>NC_084840.1:25100958-25419708 GCF_033115175.1 Lepus europaeus | reverse complement strand
TGAACTCCAGGTTCATCCATATTGGAGCAAGTGGTAGAATTTCCTTCTGGAAGGCTGTAGAGCATTCCATTGTGCATTTACACCACACTTTATTAATCTTCTGATGGACACTTCCATATCTTAACTCTGCAGTAGACATGGGAGTGCAGATCTCTCTCTAAACATACTGGTTTCATTTTCTTTGCATATATACCCAGAAGTAGGACTGCTAGAGCATGTGATTCTATTTTTTTTTTTTTAAGATTTATTTCTAAGTGATGGGGGTGGGAGGAGAGAGAGTGATGGAGATTTTTTTTTTTTAAATCTACTGGTTCACTCCCCAATTGCCTGCTGTGGTCAGGACTGAAACCAGGAGCCCAGAACTCCATGTTGGTGCTAGAGGCCCCAGTACTTGGGCCATCTTCTGCTTTCTCAGATGCAGTGGAAGGGAGACAGATCAGAAGTGGAACAGCCGGGACTCGAACTGGCTTAACCTTCTGTGCTGGGACGCTGACCCCCAGAAACTCTTGTCTTTGTTCTCATTAGATGGTTCTTCTGCAGCTGTTAGTTTCTGGCCATGACTCTAGCTGGAGCCACCTCAGACCATTTGCACATTTTCCTGGTGGGATGGGTAGGATCCTCACTGATCATCTAAGCCTCACCTCCTTGTTCCTCGTTTTCCTGTATCTTGGGATTTTTTTTTTTTTTTTTTTTTTTTACCTTGGGACCTACTGGCTACCCTGGCTTTCTTCCTCTTTCACAGCCAAGCTTTTGTTGAGTTCTAAAGGCCAAGTCCATCCCTCTAGTTCTGAATCAATAAATACTGAGCTCCAAAGAGTCAAGGTGTGCAAAGAAAGCAGACTAAACCCTTGGTTCCTTGCTCTTCATGCAATTCTCTGTTGTACCTCTGTACATGGTAGAAGTAATAATAATTACGCTATTAAAATGGCTGCCATTTGTTGGGTTCTTACTCCATGCCAGGCATGTATTGGGCTAACTGATTTATGCTTCTCTAATTTTTTTTCTCCACTCAATAAAGAAGACTTATGCTGGCTCCTCAGGAATGGTGCTGACACTCTCGCTGTGAGCTTCAAAGCCCTGTTGATCACCACTTCGCTGATCCAGGCATGGATGTTTTCCATCACCCCTGCTGATAGGTCAGGGAAGCATTGCAGCTGTAGTGCCCCCAGACCTGTGTATGCTCAATACGGCGGAAATGTTGCTAAGTGAATGGATGGGTGTGGAGGGAAAGAGATGGTAATCTGAGTTTGGGCCCGGTGGGTGATAGCATGGTGGAGGCGGCAGATGGCCCACACCCTGAGGGGGATGTCCTGTGATGACCCCTGTGACCGAGCCGATTCTCTCCACTGCCGTGGCTTCCATGACTGACCTGGGGCGCTGACAGTACATTGAAGACTTCAGTCTTTAGTGTTGTAGCATATCTGGGTGCGTCAGGTGGGCCTTAGCCTTCTTTTGATATTTATTGATTTGACTAATAATGCTAGACTCCTTTGAGCCATAGTACATGAAGTAGGAGGTAAAATGTGGAAAACACAGTTTAGATCTTGTACTTCTTAGGGACACAGATGTCCCAGTATAAAAGGTGTCTGGAAGAAGACTGCCCGTGTTTGTTGAGGATTGGCTGAGGAAGTATATCCTGGGGACTGGGCGCTCTTGGAGAAGAGGCAGGAATGCCAAAGACTCCGTGTTTTTTTTTTTTTTTCTTTTAAATTTATTTGAAAGTCAGATTTAGAGGCAGAGGGAGGGAGGGAGAGGGAGAGATTTATATCTTCCATCCTTTGATTCACTCCCCAACAGGTGGAGTTGGGCCAGGCCAAAGCCAAGAGCTTCTTCCGGGTCTCCCACATGGGTGGCAGGGGCCCAAATACTTGGGCCATTTTCCACTGCTTTTCCCAGGCCGCTAGTAGGGAGCTGGATGGGAAGTGGAGCAGCCAAGACATGAGCTGGGACCCACATGGGACACTAGCGTGGCAATCGGTGGCTTTACCTGCTGCGCCACAATGCTGGCCCTAGAGTAGGTGTCTTCAACCAGAGAGAAAAGTAGAATCAGAAGGTAGGAGTGAAGAGCAAGCCTCTAGGCTAGCCAAGAGCTGGAGGTATGGACATGGATGGCACTTGGGGCTTAGCGAGCTGTTGTGTGTGTGGCTGGAGCAGAGTGTAGGAGGTGGGGCTTGAGAGGGGGAGAAGCAGCAGTGTGGAGGACTCTGTCACCTTCTGATGGTGGTACACACAACATTCACCCTGGACTTTGGCTCCAGGGGGAGGGGGCGGTTTTTACATCATCTTGTCTGGTAAGGGCCATGGTCCACGTTGATAGAGCAAATGTAGATTGTCCGGGTTATTGTGGAGTTCCACAATAAACTTACAATGCTTTAGTATCTGACATTTTCATAACTTATTTCCATACAAAATGTATTGATCCTCCTAGTCAAAGTGAATGGAATACTAATCTAGGAGCCAATAAAGTATCAGTAATGGAGTTCCTAATATGTGCCAGGCACGCTACTTTATAACCATTATCACATTGATTGCTTTCAACTGTGCAAGGTGGTGGTTGTATTTTACTGATGAGGAAACCAAGCCTTATCAAGTCGCTGCCTCTCAACAGAGCCTTCGGGCTGGAGGTGGCCTTTGAAACAAAGCTCTGCAGCCTTTGAGCTTTTAAAATATCTTTTTAAAGATTTGTTGACCGATTTGAAAATCAGAGTTGGAGACAGAAGCGCATTCTCACACGTGCGTGCACACACACACAAGCATGCACAGTTCACAGAGAGTGAAACTTCCATCTGCTGGTTCATTCCCCAAATGACCACTATGGCCAGGGCTGGGCAGGCCAAATCCAAGCGCTTCATCTGGGTGTCTCATGTAGGTGACACGGGCCCAGGGACTTGGGCCATCTTCTGCTTTTCCAGGCCATCAGCAGGGAGCTGGGTTAGAAGGGCGCAGCTGGGGCGTGAACTGGCACCCATATGTGATGCTGGCATTGCAGGTGGCGGGTTAGCCTGCTCCTTGGTATAACATGAGTGGACGACCAGCAGGTCCCCTGGGATGTTGTGGTAGTCCTCCTCCTTCATCTGCTCCAAGAACCAGTGATCTTCTCTGCCTCCATAGCTAGGACCTGTAGCCCCGGGTGTTGGCAGCTCAGTCGTGATACCCTCTTTCCATCTTTACAATTGAGTTCACGCAGCCCTGCTGACCAAATCTAGAGACACGGACTGTTTATAAAGGGCACTTGGACGAGGCTGCCACTCCAGCCTGTTCCAAGATGCCGCTGTGATTAGTTATAGGCCAGCATTAGCTGAATTGGATATCATCCATCACGCTTATTAGATGGGGGGTGGGGGGCGCCACCCTGAAGGATCGGCAGGAACGCCACATTAAATATGGATGAGCTGAGAATCTGCCGAGGCGGCCGGCTGGCTGGAGAGGCCAGTGTGTTCACAACATGACAGCTTTCTGCAGCAGCACAGAGGAAATCGTGGGGACTGGGGCAAAGCAAGCATGTGGAAGCTGCGAGGTTAAATTTTGCCAGTCACAAAGTACTCCTTATAAAAGCCAAACGCCAAATCCTGAGAGTGGAAGTTGGAATAAGTGACTCATCAAGTAATTACCAGATTTTTCGGGCAGGTACAGAGACTCCCGTTAACCCCAGTGGCTTCCACTGCATTTGGGAAGAACTGTGCCAGATGGTACTCTTGTGAAGCTATTTGTGACAAACTCTAGATCACAATTGCTTGGCAGAGGGCTTTTTTCCCCCCTTATTGTTCCTCAACATCAAAATAAATGTCTAGAAGGCACCTGATTGTAACAGGCCTAGAGAGCACCTGACGTGAGTGGCTCTTTCGCTTGCACCTGGGAGAGTGTGGTCTTTGTGGGGGTAAGATGATTGAATACAGCACAGAGCTTGGCTCGCAGCACTTTTTTTTCTTTGCCTCTGGTGGACCAGCCTATTATCGTGGAGGTACATAGAAAGGATGTGAAAATTCAAATCTTTGGTTAGGCTCATTCCTGGAGAAAAAACCTAAATTGTATGTGAGGAATACCATTGCATTTCTGTTTCTCATCTCATTTGAGAGAGAGGGGAACATCTCTTCCATCCACTGGTTTACTCTCCAAATACCTAAAATAGCCAGGGCTGGGCCAGGCCAATGCCGGGAGCCTGGCACACAACGTGGATCTTCCATATGGGTGGCAGGGACCCAGGTACTTAAGTCATCATCTGTGCGTATTAGCAGAAAACTGGACCAGAAAGCGGTGGAATTGAGATTAAACCTGGTGTTCTGGAGAATAGAGGTCTCAAATCAGTCTTTTAACCACGAAGCCAAACACCTGCCTTAGTACCATTCTGGGGGAGGAAATAGATAGAAACGAAATAGTGATCTAGATTTTCTTTCCTGTTGGGTGCCTTGCCACATTGGCTTTATTTTGCATCTCACTTTGTTGTAGCCAAAAGCTAAGGAAATTTATTGACCGTCTCATTTCTCTCCCATGCTAAGCACGTTCGTTTCCAAGCCACAATGGAGAGAGCTGGTGAGCCAGCACCCCCTCTGCAGTGAATGGGTGTTGGCTTAGTTGAACATTGTCAGGTCTAATCTCCAGCAGACTGAAGTGTAGCTTCCCTTTTATTCTGTCTTGTCTTCTGGAGTGAGAATCTGATTTTCTTTGTCTTCACTCTGCTGGGACCTAAGCTCTGCCTTCCGGCTGGGCCTCATAGATTCAACAGAAATGTTGGTGCGCCGTGTGCTGCTAGGCCCTCTTTTCTCAGAGAACCGAATTCCAATTCTGGCTTCTGAAATTAATCACTGGGTTCATTTGCTAAGTACTGGGGTAACACTTTGAAATGTGTAACTTCTAAATATTTAGCCTCAGCCCGGGGATGGATTTCCTGGGTGATGGCTATTACAGTGGATCTGATTTGTGTTATTGTGGTTAGTTTATTTTAGGTTCACGTGAATTTTTAAACAGTGCTCAGGCTATCTTGCAGTAATAAAGCTTTTAGTACTTTGCACATCCTTTTCCTAGCTGTTACTTTATTCCCAACATCTCTCTGGGGATGTTGAAAATTTATATGAAAAAGGAAGCCGGGGAGGGGTGGGTGGAACAGTTGATTCATTCAGACTTTTTGTAGATAGGACTAAAGAGGAAACCTCTTCACTTCTCATTCTCCTTGCAATAACAGATTTCTTTTTGTTCGAAAGGCAGAAAGACAAGGAGAGGGAGAGAGATCTTATATCTACTGGTTCACTCTCCACATGGCTACAATGGCCAGGACTGGCCAAGCCAAAGCCAGGAGCCGAGAGCTGCTTCCGGGTCTCCCACATGGGTGCTGGGGCCCAAGCACTTGGGCCATCCTCTGCTGCCTTCCCAGGTGCATTTGCAGGGAGCTGGATGGGAAGTGGAGCAGCTAGAGCTGGAACCATATGGGATGTTGGTGTCTCAGGCGGAGAACTAACCCACTATGCCACAATGCTGCCTTCACACCTAATTCTTTTTCTCACCTGATGGATTCCCTAGCTCTAGCTTTAAGATTGAGAAGAGTTTTGCTTTTGTACATCTTTTGATCATACCCCTTCCAACCCACGCCAGACTTGGACACACGTATGCCAAGATGGGTGTGTCCACAGACATCCATTTTCTAAACGCTCACCCTTCCAGGAAAGCTTGAGGGTTCGGGCTTCTCACTCTGTCTCTTGACAAGTCTCTCCTAGAACTCGGTGGGAAAGGAAGGCGGTTGGAGCACGGGGTGTGTGTGTGTTGGAGGGGGAGAATGTCTCAGCAGTTTCTTGGCAAGTTTTGGCCGCATCGTGGGAAAGCTGGCCACTTTCTGCTTCACATCGACAGCGCAGGTGGAATTTGGGTAACTTGAGCATGAGGATAAGCAAAGGAGAACCTGACTTTGAAGTATACGGTTCCTCATTGAGGAAGTCCTTGGTGTAGAAGCTAAGATATTTGTATTAGAGTTTCCTCTGTGTTAATGAAATTCTTCACTTGGGGCAGCCATGCCTTCACCCTGCTCGGTGATTGAGGAAGCCAGCGACTGGCTCTTCTGTTCCCGTGTTGGTGACTTTCCTTCATACAACCATGGAGGGATGATGAGGGATGGCTCAGTTTTTTTTTTTTTTTTTCTTTCGTGGACTGAGGAATCCCTTAGACTACATGTGGTTCCTGAAGCAATCATATCTCTAATACTGGGCTTTGTTTTTGTGTTTTTCATATTTTTGAGATAGCATTTTAAATTTGCTTTATAGTCAAAGACCTACTGCCTCCACTAAGTCATTTAACAAATAAAAAGTAAAAAGACCATAGTTGAGCAGGAAAACAGGCATGGACTATACAGAGTAATCAAAAGGTATTTGGGGCTGGTGCTGTGGCACCATATAGGCGCTGGTTCAAGTCTTGGCTGCTCAACTTCCAGTCTAGCTCTGGAGAAAGCAGTGGAAGATGGCCCAAGTGTTTGGGTCCCTGCACCTGTATGGGAGACCCAGAGGAAGCTCCTGGCTTCAGATCGGCGCAGCTCTGGCTGTTGTGGCCATCTGGGGAGTAAACCAGCATATGGAAGACATTCTCTCTCTCTCATAAATAATCTTAAAATCACAAAATTATTGGCCGGCGCCGCGGCTCACTAGGCTAATCCTCCGCCTTGCGGCGCCGGCACACCGGGTTCTAGTCCTGGTCGGGGCACCGATCCTGTCCCGGTTGCCCCTCTTCCAGGCCAGCTCTCTGCTGTGGCTAGGGAGTGCAGTGGAGGATGGCCCAAGTCCTTGGGTCCTGCACCCCATGGGAGACCAGGAGAAGCACCTGGCTCCTGCCATCGGAACAACGCGGTGCGCCGGCCGCAGCGCGCCTACCACGGCGGCCATTGGAGGGTGAACCAACGGCAAAAGGAAGACCTTTCTCTCTGTCTCTCTCTCTCACTGTCCACTCTGCCTATTAAAAAAAAAAATCACAAAATTATTAATACTATAGTAGCATATAATTCCTATCAATTTTTTCGGCAAGTATTTAAAACAAAATTTGACAAAACGCTGTATTTGCAGCAAAACTGACTCACTTGAGCATTTCTTCCTTGTGTGCTTTGCTGTGGAGAGTCCTCGCCCTGGCCCCTGGTCCAACATGGTGGATGTGCAGAGAGGACATGGGCTACACTCCCAGTCTGCATCTCATCTAGATAGGCAGTAAACACCGTCTGCCTGGCCCAAACAAACTTCACTAGCTTTATCCGGGGGACTGTAGCACATGTGGCTCCATTCAGGTAGTGAGTTTGTTCTGGAAAATGAAAGGATTTCTTAGAGGGGTGTCAGAGTTCCTACTACTGGGAAATCCATTCAGTTTCTCCCTGCTTTTTTTTTTTTGGACAGGCAGAGTGGACAGTGAGAGAGAGACAGAGAAAGGTCTTCCTTTGCCGTTGGTTCACCCTCCAATGGCCACCGTGGCCAGTGCACCGCGCTGATCCGAAGGCAGGAGCCAGGTGTTTCCTCCTGGTCTCCCATGGGGTGCAGGGCCCAAGCACTTGGGCCATCCTCCACTGCCTTCCCGGGCCATAGCAGAGAGCTGGCCTGGAAGAGGGGCAACCGGGACAGAATCCAGTGCCCCGACCGGGACTAGAACCCAGTGTGCCGGCGCCGCTAGGCGGAGGATTAGCCTGTTGAGCCACGGCACCAGCCCTCCCTGCTTTTAAGAGACCTGATGAAAATGTTTCCCATTCTCTGGGGGGAAATGCATAGGCTCTGGAACTAATGACTGAGGGAATATCTGTAGCTAAGCCTTAGTATCTGTGTGTAAACAGTGGGCAGTGACCTGTGACCTGTCTCATATCTGTATCCAGATCACACACGCGCGCGCACACACACACTCACACACTCGCACACTGCCCAGTATACTATAACGCGCGCCCCCCCCCCCCCAGCTTCTTATCTTGTTGCTTCTCAGTATAGATCAGGTGTAGCCCCTTCTGGAGAGCCTAGTTTCAAAGTGGAGAACTGTAGGCACTCTTCCCATTCCTGCTCATAGATTCTCATGAGGATTCTTGGTTCATTTGTGCATGGCATTTCCATATAGTCTTCTATCATGATGCTTTTGTTAATGTCACAAGTTCTTTAGGAGAACTTGACCCAATAACCTCTTTGGTTGATGACCTCATTGTAGTACACTGGAGGGCAGAGGCACTAGGCTCTCGGCCTGCTGCCTGTGAATCCTGGTAGGGCGAGTGGGCTCTGGGAAGATGACTTGAGGCAGCAGGAGCTCTTGTCAGCGTGTAGGTTCTTGTGAGTGCCCGTTACAGATGGTGGTGTTCTGACCCCGAGCCCTACCTGGTCCTCTCTCTTGTCTGCTTCGGCATGTCCTGCCCTGCATCTGGGAATCACGTTCATGTTTGAGCTCATGCACCTTGTCCAGCTTCCAATTTCTTGTTGTACTCATTTAGCTATTGTTTCAAACAAAGCCACCCTGAAGCTTGCCAGCCATGAAGGAAGCCATTTGAAGGGTAAATGAAACGGAAAAAATGGACAGAATGTATTTAATCTAAATTCCTGACATAGTTTAGCCTTCTTGTTATGTTCGCGATGTTGCCAAATTACGAAGTCTTAATTAGTTAATAAATATTCTGCCAAAACCTTGATGTGGTCTTGTCAGAAGCTAAAGGTACTGTAATAGATAAGAAACTGCATTATATTTTAAAAAATGGATTAGTTAAAATTGTTTCCTATTAGTATTTACTCTTGTTAGAAATAATCTAATTCATTTAATGTGTACTGAATATCTTGTCTATATAAGAAAAGCACTGTATAGGTTGGACTAGGAGTGGGAGACGGGCAATAGGTGAGGTTCAGGGTAACTGGTTTTAGTAGGGACTGGGGAATCTCATGCTTCCAGCTCTAGGAGAGACTTCAATGCTTGAAATAAGCTTCTGAGGAACAAATGATAAAAATGAACTATAAAGCAAAAATTTATATTTACAGACACAAGAAATATCAAAGGAAGTAGAAGCAAAATGGGAAAATAGGGAAATCACTCTGAGGGAAGTAGAAATAAGAAAATGTTAAGTCACTAATTAAAAATGCTAAATGGAGCAATAGTGAGAAATTTAAAATACGGGTTAGCCATATTTGAAAGTTTGGCAAATCTTCTCCCTAGAAGCAACTCAAAAACCAGATGGAATGGACAAAAATGACAACTTCAGTGTTCTAGAAATTGTCCATGAATTATACAGCAGTCTGAGAAGCATGTGTATTTACAGTACTGCAGAAATGCCAGTGGAGACTGTGGGAGGCTGTGGAGTTCTCGCCTGGGACTCCTGTCTGTCTACTGCTCCTTGTGCAGCTTTGTTGGTAGGGTGGTCCTGCCAGGAGAGGCCAGCTGTGAGGCTCAGCAGCTGGCTGGCCTAGATCCGAAGAGGCTGCCCACAGCTGCCAGCACTGTCTAGGGGGAGGCCGCCTGGGGAAGGCCGGCACCTCTAGCAGCAGTTACTGGTGACCATGGAAGCGTGTTTCTGATGAGGAACGGCAATACGGCAGAGGACACAGCGTGTCCCCATTCTCCTGGTCAACCCTGAGTCTGCTTGCACAAACAAGGAGATGCCAAAGGCCCCATACAAGCCGAAATCTAGGCAGGTGCGAGGGCATCTGAAACCATGGATGCACTCCCTTCCCCACCCATGGGCTGATTGGCAGAGAATGAAAGCTTCATAGAACAGGGGTGCTTGGTCACCCTTCTCTCTAATTATTAACAGATTGATGGCCTGTGCGGGTAGGAGGATTACTCTTCAGAATCCAGCTTAACAAAATAAAGCCAAGCAAGAATATTAGTTTAAAAAAAAAAAAAAAAACCCAGCAGAGATAATGTAGCTACACATCCCAAGAAGGAGATAGCCCACAGACTTAACTAAGGCAAGTTATTAAACAGAGGAACCCTCAAGGTGAGGAAAATCCGTATCCAGAGTTACTAAGTCGTATTGTTGATAATGTCCAGGCTTCAAAAGAACACAGGAGGGGCCATACAAAACGGTGAAGTACGAGCCAGACTTGGAGAAGAGTCCATTGGAACTACCTTTGAGTGTTCCAAGGTAGGGATTTGGCAGCCCAAGCCATGAAAGAAGTTGCTATGTGTATGTTAATAGAATCAGATACACTGTGTTTAAAGAATTAGAGGGCTGTATGAAAATAATAAGCAAGAATATATCTGACAGAATTGAAATTATAGAGTTGAAAAATGCAATAACTGGGGACTGGTGCTGTGGTATGGTGGGTAAAACTACTGCCTGTGTTGCTGGCATCCCATATGGACACTAGTTCAAGTCCCAACTGTTCCACTTCCGATCTAGCTCTGTGCTAATGTACCTGGGAAACCAGTAGAAGATGGCCCAAGTGCTTGGGCCCTTGCACCCACTTGGGAGCCCCAGAAGAAGCTTCTGGATCCGGTTTTGGCCTGGCCTGGCTGTCGTAGCCATTTGGGGAGTGAACCAGTGGATGGAAGACCTCTCCCCTCTCCCTCCTCTCCCCCCTCTCCCCCCTCTCTCGATAAAGAACATCTATGAAATGCCTGCAGCTAACAGTATGAGGGGGAAATACAAGATGCTGTATCCCTAAGACTGGGGATTCGTTGGACGAGAGATCGCAGAGCTGTACGTTTACTGCAGTAGTGCGCATTTCTGAGGAGGCTGTGGTGAGATGGATAAGCTCGTGCTTAGAAAGTTGATGTAGACCTTTGAGAAAACACTGCAGTGACAAGTGGCAAGGAAAATAAATTAGTACAATGGTACTTCAAGAGGAAAAATCAAACTAGGAGTTTATTTTGGTACAAAAATTTTTGAAGCCCATGCAGTTTTTCATAATTTTCTTGAACTTCTGAAATCCAAGAAAAGGGGCTTTCAAAATTTTGAGCCAAAAAAAACTTTTCAATTTCATTTTACACAAGCCTTTTCAAGCACCTTTTGTATAGTAATGCACACTTTCAGAACTCGCTCTTAAAGATACATATTTGAGAATAATTCAAAGGAAGAAAACCCATGTATGTAGGGTAATCCTTGCAGCGTTATCCTTATACATGTTGTATTGTAAACAGCCTGCTGGTCTCATAGTGAAATGGCTAATACATAATTCAGATGAAATAAGATGTTCCGCTTTAAAAATAGACTAATGACATGGATAAATAATCTCATAATCCAAGAAAACAGGCTTCAAAAATCTGTTGCTATAATTAAACTGTATAAAAGTACATAAACTGGAAAGGGAACATTACCTGTAAGGTTGATGAAATTACGGTTCAATGGCCTCTTTTTTTTTTCTTTTTAAAAATCCCATTACTCTTCCTGTGAAATTATGAAAACAAATATGACTTCATAAGAAAAAAAATGACATGGAATTGAAGTCATGTAAGTTTGAAGAGAAGGGATGTGATGGATGGGAATTTTGCCTCATACATTGTTGATACGACTTGGAGGTTGATTAAAGATGGGACTGAGAGACTCTCTTGACCCATGAGTTCATCTGTCTTGAAGATGTTGATTCCATTGATGGAAGGAGGGCACAGAGAGGAATAGGCTAGCTCTGGAGGCCACAGGCTTAGCAGGCTATCTCACTTTTTTTGTTACGATATTGAGCATGACCTGTAGCTATTCCTATAATGTCATTCACCTTTGGCTGTGCTGAATTTGAAGGGGCAGTGTGCTTCCTGGTTGAAGGGTCCAGGGGTCAGAATGAAATTAACATAGACATTTGGAGAGAAGCTGGGCTAAAAGAACAGATACGGTGATCATTGGCATGTGGGTGTTAGAATGATTAGGAGTCGTGTGAATTTTGAGAGCAGATGGCGTGGAATGATGGATGCCTGATGTGAAAGGGTAGAGGAATAAGAAGATGCCAGGCAGACAGGGACACTTAGCAGTGACTGGAAGAGAGAGATGCGACAGTTTTCTCTAGTCAGTATCTACTCAAGCAAGACTAGCAAAGATTTTTATTTTCTGTAAAGGTTTTTGCTAGGATTTTAGACTGAAGTGTTCCTGGTGCTTACAGGACTGTGTAGGCTCATTAGTGCTGTAAGTGTTCTCCAGCCCCCCTCTGGCTCGAATGCACCCTGGCCCGGCAGATAGGGACCTCGCCCGCTGCAGCAGTGTGATTCCATTGTGTTCTGTAACTGAAATGATTGTTGTCCTAATGACTATTTTCTCCTGCTATGAGAAATGAATTTTAAAAATCAATCTCTCATTTTATGTCTCTGACTAGGATTGTCTTCATCACAAAACAACCTGGTTTGCCAATTTTGACAGCTTCTATGTTAAAAGCAGAGTTTTATCTTTTTTTCACCCAGTGTATAAATAAGCTATTAAAAAAGTAACTTTAGGGCAACTGAAATCATTAAAGAAATGATGAGGTTTCCAGATGAGGACCGACAAAAAGATCAAAACTTTTTAGCTGGGAATTACAAAGGCGGAGTGGGGCAGAGTTGAAGTCCAAGTCCACCAAAGCTAGAGGGAACTCAACCTGGTCCCCACATCTTGGGCACCAGAACAAGAGGCAGCATTTGGATAATACCTACTCAACGGGTTTCTAAGGGTTAAGAGAGTGTGTTTAAAAATGCTCTGTAATCCACAAAACACCATTCAAGTGGTGTTGTTAGAACTTGATGGGTGCAGCTGGCGTCATGGCGCAGTAGGTTAATCCTCTGCCTGTGGCACTGGCATCCCATATGGGCGCCAGTTCTAGTCCAGGTTGCTCCTCTTCCAGTCCAGCTCTCTGCTGTGGCCCAGGAGGGCAGTGGAGGATGGCCCAAGTCCTTGGGTCCCTGCACCCACATGGGGGACCAGGAAGAAGCTCCTGGCTCCTGGCTTCAGATTGGCACAGCTCTGGCTGTTGCGACCATTTACGGAGCGAACCAACTGAAGGAAGATCTTTCTCTCTGTCTCTCGCTCTCATTGTCTGTAACTGTATCTCAAAAATTTTTAAAAAAGAACTTGATGGGTGATGTTTTGAAAAGAATAATAGCAAAAAAAATTACTATATTGGGCAGGAAGCATGAACCATTATAGCATGAATAGAAATGAGTGCTTACAAAAGGTCACAGGCATTTGTACCTGAGTGGATTTTAAGGGTTGTTGTTTTTTCTATGCTCTCCCTTAACCCTTGAAGGTGAACTATCACGTGCCCTTTTTTTTTTTTTAAAGATTTATTTTATTTATTTGAAAGAGTTAGGTAGAGACAGAGAGAGAGGTCTTCCAACTGCTGGTTCACTCCCCAGATGGCTGCAATGGCTGGAGCTGTGCTGATCTGAAGCCAGGAGCTTCTTCTGGGTCTCCCATGCGGGTACAGGGGCCCAAGTACTTGAGCCATCTTCTACTGCTTTCCCAGGCCATAGCAGAGAGCTGGATGGGAAGAGGAGCAGCCGGGACTAGAACCAGTGACCAAATGGGATGCCGGCGCTTTAGGCCAGGGCTTTAACCCACTGCGCCACAGCGGTGGCCCCTTACATGTTCTTAATCTAATTTTTAAAATTTAATTTTCACTTTATTTGAAAGGCAGAGAGATGGAGAGAGAACAAAAGATCTTGCATCCTTTGCTTCACTCTCCAAATGCCTGCCACCACTAGGCCTGGGTCAAATCAAAGCCAGGAACCCAGAACTGCATCTGGGTCTTCCTTATGGGGGGCAGGGACCCAGGCGCTTGAGCCATCACCGCTGCCTCTCAGGATGCACATTAGCAGGAAACTGGATTGGAAGCCGAGTAGCTGAGAGATGAACTGGGCGCTCTGATGTGGGATGTAGGCATCCTACATGAGTGACTTAAGCAACTACACCAAACGTTATCACCATGTCACGTCTGTTTGTTAACACAATGAATTGGCTGAGCATTTTAAAGTTTAAGTTATTAAATTCTATCTACTAGGAAATCCGATAATATAAAAAAGTATAGATATTTAACAACTCCCGGTAAGAAAAGTTCTGATTTATATCCTTTGCTAGCTTTCATAGTAAATGAAGAGAGTACTTAAAAAATTTCATGGACAATGGGATTAAAACATAAGTTTATTTGGGTCACCAAATGTTGGAATCCATGCGTAGTTTTTCCATAATACACATTTTCTGTGAATGTTACAAGGTCCTTTATGCTTCTTTTTAAAAAATTCTTAAAGAGAACAGATTTCATGTGCTTCATAAGTACAATTCTGTGAAGATAGGCATATTTCCCTTCCTCAATCCTCCACCTTCCTTCATTTTTTTCCTTTAATTTCTGCAAACACATAATTTCAGTCTACTCCATAATTGCAGGCTTGCTGCACTTCCTAGGTTGAATGCAGGCTACCAGTGTGTTTGCCCTGAGTGTGAGTGGGGAAGAGGTGTGCAGTGGCCACTACTATGTGGTGCTGTCACCATCCAGATGCATGGATGAGAATAACCTTGGTAGTCCAGACAACAATGAAGTGGAGAGAAACGTAGTGTGCCTCAAATATTTGCCTTTGATTTTGTTATGAAAAATACCATTTTATAATTTTAGTTATGTCGGTTTGAGAGCCAGCTCTCAAATTTTCAGAAAATCTGGGGCTGGTGCTGTGGCGCACTGGGTTAATCCTCTGCCTGTGGCACCGGCATCCCATGTGGGCGCTGGTTGTAGTCCCAGTCGCTCCTCTTCCAGTCCAGCTCTCTGCTGTGGCCCAGGAGTGCAGTGGAGAATGGCCCAAGTGCTTAGGCCCTGCACCTGCATGGGAGGCCAGGAAGAAGCACCTGGCTCCTGGCTTCAGATTGGCACAGCTCTGGCCGTAGCGGCCATTTGGGGGGTGACCCAATGGAAGGAAGACCTTTCTCTCTGTCTCTCTCTCTCTCTGACTGTAACTCTGCCTGTCAAATAAATAAATCTTTAAAAAAATTTCAGATAATCTAACAATTGTTCTTTAGAGCTGATGTGAGCTAGTTCAAGCACTTAGTGCTCTAAATAGCTTACAGACACCAGAAGTCTTAGTAAATAGAAAATACTTAGGCCTGCAAGCTGATGAACACTACATTTATGAACTTGTGGGATGAACCAAAGTATTACCTAGATGGCAGTTCAAAATATCAAATGCTTCTATTAGCAAAGAAGAAATATGTAAAAATAATTAAACCTTTAACTTCATATAAATTAAACTGAATAAATCTTTAAAAAGTAGGAGTTATTAAAGATGAAAGCAAAAATAAAGTTATTTTAAACAGTGTACAAAGATGAGGTTAGTCGTGTTGAGAGTTGGCATTTTGGAAAAAATTTGCAACATTGACAAACTATTGATGAGAAATATGGAAAAAATAAAGAACACAAAACTGGGGGCAAAATCAAGGCATTTCTATAGATATAATAGAGATTCAGAAGATAGTAGGAAGATGGACTTATGGCAATATGTTTGACAGGTTAGGAGAAATAAGATTTCTAGGAGATACAAAACTTAAATTGTTTTAATAAAAATAAATGGGAAAGTTGAATTGTCCAAGCTACTAATGTAAGTGGTACTTAACAAAGTCTAATAAACAAAACACAAACACAGTTGATTTTATAGGTGTATGCTAGCAAATCTGCAAGGCACATGCCATGGTAGTCTATATAGACTTTTCAGAGAATAGATAACAATTCATTTTGTAGCATCAGTATACTACAACACCAAGCACACGCAAGTCATGTGGGAAAGTCCAAGTCATAACTAATCAGGAGGAAACAAGAATGCTGTACTGTACAGAAAGAATAGTGTCATAATTCAGTTGGGTTTACTTTTTTTAAAAAAATTTATTTGAAAGGCAGAGTTAGAGGGAGAGACAGAAAAAAGGCCTTCCATCTTCTGCCTCACCTTCCCCAAATGGCCTCAATGGCCAGGACCAGGGCCAGACTGAAGCTGGGAGCTTCTTCCAGGTATCTGATAGATGAAAGGAGATAATAAGATACCTTTTCTGTAACTTTGATGAAATGGATTAACAGTCAACATCCCTTCCTGATAAAACCTCTTAGCAAATTAGGAATAGATGGGAATGTCCTTAATTTGATAAGGAATATCTACTACAAAACCATAATTCTAATGGGGCCATTTTGGAAATATTTCCTTTATAATTGGGAACAAGACAATGCTCCCTATGAGAGTTTCAAATCAACATTTTATTGGAAATCCTAACTAGTATAATAGAAAAAGAGAAACAATACACTAGATGGGAAGGAAGAAACATAAGAAAGTCGGGTAGATGTTCTGTAATCAATATCAAGACTTCAAGCGATGTAACAGTTGGGCCATGTTGATGTAGCGTGAACACAAAGATAGCATGTATGTTACAATCCATCCTATCTGGTAGGGCATGCGTGAAAGCAGCATGGTGGTGCAGTGGGTCAGAATGCTGCCTGCAACACCAGCATCCCATATTGGAGTGGTGCTTCAGGTTCTGGCTGCTCAGATCTGATCCAACTTCCTGCCAAAGTACCTGGGAAGTCAGCAGAGATGGTCCTGGTGCTTGGGTCCCTGCCACCTGTGTGAGAGACCCGGATGGAGTTCCTGATTTTTTTAGTTCCAGCCTACCCAGACCTGGCTATTCTGATCACTTGGAGGGTGAACTGGCAGATGGAAGGTGGCTCCCTGTGTCCCTCTGTTGCCCCACCTTTCAGTAAACACATCTTTGAAAACAGAAGGAGGGCAGCATCGGCGGTCACTGGGCAGGAAGGAGCACTCAGTGAGGGTGGTGGGACGTTGACTGTATGGGTTTGATATTGGTTCTTCCCCTTGTGCTGTACAAAAGTCATTAATTTCTTGAATTTTTACTTTTATGTGTGAAAGGCAAAACTTTAAATCTTTTAGAAGAAAATGTAGAACCTCTATAGTCTTCAGATGTCAAAGGTTTTCTTAAGGCAGGTACCAAAAGAGCGAACTAGCTGCATTTGACCACATTAAGAATTTGTACTTCACAAAGACATAATGAGGACAATGAAAAGACAAGTTACCAGTTGGGAGAAAATACTTATAAAACTTAGAATCTTAGAGTATAAGTGGCCAGAATACATTGTTTATAAAGTCCTACAAACCAATAAGACAAAGGGAAACAGCCAAGTAAGTCTATAGGCGAAGTACAGAAATCGGGCCAGAAAGGAAGCACAAGTGGGCAACAGTGTAAGATATGATGGGGTAGCAGGTGCCCCGGCAGTCCTGCCCGCGGCTCCCTTGCCGTGTGTGGGAGCCGTTGTCAGTTTCTAGCTGTCCTGCCTGCCCCCTGCTTCCTTGCAGCGTGTTGAATAAATCTAGCTCTGCTCACTGAAATAAAAAAAAAAAAAAGTGATGCTTTACCTCATTTGTAATCAGAGAAATGTAAGACCACAACAAGGTATTTTCACTCAACAGACTACAGAAGTCTTAGAATCCTGACAGTGTCATGTGACGGTATTAAAATCCAGTGCCCTACTCTCTGGTATGTACCCTAGAATCTTGTACAAAGGTGCATTGGGGGTGTGTTCATGAATGTTCAGATGCACTTTTCTTTTAATATTTACTTATTTATTTGAAAGGTAGAGTTACAGAGAGGCAGAAGTTAGAGGTCTTCCAGCTGCTGGTTCACTCCTCAAATGACTGCAATGCTTGAGTTGGGCCAATCTGAAGCCAGGAGCCAGGAGGTTCTTCTGGGTCTCCCATGCAGGTGCAGGGGCCCAAGCACGTGGGCCATCTCCTACTGCTTTCCCAAGCCATAGCAGAGAGCTGGATCAGAAGTGGAGCAACTGGGACTCAAAGCAGTGCCCAAATGGGATACGGGCATGGCAGGCAGTGGATTTGCCCACTGTGCAACAATACTGGCCCCCCAGTAGATTTTCTTTTTAACTTATCTGCATGAATTTCATAAGTACAACATTAGGAACATAGTAGTTTCTCCCACCGCACTTGCCTTCCCATCCATTCTCCCCACCCCACCTTGCTTTTCTGTCTTGCTTTTTACCAAGATCTATTTTCATTTACCTTTATATACAGGGAATTAACTCTAGTCTATGTAAAGGGTTTAGTGTAGATGCACTGTTTCTAAGTAAAAATCTTGAAACAATGCAAATGTCCCTCTATGGGAGAATAAAGATGTTAGGATACATTTACCCAATGGAATGTTATTCAAAGGTAGAAACAAATAAACTACAGCCATCTGTAGCAACGTGATCTAATGTTAAAAAAATCAATTGGCGTGAAATAAGGTCAAAACCCAGGACAATGTGCTGTCATATTCATTATATTTACAGCACTCAAGGAGAAGCAAAACTGACCTTATTTTGGGATCCACACACTTGTTAAAAATGGAAAGCGGGAACTCCCCAGGCTCCATGTCTACTCAAGATGAAGAAACTGTAGCCAGATGTGTATCTCCCTGAAATGACTAGAAAATTGAAAAATGTATATGAAATGAGTATTCAAAATATTGGATATGAGACAACAATGAAAACTGATCTCAGAGCTGAGGAACAGTCTGGACCCTGTGATTGCTCTAGTTGACGGCCTGAAGATTTTTGGGCCATGGTGCAGAAAGAGGGATGCAGGCAGAGAGCAGTAGGTTTCCTGAGTGAGGTGAAGCTAGGAGTCCAGGTCAGCCCAAGTGAGCTGCCTTGAAGAAAGCCCTGGGGAGCTGCAAAGTGTCCTCTACCTTGAGTCATCAGACATGCACTAATCAGTGGATGTGTGGGAAGAAATTACCTGAGATCAGGGGGAAAAACCTAAAGGGATCAAAGGGAGCCATACTTGGAACTCACTTCCCACCAGTGACCAAGGAAAAAAATCTCATAATTGGATGAATACTCAGAAGGGTTGTCTCGGTGTAGAGGCAAAATTTCCCCTAGGCTAAAATTGCTCTGGTCCTGCCTAACGTCTTGCAGGGATCAAAGTATATTCAAGTAAGCTAATGATGTCCCAGAACAAAGTTCAAAGATATTTGTAGGAATACAAAATATTCAGCCAATGAGATAAATTTATAATGTCTGACATCCAATAAAAGATGACCAGTTATGCAAAATCTGAGGAATGATGAAAAAATCCAAGTAATCCAAAGTGACCCAGAAATTATATAGATGATTAAATTAGAATAGTTAGCTTAGTGCCTTACCTTTTAACTGTATTCCATATACTCAAGAAACAAGAGGAATGGGTGTTTGTCATAATAAAGATTTTTACCTCCGATGGCTGTATACCATATCAGTGCTTGGGTTCGGGTTCCAGATCTACCCTGATTCCTACTAATGTAGACCCTGGCGATGGCTCAAGTAGTCGGGTCCCTGCCACCCACATGAGAACCTCAGGTTGAGTTCCTGACTCTCGGCTTCATCCTGTCCTAACCCTGACTGTTGCAAGCATTTGGGGGAGAGAACTAGTCAGTAAGAGATCTTTGTCTATGTTTCTCTGCCTTTCAACAAAACAATGGAATTTAAGCAAAATGAGAAAAGACTGAGTCATGAACAACACATAAAGATGGACATCACGCTTCTGTGGGATGAAAATAACTGTAGTATAAAAAGGTGCTGGGTGGGCTTCCCAATTTAGACATCATAGAAAGAAGGATTAGTGAACTTGAGGACATTTTGTAGGAACTGTCTATGAAACACAGAAAAACTGGCTGACAAAGTTCTGCTTTTTGAAAGAGATTATTAAGAAAATGAAAAGACAAGTCTTATTTTGGGGGAAAAAGTTGCAAATCACATATCCAATAAATATTTTCAATGAAAATAGAGAAAGAACTCTTAAAAGCTCAATAAGAAAATGCCCAATTGGCCGGCGCCATTGCTCATTTGGCTAATCCTCCGCCTGTGGTGCCGGCACCCTGGGTTCTAGTCCCAGTTGGGGCACCAGGTACTAGTCTTGGTTGTTCTTCTTCCAGTCCAGCTCCCTGCTGTGGCCCGGGAGGGCAGTGGAAGATGGCCCAAATGCTTGGGTCCCTGCACCCCATGGGAGACCAGGAGGAAGCTCCTGGCTTCGGATTGGCACAGCGCCAGCCGTAGTGGCCATTAAGGGAGTGAACCAAGGGAAGGAAGACCTTTCTCTCTGTCTCTCTGTCTCTCTCTCTCTCTCATTGTCTAACTCTGCCTGTCAAAAAATAAAAAGCCCAATTTAAAAAAATGATTTTGTTCCCCCAAAAGCCTCTTATTTTTTTATTTTTTGACAGGCAGAGTGGACAGTGAGAGAGCGAGAGAAAGGTCTTCCTTTGCCATTGGTTCACCCTCCAATGGCCGCCACGGCCGGCGCGCTGCGTCTGGCGCACCACACTGATCCGAAGGCAGGAGCCAGGTGTTTCCTCCTGGTCTCCCATGGGGTGCAGGGCCCAAGCACTTGGACCATCCTCCACTGCACTCCCGGGCCACAGCAGAGAGCTGTCCTGGAAGAGAGGCAACTGGGACTAGAACCTGGTGTGCTGGTGCTGCAAGGTGGAGGATTAGCCTATTGAGCTGCGGCACCGGCCTCCCCTTAGAAGCCTTTTATTTAAGGAATGCAAACTTCATGCATTTCATAAATACAACTTTAGGAACATATCGACTCTTCCCACAATATCTGCCCTCCCATCTTCCCACCCTTCTTCCTCCTCCCTCTCCTATTCTCATTTTTTTAAACGAAAACCAATGATTTTGACACTTCATCAATGCAGATATCAATGTGCAAATAAGCACATGCAAAGCATGCCAGAATCATGAATATCAAGAAATGACATCAAAACCATGAGAGGTCACTACATGCTGATTAGACTGACCATAACAATGTTGTGAGGTAGCGGAAGAACTGGAGTTCTCATATGTTGCTAGATGAATGTAAAATGGAAGAATTACTTTTTTTTTTTTTTTTTTACAGAGTGGACAGTGAGAGACAGAGAAAGGTCTTCCCTTGCCATTGGTTCACCCTCCAATGGCTGCTGTGGTCGGCGCACCGCGCTGATCGGAAGCCAGGAGCCAGGTGCTTCTCCTGGTCTCCCATGGGGTGCAGGGCCCAAGCACTTGGGCCATCCTCCACTGCACTCCCTGGCCACAGCAGAGAGCTGGCCTGGAAGAGGGGCAACTGGGACAGAATCCGGTGCCCCGACTGGGACTAGAACCTGGTGTGCCGGCGCCGCAAGGCGGAGGATTAGCCTAGTGAGCCATGGCGCTGGCCAATAAACTTCATAACTGTTTTTAAAAGTAATTGTTCTGGCAGGCACCGTGGCTCACTAGGCTAATCCTCCGCCTTGCGGCGCCGGCACACCGGGTTCTAGTCCCGGTCGGGGCACCGATCCTGTCCCGGTTGCCCCTCTTCCAGGCCAGCTCTCTGCTGTGGCCCGGGAGTGCAGTGGAGGATGGCCCAAGTGCTTGGGCCCTGCACCCCATGGGAGATCAGGAGAAGCACCTGGCTCCTGGCTTTCGATCAGCACGGTGCGCAGGTCGCAGCGCACCAACCGCGGCGGCCATTGGAGGGTGAACCAACGGCAAAAGGAAGACCTTTCTCTCTGTCTCTCTCTCTCACTGTCCACTCTGCCTGTCAAAAATTAAAAAAAAAAATAGTTATGAAGTTTATTGGGAAGTTAAATATGTGCCTATAATATTCATTTACCAAATAGAAAAAGACAGGTATAACTAGATGAAGACTTGTACACAAATCTGCATGGCAACTTTGAATGCATTTTCTTTAATTGAGTGATCCAAATGCCCATCAGTAGGTGAGCAAATTGTGGTGCACTCAGAAGCAGACTACTACTTAGCAATAAAGGGGAATGAACTGTTGGTGAACACAATAATATGGATGAACTGGAAATGCTCTTGCTGAGTAAAAGAAGCTGGAGAATAAACTAAGATTCCATTTATGTAAGAATTCTAGAAAATTGACTGCAATCTTTACTGGCAGAAAGCAGACTTGGGGTGACTGGGGAAGTGATGGGGGCTGTGTGGGATGGTAGAGTTAAGAGTGAACGGAAATCGAGAGAGGGGGTGATGACAATGTCATTGTGATCATGAGGATGATTTGATGACAATGCAAAAATTACTAATCATATCTCAGTAAGTTATTGTGTAAAGCAAGAGAACTAGCAAGTCCAAATATATGGTAGCAGCTGGTTGTGGAGGAAGATGGGAAGGAGCATGTAGGTAGATGCAGTTGGAATTGGTAACTTTCTAGTTCTTAGGTTGGCTATTGGGCCTATTGTCTTTATTTAACATGTACTTAAAAACTAATTCATTATGTGAATGTTTAATAATCGACAAAATGCTGCTGGCATGAAGAACACTCCTGGCAGACAGAGTCTCTTATGCTAAGTTGTGAAAGCAAGAGCAAGCGTGGTCCTTAAGGGAAACTGTAATAGTTCAGTGTGTCTAGAACTAAGAGTGGAAGAGGTTACTAGGCAGAGGTAGGCAGGTAAGTAGTGCCAGGGAAGAGAGGGGTTTGAGTGCCATGGCAAGGGCTTGGACATCACTGGTAGATTCTGGGGAGCCACAGGGAGGAGACAGGATCAGGTTAGAATTTTAGAAAAAATGTATTGGAAAGAGTTATACTTGAGCCAGGGAGACCAGCCAAAATCTTTGGAGTGAGTCACACAGAGAAGGTGAAGGGATGTGGAAGTGGAAAGAGACTGACAAAAACGATGGAGAAAAACTAAGTTGTTACAGAAGCCAGGGGAGAGGAGAACTGTAATAAAGACAGCATTTCTCTTTTGCAGAGAAAACAAATACGTAAGGACTGAAAGGCTCCCCACTCAGTAGGTCTGCTCAAAGACTGAGGGTGGGTGCTGGCTTGCCCTGGATTCAACTCAATTGGTAGGAGGTGGTGATGCTGGCGAGAACTTCTATTCCCAGAAAGGAGTCTGCTCCTGGAGAGAAGGAGGAGTTGCAGGCACCAGGGATGGAGGAGAAGTGACAGAGCTCCTTGAGTTGGAGCCCGCAGAGTAGAGTGGGCGGGCTCAGCCTTGTGGAGAAGGCTCAGCTTCTAGGGTGAAAGGTGGCTGCAGGAATATAGTAATTACAGTCGAGCATCCCAGATCCAAGATCCAAAATGCTGTGAAGTCTGTAACTTTTTGAGCACTGATGTTTTTGTTAGTTCTGGATTTGGGAGCATTTCAGAGTTTTGGCCTTTCCAATAAGGATGCTCAATCAGTGACATCTACGTGAATATTCTAAAATCTGAAACCCTTCTGGTCCCAAGCAGCTGGGTCAGGGACACAGGGACACTCAATGTTGTGGAGGGGTAAGAGGAAGAATCTGAGGCAGTTGGTATTTGAGAGCCTTGATATCTGGGTCAAATAAGAGCTGGATTAACTCTTGAGATTGGATATGGAAATTTGGAATAACTGTGATTGTACATTAAAGAATGAGCTAACTAAATGCCAGCCAAAAACCTCCCATAAGAATACGAGAAGTCTTCAAAAAAGATCATAGAAAATGTGTATTTTGAAAAACTATGCATGGATTACAAACTTTTTTTGTGCCCAAATAAACTTATCCTTTAACTTTTTTTTTTTTCCTACAAACTTTCCGGAGCCTCTCCCCCTGCCTGTACCTCACGTGGGTGTGGTCAAGACCATAGCATGCGGTTGTCTGTCCTGTGTAATACACGAGGCCAGGGACAGGGAGTCTCAGAATAGCCCGAGTCACAGCCTGGAAGGCTGTGACGTGTACAACCTACATAACTGTTTGTGGAAACATTAGCCACAGGCTAGAATGAGATTAGAAGCCATGCACTTGCAATAAGTGTAATTGACAGGTTTGTGATTTATCTCTAAGAGTGAATCTTCAGATTGATCTTCATGTGACCTAGGTTGGTGAACTTTTGGGAGCCCAAGCAGCTGGATGGTGAACATGTTTGTTAAAGGAGGGTAATGGAAGTGATGACCAACCTCTCTTCTGGCTCAGATCTTACCTCATCCTTATGCTAGGAGCATGATTGATTACGGAGCTCATGGATTTGTGGAAGAGATTAAAGAAGTGACCATACTCCATGTCGACTGTATCCTAGAGCTAGGAGAGGATTTGCATGTGGTAAGGACTCCATGAGTATTTGGGGATGGGCTGATTGAATGATGAGGCTTGGGAAGAAGAAAGTTGCATCATCAAAGAGTTATTATGCATCCAGGGAAAGGGAAAGGAGTAGTGTGTGTTGAGTGAGTTTCCAGGACTGGTGGAGTTCGGGGTACAGGTGCCGAGGAGCTGGAAGGAGTTTTGGGCCAGAGATGAAAACATCCATGGCTGAGTAGTGTGACCCTGCGAAATGGCAAGCGGTCAGAGGGCCTGGGCAGTGGATGCTCCAGGAGAGAGTGGGTACGGAGATGAGGAAGAAGGCTCCATGCTCAGGTGCTGGGTGCATGATCCATGTGACTGAAGACATGGTACACTGGGACACGAAGGTGTCTGGAGGACTATGAACCCTAAGCAGGAGGGAGCAGCAGAGCACAGCATCCAGGAGGGCTAGAGGGGGCTGAGATGCATGCCTGGCTTCACTTGTGAGGCAGGAGGGAGGAAGGACAAGGTTCGAGAATGGGCAGCAGTGTGGCAGGTGGCTGTTTTTACTTAGAGGGGTGCAGGAAGGTGGCCTGAGTTTGGTCAAGGGAGTTAGTCTATTTACATTGAACTGGCTGTGTTGCTTTAGGCCTTACCCTGAAGAGCACATCTTTTATATAGAATAAATAGGCAAGGTTACAATAAAGCTTTGGCATCTTAATAAAATTACAGCATTATAGAAAACGCATGATCTGCTGATTTTTTTTTTCCACATTACCAGTGCATTTTTCTAGACCCGAGGGAAGTTTATCCTGTTTACAAACCCCCCCCCCCCCCCCCCCCCCGTATTTCAGGCTTAAGAGCTTGTACAACATTAAAAACGGCCTCTTGGAATACCCTAGCAGGAGCGTCTCCACCTCCTTTTCTCCCGTTGGGAGCCATGCCTTAACCCTGCCTGTGTTTCTTTTCCCAGTTTTCCTGGATGCACACAGGCTTCTAACCTCCCGCCTCCTTCACACAGAGGAAGTCTATGCCTGGGTGGAATTTCTGTGGGGCCCTGGGAGCACAGAACATGCAGCCGGGCTCATGGAGCCCCTGAGGGTGCTCCTGGGGTCCACAGAGGTTCTCACTGCGTGTTTAGGCTGAGGCTGTCAGGAACAACCCCCTTCCCTTCCCTCCCCTCCTTATTCAGAATAACTCTCCACCCGTTGCACCTGTTGTGGGCACCAGGGCTCCTCTGGGTTCATTTTGGACTCTTTCCTCCATGCGTGAAGAATTCAATGTGAAGGCATAGATGTATAGGGAGGCAGGATTTATTTAAAGCAAAGGAGACATGCACACTCAAGAATTGGGAAGGAAAGTAGAGGGGGAGAAGAGAGAGAAAGAATGAACTTGAATGTTTCCTCGCCTCCAACAAGGTTTAGGAGTCGCAGATCCCAAACCCCCAAACAAAGGAACAACAAAGTTTGAGTCATTTATGCTGAGGCACAGGGGATGGTGTCTTGGGTGGGGCTTAACTGAATATTCAAAGAGGGTGGAGTTTGGGGCAAAGCTTGAGTATTGCTTATTACTGAGCCCTTTTTTGGAAATCCCGGCACCGCAGGCAGAGGAGGGTTAGCCTATTGAGCCGCGGCGCTGGTGGAAATCTTGGCAATGTCATGGCATTAGGTACATGACGGGGTTGAGAGTACTGGCCGTGATGATTTCATTATGATGAACTATGACAACCTAAAGGTCCTTGTTGGGGCACAGCTCACAGCCATGTTGGGTCTTTCCAGCTGGTGATGGTTCCACGCTTGCAATGTTATGAAACTTGCAGTTACCCCTACACAGAAGCAAGGTGTTTTGGTGGTGCACAAAAGGGGGTTTGGATGGTGCAGACTGGCTTGGCATGCTGGGGCCAGCTGCGGCTGCTGCACTGCCAGCCAGGGCTTCTGTATGCGTTGGCAGGAGCAGTTAATGTGTGGGCTGTGTTGTCCCACAGCTCACAGGTCGGCTGGGAGTGTCAGACCTCGGCTCTTCTCTCTGGTTACCTACCTGCCCACATCTGAACCCTCTTGCATCTTTTATACCACTTTACAGTTCAGTTATCTTAATTTTAGTTTTTTTTGTTTAGTTTTGTTCCCTCCCACTAGAAGATAAGTTCCATGAAGGCAGAGATCATCTGATTTGCTTAATGTTGAATGCCCAGGGACCAACACATGGGCCACTCAATAAAGAGATCTCTCAAACCAGTGTTTGTCAGCTGTTCCTAGATCTTTATTAAAATGATAATAAAAAGCTCCCCCTTCAGGGAGTTATTGTGATGAGGAATTGAGGGCAGAGCACTTACCGCATCTGTTACATGAGTTTTGATTCCATAAGGGGCGGTAGTAGCTACACACTCTGGAGTCCTTTTCAAGGCCTGTCTATGAGACATCAGAACCCCAGAGAAGTGACAAAACAGCTGTTTCCTGTAGTCCTCGCCCTTCCTGGCAGTAGGTGGCGCTCTAAAGGGAAAACAGCCAGAGGCCTCTGTTCCCTCCGGACAAAATTGACCTCCTATTTATACATCTGTTTTTGTTCTTGCCCTCTTTGTGTCTGTGAGGCTTAGCAATCTTTTCCTCACTGGCTTCTGGTTTCGGAAGAATACTGTGTTTGATTAGACTGGGTTTCACATGGTTGGTTCACTATTCTTCTTCTCTCATTTCTCTTTCTTCAAATTCTCCCTATACCCGGCTGATTGATTCACAGCGTTTTGTATAATGTTATCTCATAATGTTGTTGCTAAAGCCTGTAATTGGGGTGGGTGGCTCCATACACAGAACACAATTGCCTTTGCAGCAGCTTGGACTGTGCCAGGATGGTGACCAGATGAGCCATTATTGTGGGCAGTACAGCTTTAATAGGGGCAGATCTGCAGAGAGCATGGGCATGTTATCCCCAAGGCCGACAGCAGAAGCCTGGACTGCCCACCGGTGCACCTGCTCGTTGACTGGATTCTCTGCTCACTCCTTGTTTGGACAGCATCGTAAGGTGCTGTGCTGAGTAGTCCTCTAGGATGTGCAGGGGTGGGGGACGCAGGGAAAGGAGCAGAACATAGGGGTCCTCCCTTAGTCTTGCTATTTTGTTGGAAGAGAGGAGATGTGGTTTGATCTAACAGTTGAGGATTGTGTAAAAAAAGAAAACAACCAACATGTGTTCAAATTGCTTAATAAAGCAAAGGGATGATCCATTCTGGTGGAGGTTAGTTAGGGAAGATTCCTTGGAGTGAGCTTAGAATTTGATCTTAAAGGGATGAGCGTTTGGCACAGCAGTTACGACAGCACTTGGGAGTCCTACATCTCGTATCGGAATGTCTGGTTTGAGCTTATATCCTTATATCCTGATTCTGATCCAGCTTCCTGCTGATGCACACCCTGGGAGGCAGAAGATGATGGCTCAAACACATGGGTTCCTCCAACCCACATGGGAGGCCCAGATGGAGTTCCTGGCCCAGCCCATTTTTGTGGGTGTTTGGGGATTGAACTAGCAGATAAAAGAGCACTCTTACCTTCAAATTCAGCAAAGTTGCAGGTTACAAAGTCAATGTTCAAATGTCAGTGTATTGTTATCCACCAATAGCAAATCATCTGAAAAAGAAATTGAGAAAGCAATCCCATTTTTAGTAGCTAAAAAAATATAAAGTAACTGGAAATTTAATCAAAGAGGTAAAACAGCTCTACAATGAAGCTATAAATCATTGTTGTAAGAAATTGAGGACACAAAACAATGGAATGACAGCCCATGTTCATTGATTGGAAGAATCAGTACTGTTCAAATGTGTATACTATCCAAAGATATTTACAGACTTAATGCAATTCTTATCAAAATATCAATGCCATTATTCACAGAACTAGAAAGGCACTAAAATTTGCATGAAAGCACCAAAGACCCTGAATGATCAAAGCAACTTTGAACAAAAAGAACAAATCAAGAAGCAGTGCACTACCTGACTTACATAGACTACAGTCCTACGATCACTAAAACAACATGGTATTGGCATAAAAACGGACCCACAGACCATTGAGGCAGAATAGATGCTAGAAGTACAGCCAATCATCTACAGCCAACTGATACTTGACAAAGACACGAAGAACATGCACTGGAAAAACGATCGTCTTTGCAATGTGCTAGGAAAACTGGACATACACATTCGGAAGAATTTTGAAACGAGACCGCTATCTTTCATCACAAAAGGCAGCTAAATGCGAGACTCACAACTTTGAGGCTATTAGAAGAAAACAGGGAAAACATTCCAGGACACTGGGATGGGGAAGGATTTTCTTGATCAGATGCTCAAAACCCAGGAAATAAAAATAGACAAATGGGATTTCATCAAACTAAAGACCTCTTGTACAGCAAAGGAAACAATCAACGACTTGCAGAATGGGAGAAAATATTTCCAAGCTATATATTTGACCAGGGGTCAATATCCAGAACTCATTACAAAAACCAATTAAAAATGGGAGATAGGCATAAATGGGCATCTCATAACATCATACAAATGGCCAACAGGTACAAGAAAAAATGTTCCATATAACTAATTGGGGAAATGCAAATCAAAATCACATGAGATCACTCCATTAACATTATCTATGATCAATGACAAATGACTACAAATGTGGGCAAGGATATGGAGAAGCGGAAACCCTGTACAATGTTGGGAATGTAAGTCTGGAATATAGTATGGAGTTCCTTCAATTAGAAGTAGAATTACCCTGTGATCCAGCAAACCCAGCCCTGGGTATATATCCAAGGTAAATGAAATCACTGTTGAAGAGACATCTGCACTCACATGTTTATCACAGCTCTGTTCACAATAGCCAGGAAATGGAAGCAAAAGTGTCCATCCACCAATAAATGGAAAAAGAAAATGTACATATATACAATGGAATGTTACTCAACCATAAAGGGAAGAAATCTTGTCATGGATGGCTCTGGTGGGCAGTATGTTAAGTGAACTGGCCAAGCATGGCGAGACATATCACATGACCTTCCTCCTATGTGGAGTCTTAAAAATGGTAATCTCATAGAAGTTAACAATATAATTGTGGTTACCGGAGGCTAGGGAAAGATTGGGAAAGATTGATCGATAGGTGCTAGGTTATAGCTTAGATAGGTTATAGCTAGATAGGAGTTCTGGGTTCTTTTTTTTTTTTTTAAATTTATTTTATTTGAGATGTAGGGTTACAGACAGTGAAAGGGAGAGACAGAAAGAAAGGTCTTGCTTCCGTTGATTCACTCCCCAAATGGCTGCAATGGCTGGAGCTGCGCCAATCCGAAGCCAGGAGCCAGGTGCTTCTTCTCAGTCTCCCATGTGGATGCAGAGACCCAAGGACTTGAGCCATCATCTACTGCTTTCCCAGGCCATAGCAGAGAGCTGGATTGGAAGTGGAACAGCAAGGACTAGAACTGGAGCCCATATGGGATGCTGGCACTTGCAGGTGGAGGATTAACCTACTTCGCCACAGTGCCAGCCCAGGAGTTCTGGGTTATATTGCATAGTAGGGTGAAGGTAGACCATGTTAATTAACTGTGCAGTCTCTACAAAAAAACCCTAAAAGAATTTTTCAACGTTTTCACTATAATGTTAAGTGCTTGAAAAGATGATAAATATTTATCGTGATTGGAGATTGCACAGTGTATATGTGGATCCCAACATTGTACCCCATAAACACATTCAGTTTTTGTACGTTTATTAAATCTTTTAAATAAAAAGATTTAAAAATTTTAGTTTTTGAAGAAACTTGTAAGTTTTAGGCTGACAGGGTTAAGACAGTAGGAACTGGAAATGCCAAAGCTGAGGGATAAGCAAATCCTGTGCTGGGGTCTCCAAGCCGAGAGTGAGGCTTGACGTCTGGGCTGTGACAGCTTGTAATGGGACATGGGTGTGCAGAGGACGTGAGAGGCAGTTGATCCATGTTTGAATCCGAGCTTGATCAGTTTTGATTTGCTCTAGTGGACCCCTGGGGAATTCATGGTTTCTTCCTTTCCCCCTTTAAATATAAAATTATTTAATCTTGTTAAGTAAAATCATAAGAATTGCTCAGTGCACATCATCTTCACACTGGGGGGGGGGCAGTCAGTAAACTGTGACCTGTAGACCAAACCTGCCTCCCCCTACGTAGCCCAAGAACTAAGAAGAGTTGCAAGACTTCTATGTAGTTGAAGAAAGTTGAATATTTTGAGACATGTATGATGATGTCATGAATGATAGAAATTCAAAGTTTTGTGTCCGTGAGTAAAGTTGTCTTAGAACACAGGCCTGGCCCTTCACTTCCATAGGGCCGCTCTTGGGCTACCATGGCGGAGCTGAGTAGTTGTGACAGCGACTGTGTGGCCACCACAGTCTGAAATATTTGCTGTCTGGCCCTTCACAGAACAAGTTGTCCGATCCTGTGCTAGCCCAGGAATTGCTCATTTCTGCCCATTTCCTTGTGACCTTGATCTAAAAATGTATGCATGACTTACGTAGACATACACGTTTTTGTACACAGCTTTTCTTACTGAGTCAGTTTTTCTGTAATAGTCATTAAAATTTTAATGAGTTTGTAAAGTGCCTTAGTGCGTAAAAAATGTTTTGTATCTATTATCTTGTTTTATTATCAGGACAAGTTGAGATAAGAGGGAGTGCTCCTACCTCATGGAACTTTGATAGCGAGTAAGTGATGTGCCCGAGATCGCCCACGTTGTGAGCAAGTAAAGCCAGGGTCTCTGATCCTAAATCCCTCGTTCATTGTACTTAACTGACAGGGACATAGTACTTGACCAAGTTAGCGTATGCTATTTTCAAGTTTTATTTGAAAGACAAAGAAATAGAAATGAGAGAGACGGAGAGAGGGGGAGAGGGAGAAAAATACTGTACTGGGGCTGGGCCACGCTGAGGCCAGGACCCAGGAACTTGGTCTGGGTCTCTCATGAACGGCGGGATCCTGGCTACTTGAACTCATGCCACCTCTCAGGGTGTGCATGAGCTGGAAGCTGGAGTTGGAAATGGAGCTGGGCTCGCACCCTGGCACCACACTAGGAGCTGTGGACACCCTGAGTGGCAGCCTCCTTGGTGTGCTAGATGTCCACCCCAGTGTGTGTTCTTAATGAGCAGTTTCTCTGAGTTTGTAGGCTGTTCGTTGTTCCTTTTTTTTAACCAATGGGTATCTCGGTGATTATCATTCATATGCCTGATTGGCTTCTGTTTTATTTGTTTTGAGGGATAGAATTTAGATTTAATTGCTGCTTTGACCCAGTGGTATGAATGGGGTGAGGGGAATAACTTCAGGGAAGGTGGTCTCGCCCTGGCTAAGAGGGCCATCTGATTTCCAAAGTCTTTTTTTTTTTTTTTTTCATAAAACAAAATTTTATATAACTGAAGGATCCTTCCTGGGACTAGTTAATTGCCTTTACAAGAAAGAAAACAAACAAACAAAAAAAGAACACCCCAGAACAGAATAGAATGAAATTCCAGTGTTCCAAATCAACTTGTTCCACATGGATAGAGACCCACAGTGTCCTGGCAAGCGACGGGGCTTTGCTTTCTGTCAGCTCCAATCCTGATTCACTGCAGCAGAGACTCCACAGGCGACAGGAAAGATTGTGGCATCAAAACACTCACTTGTCCTTTTGTGTGGTTCAACAGTGGTCTTACTTCTGGGCGAGCTTACAAACCATGAGGTTGGAAGCATAACTTAAATGGGTGGTAAGAGACTCAAATGAGAAAAGGTAAAGAAAGAAAAAGAAAAAGAAAAAAAAAAAAAAGAGAGAGAGAGTGAGAAGAACCCCTTTGGAAATAGCCAGGGGCATTTAAAGGAACCATAAGAATGCCAACAATATTCAAACCCCCTTTTTTAAAAAGGAGATTTTTTTTTTGGCTTAAAGTATTTCACTCTAAATGGATGTATGTCAGCTGTCAATGAAAGCATGTCACTAATACACCGTGGACACCTTTTGCAATGTAAATCCATGCCCTTTTTTTTTACATGGTGAACTTCAACCTAGCAATTATTACAACAAATGTTATAGTCTAAAGCTCAAACACATTTTAGCAATTTTGAAATTGAATTGCGTACAAACCAAATAAAATTTACATCATAACAAACGTTTCCACCTAGGACTGTGGGGACACTTGAGCCTTCCGCATGGACCGCAGGGCCTTCTCCCGCAGGTGCTTCTCTAGGTCATCAAGGTTATCTTCAGCTTCACTTTCAGTCTCCTTCTTGGGCTCCAGCGCTGCCTCTGCTTCCTCCTGTGCTGAGGTGGTCGTGGCAGCAGCGACGGCTGCAGGGGGGATGGCAGCAGCAGCTGCGACAGCCGCCGCTGCCACCGCCTTCTCCTTCTTGTGTTTTTTGTGCTTCTTGTGCTTCTTATCCTTTTTGTGTTTCTTGTCTTTTATATAATTTTATATAATTTTATATAATTTTATATAATTTATATAATTCCAAAGTCTTTTAGGAATTATATGGGTGCCTGTTAGTGCCAGGTATAGGTGGGTCTTGGGACTTTGGTGTTGACATGAACAGAGTTGGTGCCCTCAAGAAGCTGAGAGTGATGGGCGGGACACTGAAGGGACAAGTACGTTAGCTGTGTTGTTGCACGCACAGCGATTGGGTTCCCAACAGGACGTGTGTTGGATACTTGGGAGTAGAATCACTCTGGGAGGTCAAGGAAGACTTAAGATGAAGGGGAAGGAGGGAGCTGGGCATGGGAACAGGGAACAGAGGACAGTGCGACGAGGCATCATTTCGGGCCCTGGGCCCCGCCAGTATGAGGGAGCACGCCACACCTGTAGATGGACATTGTTGGGTGGCTGGAGTGTGGGCGCGTGAAAAGGCAGGGGAAGCAGTAAGCGCCGGACCATGGGCCCGTACAGGTGAAGACAGGTGTGTGTGTGTGTGTGTGTGTGTGTGTGAGAGAGAGAGTGAGTGAGACCAGTCCAGGTGGAGAGCAGGCTCCGGCCTGGGGCCACGGTGCTGTTTCTCGCGAGGCCGTGGATGCCCCAGAGAATGCTGTCCTGTGTCTTTTTGCTGCTACAGTTGAGGAGTAATAAAGGAGTTTCCAAATCCAGAAGTGTCCCAGCGACTGCCCGTCTCACAAACACACACCCTGGCTTTTGTCACTGAATGGAGCCGATGGAAAAGGACTTCTGATTCTGAAACGGGGTTTCTGCCTCCAGGCTCCTTGTCCCCCTCGGGCAGGTGGGGTGCGCTCCCAGGCTTCCAGCATACCCGCTGAGTATCCTGGGGCTCTTTTCTGGCCCAGTGGTCCCTGAGTGCCCCAAGAAAGTGTTTACCAGGCTTCAGGCCACTGGGAACGTGCCCTGGACCAGCAAGAGACGGCAAAGCTGACCTTCAGTGTCCAACTCCTCCAAGACATTGGCCGGCTGTCGTTTCGTGAAGACCCGCCTCAGTCTCTCTCACGGCGGGGCTTTGCAACTAAGACCCAGTGGGTGCTGCTGAGGATGGAGGGTGGCTCCACTGGCCATGTCTGGGTGCTGAGGATGGAACAGGGCAGGGGTGTAGGGACTGTGGGGCTCAGGATTTTGATTTTAAATTGGGTGTCAGGGAAGTCCTCTTTGGGGAATGAAATACTTGAGAAATGATCCCAAGGAGGAGAGTGAGGAATAATGGGGATGTTATAGCCCAAAGGTTGCAGGCAGAGGAAAACAGGTTCAAAGGCCCTGGGGTGAGAAGCTGGCTGGCATATTTGGGGAATGACGAAAGTTCTCTGTGCCTGCAGGGGACTGAGTGAGTGAGGAGCACTGGTAGGGAAGGAGGTTGGAGACCTGGATCAGGACAGGGAGCTGTGTAGGATGCAAAGGGACTCCCAACTGTGGGAAAATGGAGTTCAGAGAGAAATCTGATTTGGTGTGAAACCCATACATGGTTTTTCATAGTAAGTTCTTTTGTTTTGTGAACGTTTTGAAGACTCCTTATATGCATGGATTCTGAATTTTTTTTTTTTTTTTTTTTACACAGCAAAATAGACATGTTTTAATTCCGTTTCCTGTGAACCTTGTTTGTGGGCCTTCCGCTTTGGAAGACTCTGGCTTTCATCCCGAGAGGAAGCCAGTGGAAGGCTGGCCTGTTACAACCCTTCTTCCAGCCCCCTATCCCGGCCTGCTTGGCTTGCTGATTCAGGCAACCTGAACCTGGCTTTGCCTTGACCTCGCTGTGCTTGGCCTTCTTCTTTGTCAAGTGGGACAAAGAGTAGTTCCTGTCCTAGAGAAGTTACAAGAATCTGAATGAAGTCGAGCTTACACCATGCAGTACCTGGCACATGGAAAATGCTGTTAAAAACAAAGTACCAGAGCCCAGAGGGGCAGCTGTCTGGACACCAATGTTTATGGCAGCAGATAATAGCCGAGACATAGAAACAACTCAGGTGTCCATCAGTAGATGAATGGACAAATGGGGGGGGGCGCACATGGGAGGGGATAGTTCATTCATAAAAAGGGATGAAATGTGGACAGACGCTACAACACAGATGAACTTGGAACATGTTAACACTAAGCGAAGGGAGCCAGACACTAAAGGGCAGATGGTGTGTGAGTCCATTTATATGAGCGTCCTAAACTGGACAAATTCCTACAGACAGAAAGCGGGCTAGAGGTTACGGGGCTGGGGGAGGGAGGAGTTGTTTATTGGACATGGTGTGTCACTTTGAAATGACAAAGTAGTTCTGGGTGAGCACGGTGGTGAAGGTTGCATAACAGTGTGATGTCCTTAGGGGCACTGAACTATCCACCTAAACATGGTAAACTGTATGTATACGGGAGTACTTTGCCAAAAAGTGTGTGGAAATGTGCGTTAGGAAAAAACTGTGCATGGGTTTCAAAATCTGTTGCAGCAAGTCCACTCCCCACGGACATTCTGAAGTCCCCTCATGTGTTACAGCAGCAACGCCTGCAGTCTGGTTTCTTTAGGACTCAGCTGCATGGAATCAGTTTTAAAACATTTTTTAAAAATTGATTTTAGAGACCTAGAGACAGAGCTCTCCCATTCACTGGTTCACTCCTGCAGGTGCATGTTTGTATGAGCTGGGGCTGGGCCAGGTGGGAGCAGAGAGCTCCATGTAGGTCTCCCACGTAGAGGGCAGGCTGCATATTAGCTGGGAGCTGGAATCGGAAGCAACACTGGGCCTCAAACCCGGGCACTTTTATGCGGGAGGTGAGCATTCCAAGTAGAGTGTGAACTGCTGTGCCAGACGCCCACCCCAACGTGCAATAATTTGAGGCAGTTTGTGAAGAAATTAGGAAGCCAGGTCTTGTGTCTCAGCTTTGTCATTTGCTGCTCTGTGTTTGGAAGGAGTCTTCCTTGTCCCTCTGTTTCCTTAGCTGTAAAATGCAGGGTGCGGGCTCGGTCGTCCTTGGGGTCCCTTCCTGATCCAAAGTCCTGTGGTCCCTGAACTGTGCCGAGGTTTCTGTCCTCCATGTGGAGCTGGGCTGTTTCGCGGTCCTGCCCCTTGGGAGCCTCCCCTGGCCACCTGCTCTCTGGCCCCAGGAGCTGCGGCTCTGCCTGCAGGGGGGCTGAATCTGGACAAATATGGGACCTGTGTCCTAGCATCACCAGGAAGAGATGGAAATTACTGACCATAAACACATCGCGACTTTACAAACCTGAAAATCATACCACCGCCATGCCCCGGCCCGCGGGGTAATCAACTAGGACACGAGGAGGGCAGACCTGAATGGAGAGACAAACCAGACACGAGAAGGGAGACCAAGACAGTATTCTGATCAAGGTCTCACTTTATTGGAGAAGGAGGCAGCTTCTACGGTACAAGGCAAGGATTGTAACAGTCGAGGGTAAGCAGGGGTCATCTTACAACATAGTTCAGAGGAATAATTTCACAGGAATCGGTATCAATTTGACAAAGGGAGTTACAGTGAGGTCTTACAGCTACCAGATGTGCTTATCAGGGTACAAGAAAGAGCACTGAAGCCAGATGGCCAAGTGCTAACCATATCAGTGAGCTGTACAAATGGAATTTTCTAGTGAATCCTCCTTACAGGAACATAGTTGAAGGTTAGTCTAAACAAAGGCCTATACAGGGAAACCAGCACATGGGCTCCCAACACCGCCACACTCATCCATGGAACTGTTGAGTTTACCTGTCCCCCGAAAATGTCCACGTGAATTGTTTTGCCGTGGCCTCTTATCGCTCTGTGTGCCAGATACGAGCTGGGGGACCTGCAGCCTGGACCCAGTGAGGACACCGATGTGGGGGCTGCTCTCATCCCCTCTCTAGGTGTCAGTGGCCTTCTTTGCAGCTGGGCTGAGCATGGTGGGGGTCTTGGAATGGCCCCTGCATTTTTATTTCAGAGGGAAATGATCTGTATGAAGCGGTAGTGACAGCTGAAGCCAGCTGCCTGAGCCCGGGCTTGGTGTGTGTGGGAACCTGTCACTACTAAAACCCCTTGGAATGTAGGCCACCTTTTTCTCCTCCCTTAAAGATACTTCGTTCTGATTTATTTTTTATGTATTTGAAAGGCAGAGAGCAGGTGCAAGGGCTCGCACCTGTCTACTGGTTCACTCCCCAAATGCCCACAATAGCTAGGGCAGGACCAGGCTGAAGCCAGGAGCCAGGAACTCCATCCTGATCTTGTGCGTGGGGGGTGGGGACCCAGGTACTTGAGCCATCACCCGTTGCCTCCCAGGGTGCATAGTAGCAGGAAGCTGGTTTGCAAGCAGAGCTGGGCCTTGAAACAGACACTGGGATTTGGGATGTGGGAGTGCCAAGTGGCAGCTTAACTGCCTCGCCCGCTTCCCACCCCAGGCCACCTTCTAAGAGACTAGCAAAAATCTCCACAAATATAGCTGGGACCAAATCTTACTGTGTTTGTGGCATTGGTCTTTTGAGAATGGGAAGAACACCTTATTCTACCATTGCTTTTTAGCAATTGTTTTCTGCGGTGCTTGCTGTGTATGCAGCATGTCGTGGCACAGAGAGTTAAGCTGCCATTTGGGATGTTTCTGTTCCCTATCGGAGTGCTGCTGCCAGGCCCGGCTGCTCCACTTCCCATCCAGCTCCCTGTCAGTGCACCTGGGAATGGCAGGTGATGGCTCAAGTACTCAAGTCCCTGATACCCACGTGGAATTGCTGCCTCCTGGCTTTGGCCTGGCCCAGCCCTGGCTGTTGTGGCCAATGGGAAATGAACCAGTGGATGGAAGATCTCTCCTTTTCCTTCTCCCTCTCCCTGTCTGCCTTGCAAATAAATACATAAAAGCTTTTAAAATTATTATTTACTGTTACTTTTCAGGATTGAGTTGACAGGCAAGGTCTGCATACAATGTTTCCATTAAAATAAGCTACTATTATGTTATTTTAGGAATTTCTTATCTTATAGTCAAAGAAGTGGTGGATCTTTAAAGCAGAATACATAGGTATAAATTGTACCCTATTTTCATTATTTCCAAAAACCCTTGATTTTTTCCTGTTCATATCAGGTACAACCAATTTTTACATACCCATGGGCTGTGTGTGCCAGGGTCCCTGCCTACTTTCCTGCAGGTTCCTCAGCTGGTAGTGGGAAACGCCAGATCAAACTCTGCGTGGCTCACAACTTCTCAGAGTGGTGACATTGTGCTCTCTCTTTATTCACCCTCAGTCAGAAGTGACTTCTGATAACTCGGTTCCTGTGTCGTCATCTCAATGAGAGGAAATGAGTTTTCTCTTTTGACTTGATTTTTCCAGCAGGAGGGACAAGGTGGCCACCAGTCGAATACCGACATGTCGTGCTCTTATGAGCATTAATCGGTATACAGGCATTTCCTCCACTGTATGGGTTAAGAATGCAACTCGGGGACGTCACAGAGCTGGTGGCAGGCTGGGCGCTGAGCCTGTGGCCTGAACTTAGACTGAATCCCACCTGTGACTTGGGTGCACGCCTGGGACTCCTCCTGGTAGCTTGATTCCCTTGGTTCCCTGGAGTTGTACTTATTACTGTAGTCCATACAGAAGGATGAACATCTCCTGCATCGAAAAACTTTTGAACTACCTGTTCAGGGAGATGTGTGGAGATGTGTCCCTGAAGGCCGATAGTGGGAGAGTGGACTCTGTGTAGTCTGGTGCTTGATGTGATCTAAGAGTCTGGAACCGTTGGACTCGTCACTGCTCCATTCTCATGGCTGCACTGCGAGGAGAGGCCCGCGGGCTCCAACTGTGCTTGTGAGCAGCGTCGAGGGGCAAGCGCTGACCCTCATCCTGTGGAAGGGGCCCTGTTTCCTCGCGCAGAGGAATCCCTGAGCAATGCTCTCGCCGTCTTCCTGAGGGTCTTCTGTCCCTCCCTGTTCCTTTCCTACTTTATGGAGAAAGGGTCATGGGGCCGAGGCTACCCCTTGGCGTTCTCCATGGGAGCCTCTTGTGGTTTCCCTGGGCCCAGTGGCTCACCAAGCTCCATTCGCGAGGGTTCCCTGCCCCTCCATCCCCGACCTTAGGCTTAGGTTTGCTTAGCACAGGTGAACCGGTCCCTGAGCACCAGGAATGCTTTGCACGCCTCCCCAGCTGTCCCAGGTGCTTGGGCTATGGACTCGTGCTGGTTCCCCAAGTTCCAGGGAGCCTTTCATACATCTGGTTGGGTTGCTTGAGCCTCCCCTCAGTGCTGCTCTGCCCTCTTGTTACCTGCAGTGGGCCTAAAGCTATAAATCCTGATGCTTGATGGGAGACTATGCATTTGGGGGATTCCCACCCCCCCCCTTTTTTTTTTTAAAGATTTCTTTGAAAAGCTGTGTGATGGAGAGGGGGAGAGTGTTTATCTTCTGATTCACTCTCCAAATGCCAGCAACAGCTGGGGCTGGGCCAGGCTGCAGCCAGGAGCCAGGAACTCCATCCGGGTCTCCCACATGGTTGGCCATCATCCACTGCTGTCCCAGGCATGTTAACAGGAAGCTGGATTGGAAGCAGAGCAGCCTGGACTTGAACCAGCACCCATCTGGGATGCCGGCGTCATAGGCTGTGGCTTAACCCACTGAGCTGTAAAGGTTGTCCCTGGGGCTTTCACTTTCTTACTCAAAGCTTGGTCTTAGATAAAGATGAGACTAGAGTGTGTTGAGTTTGGGGAGGGGAACGTTTGTGTCTTTTAAGGCCAAATCTGCACAGGTTACCTGGGCCTCGGATGGAGAGCGTGTAGGGAGCAGTCGGGAGGCACGGGCTCCTTTGCCTCCGCGCTCTGTTGACTCTTACTGGGCAAGGTGGTGTTTTGCATTTGTACAGCCAGGACAGTGATCCGTGCACCAGTACCCTACTCAGCCCCTGGCCAACCCTCCTGTCAGCACTGGGGTTCTCACTAGGCCACCCCCTGAAGTGCTGTCCTCTTGGAGGACCAATGAAGGGCTTGGCTAACTTTGCTTCAGGGTCAGAGCCTCAGGACACGTGGTTCTGTTGCTTGCTTTCTTACGGGAGAAAATACATTCTAGGATACTTAAATTCATTTCCCCTCCTAAGAGGCACAAACTCTGGGGTCAGTGTTCTGGGGAGATGTAGATGTAGCTTTTTGATTTTCTTTGGCCAGTGATAACGGTTTCAGCTTTGGGAGTCTTTAGAAGGGGAAGGAGCCTGATGGTACAATATCAGGACTGAACACCTGGCTTATTTCATGGTTCGAAATGTAAACAACAAGGAAGTGGATGGTTTTAAGTAACATTTCTAAACTTCCTTCAGTGATTGTTTTCTGTGGAGTGTACAGATGTGCCTTTTGGATACATTATTGGATTAAACAAGTAGAAGGTTGCAAACAATCCCCTTGTTGGTTAAAAACTTCCCTTATACTTGGAAACCACATCCTTCCCTTGAGTTTGGCCACCAGACCTGTTAAAGGAGCTTGGAGAAAATTCCCTTTCTGCACAGCCATGGGCATAGGGGACCCCTGCTCACCTGTGGTTGCGATGTTTTCTTTGAGGCCAGACGGTAGGCAGTGTGAGGGCAGGGAGTTGCTGCTGCTGCTTTTTGTATCGCTGGTAGCTCGCGGCCATGTCTTCCTATCCTAGGTTTTCAGGAAATGAGCGCAGAATTGAATTAAATAAGCCGAAAGTAAAATGTTGAAACAATGGAAGGGAAACAAATTATATGTAAGCTTCAGTGAGTAACTTCCAATAAAACCTGGTAAGGCAATTTATTCCATTATTCAGCTGCAGCGGCCCTGCCGGTCTTGGAGTGGTAGCATCTTCATGGAACATTTATTCTTGAAGGCATCTCTGTTTTAAAGACAGCAAACAAGCCAAGCTCTGTCAATATGGTAGTGAATTCCCCGTAGCAGTCTGCTGGGTTTACTATCATCCCACCAGCACCTCCTTGTGAGTAAGTCACTCCCCAGACACTGAGGAAGCATCTGTAGGGAGCTAGGATTCTCCGAATGGATGTTAAGGGTTGGGGGGTGGGGTCTGTGGAGCGAAGGCATACGAGCATATGTTCGGGAGTTAGTTGATCTAGATTCAAATTCCAGCTCTGCCACTTGCTACCTGGGCAGTGCTAGAAAATGCTGCCGTGTGCCTGTTTCTTGATCTGTAAATTGGGTCTATAGTCCACTTACCTGAAGGCATGGTGAGGATTAGTGAGATAGTGGGTGCCAAGTCTCTGCTGTGCCCAGCACTGAAGACGCCCTCAGTGATGTTAGTGGTTGCTCTCACTGACGGTGCTTCCCGGCCACGAGGGTCTGCCAGCTACGATAGCCACAGCACCATTCCCGCCTCGGGAGGTCCTGTGCTGGCTGAGCCCTCTGAGTGGAACATGCCTCCCTCGAGCTCTCGGGGCTCACGTTCTCGTCTTGGTTGGGCCATTGCTTAAATCGGTTTCTTCACAGCCGCATTGAACCCTGGCCCCCGTTGCTGGCAGTCTGACAGTCCTTATTTTCAGTCCTGGCTATTTTTCATCTTATCACAGCAGATAACATTTGTTCTCCTCATTTATTTTATTATCTGTCCCTTCCTTAAGTGAGAATTCCAGAAGGGTGAGGATTTTTATCGAGTTTACCTCTGGTCGGTTATCAGTGCATGGAAGTATGTGTGTCTCATAGTAGGTGCTCAGTAAGTATTTGATGAAGAGATGAATGACGGACCATTCACTGGCGCCTAGGGAAGGGTATGCTCATCTTTGCCTGTGGGTATCAAGGGAGGCTTCACAGAAGTGGCTGTGTTGAATGTTCTCAATCTTTGTCCCATTAAGATGCAAGTCAAAGGTTATATTCCTATGTGGGACATCTGATTCACCATCTGACACACTGCTGTGCCTATATTCCTTCCTTTATAGGGTGATAGAGCCAATTACAATTCAAGTGAAAGAGTGATGCTAGTATGGGATAAACTTGGACCTCCCTTAGTATGTATTTAATTTATTTGAAAGAGAGAGCTTCCATCCACTGGTTCACTCACCAAATGCTGTAAAAGCTGGGGCTGCACTAAGTGAAAGAGTCAAGGACTGGAAACACAGTCCATGCCTCCGTGTGGGTGGCCAAGGTCCAGCTACTTGAGCTGTCACCTGCTGCCTCCCAGGGTGCACGTTAGCAGGAAGTTGGAATTGGAAGCAGAGATGGGACGTGAACCCAGGTACTCTGAGAGATACAGGCATCCCACGTGCAGTCTTAACCAGTGGTCCACACTCCCATCTCACTGATATTTATTTATATTTATGTATGTATTTAGATTTATTTGAAAGAGTTATAGAGAGAGGTAGAGAGAGGTAGAGACAGAGAGGTCTTCCATCTGCTGATTCGCTCCCCCGATGGCTGCAATGGCCAGAGCTGCGCCGATCCGGAGCCAGGAGCCTCTTCTGGGTCTCCCATGTGAGTGCAGGGACCCAAAAACTTGGGCCATCTTCTACTGCTTTCCCAGGCCACAGCAGAGAGCTGGATCGGAAGAGGAGCAGCTGGGACTTGAACTGGCGTCCATATGGGATGCTGGCGCTTCAGGCCAGGGCATTAACCCGCTGCACCACAGCGCCGGCCCCTCTGATATTTATTTTAGAAGATAAACTATTTGCGTACTTCATACGGTGGTTTATTTTAGTAATAAATAGGTCATGACTCATCACTGGGGTGTTGAGAAATGTGGGGAGGATGGCTAGCAGTTTGCCAGGCAGCCAAGAGGGGACCATGCTTGAGATAGGAGGCACAGCATAAATGAAAACATGAGGGGGCTGGCATTGTGGCGTAGCCATGTGGGTACTGGTTCGAATCCCAGCATGCACTGGGAAGGTGTAGTTCCCAGTTTAGTAACTGGGAAACTGAGGCCCAGAGAGGGTAAATAACTTGCTCAGTCGAGTTGAAACAGACTCATCAAGTTGCAGTTTGAGGGCAATTTACCTGCAGTGCCAGCATCTTTTATGGGTGCTGGTTCAAGTCCTGGCTGCTCCACTTCCGATCCAGCTCCCTGCTAATGCTCCTGGGAGAGCAGTGGAGGATGGTCCCTGCACCCATGTGGGAGATCTAGAAGAAGCTCCTGGCTTCAGCTTGAACCAGCCCTGGCTTTTGTGGCCATTTGAGGGAGTGAATCAGTGGATGGAAAATCTCTTCCTATCTGTCTCTCTTTCTTTCTGTCTCTCCCTCTCTGTAACTCTGCTTTTCAAGTAAATAAAATAAATCTTAAAGAAAAATCAAAAGCCTGAGGGCATGGTGTGATTGTGGAGCCACAAATAACTTGGTATGATTAGAGCAGTGAGAAATGAGGCTGTGCAGGAACAAATAACAAAGGCCTTTGCTTACCAAAATGATGGAATTTAGTTCAGAAGACAGTGGGAGATGTTGCCTACTGGTTCAAAGTAGGGTTATGTTATATATTTAAAAATTTCATGTAGTTTTTTTAAAGAAGATTTATTTGAAAGGCAGAGTTAAATAGGGACACAAACATACACATGGGGGTGGGGTGGGGTGGGGTGGGAGGGGAGAGAGAGAGAGATAGAGAGAGCGAGCTTCCTTCTTCTGGTTCACTCCCCAAATGGCTGCAATAACCAAGGCTGGGCCAGACTGAAGCCAGGAGCTTCATCTGGATCTCCCACAGGGGCCAAAGCACTTGTGCTATCCTCAGCTGCTCTCCTAAGCACATTACTAGGGAGCAGGCTTGGAAGTGGAGGAGCCAGGAATTGAACCGGTACCCATATGGGATGCCAGAAAACAGGTGGTGGCTTAACCTGCTACACCACAGCACTGGTCCCTATGTAATTATCTTTATAGCATAACTTAAAACCTAATAAGCAGTAACTTACATGGTATAATGTTCAAAAAGTTTATATTGTGAGGTCTCTGTTCTTGGGATGACCAATATTTCTATTAGTACATAAAAATAGGAAATGGACATATTTTCTTATCTATCTAAATGGCAGCCACGGGACCCATTGCATACCAGTGTGCATAAACTTAACGTTCTTAACAGACTGTTCACTTTAGACGGTGACACCTAGTCTTCCACGGAGGAGATTGTAGACTGGAGGACATTGTCCAGGTTGAGTAGTAGAGATGGGCTGAGGGTTAGACCTGCCAGTGTCACGGACGTGCCAGCGATAAGGCCAAGGGACACTGCACTGACATGCCCATCTGGGTCTTAAGGCCAGGAGGAATATGTGGATTGAAAGGGTAGATTTACAGGTCGTTAGTGAATTGATGGTGATTAAAGCCACATTAATGGCTGCAGGTGCCCAGGGAAAGGGGGTGTGTGGAGATGAGAAGAAGGTCAGGAACAGTGTTAGGGAGCTGTTAGCTGCCGTGGCAGCCAAGCAAGGAAAACTTGCTGTAGTATTTCAGGTTCAAATCTGGCTAGTGGAAGGAAGGTTATAGATACACAGATTTTTTTTGGAAAGCCCAGGAAATTGTTTGGAACCTGCAGCTGGAAACATTGCCTGAAAGCATAGTGCAGAACCAGAGACATGACTATGTACTGCTGCCGCCGCTGGACATGGGTCTGCGACGTGCACTGCTGACATCACCAAATGTGGACCTGGACACAGGGCGCTGCTTCCAGAACTGCTGGGCACTGGAAATGCTGCCATGCTGGAGTACACAGGGCCAGGAAGTTCAGTGACTGGCGTGGTGTCTCTGATGGGCCAGTTCTAGGACATATGCTCACTTTAGCTGTGTGGGAGCCTGAAGAAGCAAGCCTCCTGTCTTGATCAGCTTTGCAGTGGAAAACAGGCTCAACCTTGTGGAGGCGGCAATTCCCAAACACAAAGACACAAAGGACACTGTGTGGCTGTGCTGAATGTCAAAAGTCTGCTGTTTGACTACTGATGATGGTTGGGGTGTCATTGGTGACCCTAGGTATGGTAGATTCTGGAACGTGTTGGGAGTGGGCCTCTGAGTGCAGTCAATTAGGAAATCGGTGGTGATGAGGAAGCTGAGTCACCGTGTTTCAGGACAAGTGTGGCAGGAGGGCAAGGAGAGAAGTGATTAGGAAAGGAGGGGTACTCGAAGTGATGTAAGCAACAGATTCTAGTACTGTGGGTGGAGAAGTGGAATCTGGGAGACTTGATGGATACATAGGGTGGGGGTGTTAAGGGAGAGGGGTAGAAGGGACAGGGAGTTTTGTCATAGTATAGAATGCTGGTGTGTAAGATTGCAGATTGGACTAGTTTCCGTCGGAGATAGGGAGTGGGGGTAAGGGCCACTTTTGGCAATGAAGTGGCCAAAGAATAGAGTGTCGAATGACTTTTCCCCAAGACCATTAACATTTCCAACGCTGATAGCAGGAGTTGGACTAGAGAACCTGCACAGACTCAAGGGAGCAAGGGAGGGGTCAGGAAGCTGATAAGTAAGATAACTCCTGAAAACATTAAGCCCAAGCTCTAACATTTTTCTAGTTCAATAGATATTGCCCATCAGTAGTCAGATAGCAGGAATGGGGTGGTCATATTGCTGATGGCATGAATCTTAACAATTTTTCTTAATTCCAAATAGCATGAGTCTGGAGGCTGCAAGTGTGGAGTTGATAAACTCCCTACTTTTTGCTGTAGAACATAAAGGAGAGAAATGGGGAAAAGCAAAGTGCTGGGAGAGAAGTTTCTGTTAAAGTGAGAAGGAGGTGGGAACACTCCTGACGCTATCCAGGCTGGGGATTCCTCTCCCGTGAAGCTGCGTTCCAGAGGACTTGGAGGAAAGCATGGAAAGACGCCTTCAGCTGGAGGGGCGTATGGGTCATAAGAAATGTGCAGTTGAAAATAAGATGGAAACTTTTATTTTTAAAAATTTCCCTTACTTGAAAGGCAGAGAGGGAGAGAGCAAGCGCTCATATACGTGGATTCACTCCCCAAGTGCCTATGACAGATGAGGCTGGGTCACCCAAAGCCAGAAGCGCAGAACTCAATGTCAGGTCTCCCCTGTAGGTGGCAGGGACCCAAGAACTTGGGCCGTTGCTATTGCCTCCAGGGTGTACATCAGCAGGAAGCTGGAATGAGAAGCCGAGCCAAACCTTGAGCCTAGTCACTCCAGCGTGGGATACGGGCATCCCAGACAGTGTCTGAACTGCTGTGCCAAACACCCACCCCTCAGAGAGACAATTTTTTAAAAGGTTATCAGAATTTTCTGTGGGTGTTGTCGCGTTCATGTAGACTCGAGGGTTTGGTGGGACTACCTAAGAACCTGAAGGGCTGAGCAATTCTTCAGTAACAGATACCATTAACCTATGACTTCCATTTGTTTCAGGCATAGACATGGAAATAAAAGAATTGAAAAGAGAATTGGTGAATCTGGTTAGATGAGAAGGTAACGGAGAGGCAGATCTAAGGGAACGATTTCTTGGCCTGGGTGACCAGGTGAAACCTGATTGCTCGCACATCAATGAGTCTGATAATTGAGATGTCCATTTCAATTTGAACCGCCTCCGTATCACTCTGAGGTCACCAAGATGTGCAAAGCCTCCCTCCAGCCCTAGTTGTTGGCATTTAAGGATGAAGCTCACCAATCCAGGCTGTTACTGTTCTTTCATCCCTGTTGGCCCAACTTGGAATCCTTCATTCTCTGTAATTTCAAGAGTGTGATAAAGAACTCTGGGGAGCTATTTGAAAAGTGAAGTGGGTTTTCTGATGGAAGAAGTCTCTGGGGAAATGTGATTCTCTACCATATGGTACTGTCATGTTTTTAGTGTACTAAATAGTCTGGAGTATTTTGTCTTATTTATCCCATCAAGTGAACCTAAGGCAAGAGAGGGAAAGAAACAAATTAATGGCTTGACAAGGGTTTTAAACAGTTAGAATTCCAGCTGTTAATGCAACAACCGTGTAATAGGGAATCAGTGTACACATAGATAACACAATGGAGAAACACTTACTTCATGTTGTTTCAGTCTCCAAAAATGAGAAGGAATCCTCTGATCATTCAGACTCCTCTGTGTAGCTTAGAACATGTTCCAGACCCTTTGAGCTTACGGTGGGTGTATTTGTTTCCAAGGGCTGTGGCAACAATTGACCACCCACTGAGTGGCTTAGTCAGCAGAAGTTCCTCCTCTCATGGTTCTGGAGTAAGGAAGTCTGCAATGAAGATGTCAACAGGGCATGGGGAAAACCTCTTACATGCCTTGGGCTTAGGTGCCGGTGTTGCTGGCAGTCCTTGGCCCACAGCCACATCTCCGTGTTTGCACTGTGGTGCTCTTTCTCTGTGCCCATGTCTTGTCTCTTTGTCAAGGCTACCAATCATTGCTGGATTAAAGACCCTCGTCTTAATTATGTCCCACAGCAGCCCTATTTCCAAAGGAGGTTACCGTCTGAGGTTCTGCAGGGGACATAGATGTGGGGCGGAGACTACTTAACCTGATAGGAGAGGGTTTCTAAAATGAATAACCCGCGATTCTTCCTTCAGGAAGATGCAGTTCCTTATGTCGAGGAAATGGGCACAGGAAACGATAAGGCAAGGCAATGGTCAAGGGGTAGTGGATACAGGAGGAGTCAGAGATTGGTTGTGACTCCTGGGTACTCATGGAAGGCTTTGGGGTTGAGGTGGTGACAAGCGTGAAGAAGGGCTGGTAGGCCACCTGGCAGAAATAGGAGAGCTGGGCGTTCTGAGCTGAGGACTTGGTCTGAACAGGCACAGAGGTGCACCTGTGCACCCACCATGGGAGATGCTCCACACAACTGGAGTGTGTAGGTGCAGGACACTATGACCTTTGGTGGTGGTTGCATGGATTATGGGAGAAGGCAGGAAGGATGCATAAGGAGGAGATAAGAATGGTGGTGGGACCCCCAGAGTTCACCTCCATGGATGACTGCCACTGACAGTGATCAGGGGTGGGGGTGGTAGGAGTGGGAGTGGTCACAGAGAGGCTACTTGGTCATTCCTTCCAGGGGTTCTGAAGACATTGCTGAGTGCAGTGGAGTTGCACTAGGTGATAGCTATGTCCCCTCTCTACTCTCCAGTTCTGTATTTAAAAAATTTTTAATTTCTTATTTGACAGAGAGGGTGCTCTCATCCACTGGTCACTGCCCAAATGCCTGCACACAGCCAGAGTTGGACCAGGGCCAAAGCCAGGAGCACAGCTCAGGTCTGCCAGTGGGTGCAGGAATTCAATTCCTTGGGCCATTGCCATGGGCCTTCCAGGGTCCACACTAACAGGAGCTGGAATCAGGAGCCAGAATCAAGGATCCCACCTTGGCTGTAGGATGTGGGTATCTGAACTTCTAGTCTGAACACCTGCTCACTGTTCCAGGGCTATTAGGTAGAAAATATCTTCTCACTAATCACAGCTCGTCTCTCTTAGTTATTACGCGTTTGCTTTCTTCCTTGTGAGCACTTTCCAGGCCAGGCACTGGAGGGACACTAGTGAATGAGAAGGCCAAGACAACACCTCCAGAGAGCATTAGCATGCAAAGGACATAGCAGGTTCTCCAGGAATGCTGCTTTGAATTGAATCTGAGCAAGGACAAATGACAAGGCAGTTCCTCCTCCCCGGGTATTAAGCTACTTTTGAGTAGAACTGCTTTAAAAGTTGATTTCAAAGACTTCCATATGAGGAGTGGAGAGTAGGTGGCTGCCTACAGGGCTTCTGATTTCTGAGTCATCAGAAAAACTCCTTTGCCTCCCAAAATATCTCCCTTATCCAGACTGTGGGTACTTCTGATTCCACTATGGAAGGTTTTCTCCTTTTGTTAGAATGCAAATGTCCTGTGAGGAGACACTACCCACCCTACTCCCCCTCCCCCAACTTCTGCCATCAGTTTTTTTGCACCTCAAACTGGGACAATGCCTCAGTCTTTTGTGCCTAGCAGGTGTTTGAGAAAAGTGTGTATGAAGCTGACCTGGGCATGTTCTCAGTTGGCTTAGAAAAACCATTTAAAAATATTGATTTATTTAAAAGGCAGAGGGAGGGGGAGGGGAGAGGGAGAGGGAGAAGATAATGATGATGACCTTTATCTGCTGGTTCACTCCCCAAATGGCTATAATAGTTGGGATTGTGTCAAACTGAAGCCAGAGCCAGGAGCTTCATCTGGGTCTCCTGCGTGGGTGCAAGGGCTCAAGCACTTAGCCATCTTCTGCTTTCCCAGGCACATTAGCAGGGAGCTGGTTTAGAAGTGGAGCAGCTGGACTTGAACCGGTGCCCATATGAGATGCTGGTGTCACAGGCAGCAGTTTACGTGCTGCCCCACAATGCCGGCCTCTAGAAAAACCTGTTACTATCCTTGCATCCAGGCACTTGTTAGACAAGAAATGATTATTTGTGGTGTTAAGTTTTATGGCTATGAGACTGTTGTTTATTTTAGTTTTTAAAGCGCAGTAAATCTTGCCCCTCTCATCCTTGCCGCAACAGAATAATCTGTGTGGCAGCCTGATTTGTGGTCTGCGTAGACGAGACTGTGCTGCGTAGGAGGTTTATGTGTTCACGTGACAACGCAGGTGAATGCTGACGACTGAAACGAGCATCCTGCAGCCATTCTGAGTGGCTGCTCTGACATTTACACCACAACCCAGTTGGAGTTGCCTTGCAGGCTGGGGTTTGGGGGTGTGTGGTCCACACAGTCTCTCCACACTGTATTTTCCCCATCTTCAGCACATGGCCTCAAACTCCCAACAGTCTTACTCTGGAAGGCATGCCTGGAGAGGGGAGGCATGCTGACTTTGAGCTTAGCCTGGGTGTGACACACGTTCTATCTCACATTCCATTGGCAAGAACCAGTCCCGAGACCCACCCCCATGGCAGGAGCCTGGGAAACTGGACTTAGCCGTGGGCTGGGGGAAAGAAGACAGCCCTGATGGTTCTCTTATATGGGCTCGTCAGAGTGCATTTCTACACTTTCCTTCTCTCTGTGACACAACTTGTCCCTTGGGGGTTTGTCAATGAGGGGACAGTGGATAAGCGAGTTAGCACTGACCTGGAAACACTTGAATGTCTAGAAGAGTGAGCAGCCATTCAATCAGCTTGGGGAAGGCTGTTGGCCTTCCTTGGAATTTTGCTATGTGAGGGATGAAGTCTGGATTCAAAACAATGTCTCTGCTTTGTCTGTTTGCTTCTTAATGAAGTAGGAAGAAGCTAATGGAAATTTCCTTGTGAACATTTTGGAGTCAGAACAGGGATTTTGGAATTCTGAGTGGTATGGCTTCCGCGATAGGTTTCAGCTCCCTTTGGAGATGGGAAGTATGTTCGCATTTGGAGATGGTTCAGAGAGATTGTGGTACATCCCCTTGCTTGTCTAGTTAAAGGAAATGAGAGATAATTAATTGGCTTAAATTAATAGCAAGTTAGTGACTTCTGTGGCTCTAAGACTCCCTTCTCTGTGTTTCTACTGATTTTCTTTCCACTACCACAGTGCCATTCCCCATAAAACCACTGTTTGGAGAACTGACCTGGCCTGGCGGGGTCTGTGAACCCTGGCAAGATCGGAGCTTCCTCCTAGCTCTCAAGTTCCTTCATTGATTATGTTTAAGTAGGTGGTATGAGAGATCTTCAAAAAGTTCTTGGAAAATGCATAGACTATGCATGGACTTAGAAAACCTTTTTTGCTAAAACGAGCTGCTTTTAATTCCATTTTTACTATAGCCAAGTATAATTTGCAGCCTGACAAGTGATTCAGCCTTCCAAGAATGTGCAGCTCCCCTGAGAAAACAGAACCTCAGTTCTTTGTTCTGTTTAGTGATTTCTTTAATTGACTTTATGTTTAACTGTTATAAATGTAATAATTTTAATTATAGAAATTAAGTACATATTTATAAGTCTACCGAGAATGTATACAATTATGACAAAAATTGCCTGTAATTCCATCTCTCGATTATGTGACAGTAAATCACTGTGGATCTTTTTGAGTGCTCCCTGAACATTTTTCAACCTACATGCACAAGCACACTTTAAAAAAATTCATGGAGAAATGGAATTAAAAGATAACTTTATTTTGGTGCAAAAATAAATCCATACATACCAGGGCTTTTCAAAAAGTTCATGGAAAATGTGTGTCCTGAAAATACTGTGCATGGATTTCAAAACTTTTTTGCACCAAAATAAACTTTTAATTCTGTTTTGCCCTGTATCTTTAGAAGTACCTTGTATAGCTACATACAACATAATTAGAATGAAATATTACTCAGTGTCATGCAATATGAAATTTATTATGCAACTCTTCAAGTCTTTCATATTGTACAAATGAAATATGAAACCACTAAGATTTATTCCGAAATGAGTAATGATACAGAAATCATGGTCTGATTTATGAGGGGCCTTCCTAAAGTTCATGGAAAACATGCATTAGGAAAAAATTATGCATGCGTTTTAAAATCTTTTGCAGCAATCTCATTTTTCTATGAACTTCTTGAAGTACCCTTGCATTTTGTATACTTATGCACAATACAATTATAACTTACTTGTTTTGTTGGCTTGCTTATGTATTTGTTTTGTAATGGAAGTGGGAAAAAGTTCATGGAAATCTCCATTCCATTCATCTTGGAAAAAAATTCTAGCTTTATATTTTTAAGGGTTGTGTAATATTGTATGTTATGGAAATGTTCTGTGCTTGCAGTAACGGGCCAGGTGGGGAGAGGGGAGGGAGTAAGATGTGTGGTTCTTTGGCCCTGACACTGGTTCCTCTTCTCCCAGGGCATCAGCAGCCTGTTCAGCTCTCTGAAGGTTGTCCGGCTGCTCCGTCTTGGGCGAGTGGCCCGCAAGCTGGATCACTACATTGAGTATGGCGCTGCTGTGCTGGTCCTGCTGGTGTGTGTGTTTGGGCTGGCTGCGCACTGGATGGCCTGCATCTGGTACAGCATCGGGGACTACGAGATCTTTGACGAGGACACCAAGACGATCCGCAACAACAGCTGGCTCTACCAACTGGCCATGGACATTGGCACCCCGTACCAGTTTAACGGATCTGGCTCAGGGAAGTGGGAAGGTGGCCCCAGCAAGAATTCTGTCTACATCTCCTCCTTGTATTTCACCATGACCAGCCTCACCAGCGTGGGCTTTGGGAACATCGCCCCCTCCACGGACATCGAGAAGATCTTTGCTGTGGCCATCATGATGATTGGCTGTAAGTACGACGCTGCTGGGTGTGGGGAGTGAGGGCCATGGCTCAGGCCATCCCGGTAGTGTGGGTTGTGGCACTGACGACAGTGGCTAATAACTGACAGGACAGAGTCTACTTTTTGAAGACTAGCTTTACAATTTTCATGAAAGCGATAAGCAACATGTGCTTGGCACAAAAAACTTCCAAGACTACGAAAGGGCTCAAAGCAGGAGATAAAGACAGCTTGTCAGGAAAACCTCTATCACTGGTCCCTTCCCATACAGGCTGTTTTCTACGGGTGTCTGAACACACACAGGTTGTTACGAAGTTGAAATGTTAATCAGGTCACACACACATCATTGGGCAAACTATTCATAGAACAGTGAATTGTAAAGTTCTCTCCATGTCACGATTTTTTCTTTTTTGATATAAATGGCATGTTAAAGGTGTACAGTGTGCTGTTTTGATATATGAAGGTACTTTAAAAAGTTCATGGAAAGGGAAATTAAAATACAGGCTGGACTGGGTGCAAATATTTTGAAATTCATGCATAGTTTTTTTAAAACATGGGTTCCCATGAACATTTTGAAGACTCCTCATGTATACATGGTGAAATAAATATTATGGTGTCTGTCTCTTCACAGTTGCCTTCTAATTTATCTTAGTAAGAGCAGTTGAAGTCTCTCTTATATCTAACAATTTGTGACATCAGTGTGCATGCCACCTGTCACTTCAAATACAACTCTGGCTCTGCACAGTCCAGTGAGGGGAACAGAATGAATGAAAAGTGAAAAATAAATCACTAATTATCTTTTCTATTGATTACACGTCAAAACAATAGTGTTTCTAACATATTGAGTTCAAAGAAGTATTTCAGTACAATTTGTTTCTTTTTTCTTTTCAATCTTATTTCTGTTGTTCAATGCTGGTCTAGGTCAATGTTTTTGTTGTCTGCCAGTTTCTGCTAGAAAATTTTCCAACTCAAATATATATAAAGGGAAAATAAAGTTTTAGAAGGATTTAGAAGCAGCCCTAGTTCTCGAGGAAGCTACTTAAGCCTGACTGGTTTACTGTTGGCCATCGGGTGGCCGTTGCTGTTGTGGAATTGAGCACAACCTTTGCACACAGTGACTGCCTTTCGTTAAAGGGAGTCTTCCAGAGGAGTGGCCCCAACTGGGCTGGAAACAGATGAGCTGGAGTGGATTGGACTCATGGTGAAAGTGTCCAGGCACCCCGTTGGCACTTGAATGACAGGTTGTGACAGGGGACAGTGCTCGGATGAAGCATCACTTGGGACTGTGGTCCAGTCATGCATGGGGACTCTCAGACTCTTGGTCCAGCAGGCAGAAACGTGTGTGAGTGAAGTGCTCCTTCAGGGTGGAGATTGGAACTCCTGGTTCTCCCAAATGACTCGAGGCAGCAGCTGGGGAGCCAGAGAGCCAGTGTCTTCCTCTGTGTGTGGGTTTTGTCACCCCAGATGGTCACACTTCGGGCTCGCCACCTCCCTTTTTGCAACCACCTTGTCACAGCTGAGGCAGTTCTTCAAAGCACTTCCTACAGGCGGAGTTTGCCTGAGAGTATTTACGGAACGGGGGAGGTGCGTGCCAGTGGAACTTTGGGTTTGCTCCTGTGTTTAAAATGGGTTTTCATCGACTTGATTGCCTGGCCATGGGAAGCAGCGTTAAGGATCTGTGGGTGGCTAATTGCTTCAGCTTAATTAGAACTTGAGGTGCTTTTTCGCATCTCAGGAAAGGATTTATGATCCTTGTTCTTCTAGAACTGTTTCTCAGCCATCAGTGCACCTGTTTCCCAGGTGGGACGTGCAGCATCTTCCTGAACTCTGGGACTCCCAGTCAAAGACCAGAGGTGCTATGCTCAGGACACAGTCTCCTTCTCTCGGGCAGGTGGTATAGGGAGTTAGGACACTTTGGCCACAGGGACACCTACATTGTATCCATTACAGTGGATTTGCTGAGAGAGATCAGCTAGAAGATGGACACCATTTCATGGACTCTCCAAAGCCTTTCAAATACAAGAAATTTTCCCTGAAGCTTCTTACCTGGAGAAAGAGAACTGTTCTGATGGCAAATAATGAGGATGAGCCATTTTTTCCTCTAAAGCTGTTCTATGGAGGGCATCATTTCCTGGGTGTACTCCCCAGGGAAAATCTTCGTTATTACTGCCTCTTTTCTCTTCCACCTTCTCTGAGTCCCTTGATGTTTCCATTTAGTTAAAACACACACACACATACACACACACTCAAGTATAATAGATGGGTGGCCTCCTGGGGTTACACAGCCTAGTGGGATACTTAGTTAAACAAGTCTATTAACAGTTTCCTAAACACCTTTTATTTGCCAGCCACCGCTTGCACCAACTTTATACGTTATAATAACATTTGATGTTCAAGGTTATTATTTCTGCTTTATAAGATAGTGCAGACTGAAGTTAATTCCATCTCCCAAAGAATGCAAGGCTGGTGGACAGGCGAGACGGGGGTGCACCTGCAGACCTCTGTCCTGCGATACTGGGAACTGATGGCACAGACTCTGGTGGTCTCTGCACATCACACACCAGCACGTTGAAAATTCCGTGAACTTCAGCTTGCCAGGATTTCTGCAGTGGAAACTTCTGTGCTTGTTTGTTGTTTCTGTCGTTTTAATTTAAGAAGGTTACAGTGCCGACTCGGGGGACCAGGTGCTTAGGAAACCAACCATTTTTCAGAACCTGTCACTTCTGGTTACAGCTGTTCCACTTCCTGCGTGACACACGTTGACAAATTCTTGTGCTAACAAGGAAGGCACTGCGCTCTGTGTAACCGGGTTGTGATTAGCCTTGTGAACTCACCTCGTGAGCATCCTTTGTTCAGGACGAGTGCTGATGGCTTACTGGGTGGACGGGGTCCTCTTTTATCTTGTTTTGCTCGGTGAATCCATCCGCACAATTCCCTCCTTCCTGAGGGCTCGTGGGATTGGACTGCCGTCAGGAGTGGGATCTCTGGTCATGGGGAGTGTTGACCATAGCTGCCTCCCTCCCGGATCACCCTGGCACTCGAGCCTGGCATTCCTTAAGCGGGACAGAGACACACCAAGCCGGTGGGGACTTGCTGGTTGTGTTAGGATTTTTTCCTCTCGGCATTGGATTTTACGCGGCTCCTTAACACTCTTCCTTGCCTATTCGGTTGCAGTGTGTTAGCTGTAGCATAGATCACCCAGGCTTTCTGCTCACTGTCTCGACTCTGAATTTCTCATTATAGCTTGGCTAATTCCCCAGAGGGGAAGCAGGAAAACGAAACCTTTCCCAGCGCTCACCTTTCTCTGTGCTGATGAAGAATTGCATCAGGAAGAAACGAAAACTGTCGGCCGAAATGAGTTTTGTGGTTAGCTGTGGCTTTGGGTGATCTACGATATCTGTGGCTACCTGCTTTTGTATCTACCTTGTGTTCTGGGGTCTTGGCCTGGACTGGACCAAGCCAGCCCCTGCCCTGCTCTCCCTGCCCTCCTCTGTGAGAGCCCCCTGCTAGCACTCACTTCAAGGTGTAGTGAGGGGACTCACTTTAAAAAAAAAAATTTATTGGGGCCAGCATGGTGGCATAGTAGGCTAAGCCGCCACCTGCATAGCCAGCATCCCATATGGGTGTGCCTGTTCGGTGTCCTGGCTGTTTCTCTTCCCATCCAGCTCTCTGTTATGGCCTGGGAAAGCAGTAGAAGATGGCCCAGGTCCTTGGGCCCCTGTACCTGTGTTGGAGACCCAGAGGAAGCTCCTGGCTCCTGGCTTTGGATGGGCACAGTTCCGGCCGTTGTGACCATCTGGGGAGTAAACCAGCTTTGGAAGACCTCTCTTTCTATTTCTCCCTCTATCTGTAACCCTACCTTTCAAATAAATAAACCTTTTAAAAAATGTATTTATTTGAAATGCAGGTCAACAGAGAAAGAAAGGGAGAGAGAAATCTTCTACCTACTGCTTTATGCCCCAATGACTGCAATAACCCAGGTGGAGCCAGGCCCAAGCCAGGAGGCAGGAACTTTATCTGCTGCCTTCCCAGGTGCATCAGCAGGGAGCAGGATGGGAAGTGGAGCAGCCAGGACTTGCTACACCGACGTCCCATATGAACGTCGTAGCTTGACCTGCCACACCTTAACCTGTCACACCACAACGCCAGGACTCGCTTCTTTTGGCATGTGTTTTTGGTGCTGGGAGAAGCACAAGGCCACAGCAGCTCTCTGTGGCATTTGAGAGCAGAGGTCTGCCACCCAACCGGAGCAGACCCAGGGGCTCCCGTGAGGCTGGATGCTGAGGAGTTGGGGGCCTCTGCCATAGTTGGTGCTCCCGGCGAGTCTGGAGAGAAGGACAGCCACAGGCCCATTGGGCCACCAGCTGGTGACAAAAGCCCCAAGAGAGGGTGTCTCGCCCTGTGGTTGAACCTTGTCCTGGCCTCTGATGGGGGAAGAGTCCCTGTACCGGGGCTGGGGACACACCCTGCTGTTGGGGTGCTCTCCCCGGAATGCGCTGGCACAGAGACAGCGCCCATTCTCTAAATCAGGGCTGCACTTTGCTCTTCTCTGTTCGTAATGTCATTGCTGTCATCCTGTCACTGTTAAAGTAAGCCGCGTTCAATCCTTTTTCGTCTGGTAATGGCAGGGGGTCCAGACGTGGGACTCATGTTCCAGACTCTCCACCCCCAAGCCTCTCACGTGGCCTCCTAGCTTGGCACAGCACGCCTCAGTACCTCACTCTGGGAATTCGTTTCTTTCTCCATGTCTTCTGCATCGGCTCCTTGAAACTCCAGCTGAATGCCAACGCCAAAAGGACCTGTGGCACCTCCTGAGTCTGCAGGGCCCCGCCTTCTAGTTCTGCTGGGGCAGAGCCCATTCTGCTTGATGCTTCTGCCTGGCAGCTCCCAGACGGCAGCTGGATCCACGCCTCATTGACTCCTTGTATCACCTGCCCACCTAGGGGGACAGGGCAGTGTTCATCTGTACCCCTGGACACATGACCCCACTACCTAACCCTCCTGCTGCCTAGCAGTGTGCTGTGGCCTCCTTTCAGATTGGATTGTACTTGCAATCAAATAAGGGCTCCCCTATACAGGACTTCAGTCCAACAACTCTCACTTCTGTCTAACCTCTTTGCATCTGAACCAATATCCCCCCCCCCCCCCAATGATGTGGGTCACAACTCCCAGGGGGCTGTGGAAATGCCCTGAGAAGACTTCAAACACGTCATGGACCTCAGTCAATACTGACTTGCCGAATCTGAACAATCTCAAAGGCCCTGGAGTTTTGGAAGGCGTCTTTGGCACTGCTGACAAAGCTTCTTTATTGGAGGATCTGGATTCTGTTGCTGGATAGAGACCCAAAATACGTTTCCCAAAAGTTTAGGCTAGATCTGGCTACTCTGCAGTCATCAGCCAGCCAAGCTTCTCTACTGTAGTCAACACTTGACTTCCATAGTGGGATCCAACAAGCCTTTTCCCGCCTCGGCCTTATGTTCTTTCCCAGCAAGTGGAAGGAAGAGGAAGAGGGGAGGCTGGCCACACTCCTTCCCTTTGAGAACAAATCTGCAAAGCTGTCTATATTGTTTGTGTTCACATCACATTAGTTGGTGCTTGAAAACCAGGCCACACTTAGCGAGGGAGGCTGAGAAACTGTTTTTATTTTGGATAGTCGTGCCCAGGCAGGTGCACAACAGATGGCATAGTGGCGGTAATGCTTGTGACAGGGAGAGGTCACAGGGTCAAAGCAGGACACCAAAAAGCGGTGAAGGGTCAGCCTTGCTCTTTTTGTAACAACTTGCCCTTGGGGAACTAATTGAGTCCCATGGAAGCTACATTAATCCCTTCCAAGAGCAGTACCTTCAAGGACCTAATCATATCCCACCAGGTCTCCAGTTCTTAAAGGCTGGACCACCTCTTAGCATTACACGCCAGAGACCAAGCTGCCAACACAGAAACTCTTGAGTGACACATTTGAACCGTAGGAAGAGGGGAGAGGCTGTCCCGACAATCTCATTTGGTGGAGGTGAAACAAAATGAGATAGTGATCTTTGATATCTCTTTGGAAAAGTTGGAAATTTTACATTGTCATGATTTTATTGTTTAACAACAGTGATTGATTCTATTTCCAGTTAATATTTTCTTTCCTGTTCTTAGAAAAAAAGAAAATACTAATGGCTGCTTCCTTCTCAGGAGCATGGGAATGCTGTTTAATTACATTTTTGGTTTATATTTGTTTTGGGAAATGGGGCAGTGTTCAGAACACTCTGGGAGAAAAAAGCCATTTCTCATTCATTCTTAGAATTCTTTTCTAGCCAGAAAATCGGCTTGTTTTTCTTTTGAACCTGATTTTTGTTTTTTATTACAGTTCTGCCTGCCATTGTGCATTGCAGTGGGGTGTCCCACTTCTGACCCAACCTGAGGCTACTTGCTGACTCCCACATCCCTCTCCTCTGCTCTGGTTACTCCCGCTCTGTTCTCAGCACGTGGTTTCAGCGTGCTGTGAGGGCTGAGGGGCTGTGTTTGGGGCTTACTCACTTGTCCGTCCTTTATACTGCTTTTGGAATATTGTTAGGACTTCAGTCTGTCTCACGGGCTGGGTATTTTGTCCAGCTCCGGTGAGTCTCTAAGCTTCCAGAAGGCTCAGCCTATGGGTCTGCCTGCTCTGACTCGTTGCCTTTGTGCTTGGGCACATGTGGCTGGCATGTGAGAAAGCAAGACGCCTTTGGAGCTGGTCGCTAGTGGCTTCCAGGCCCACTTCTAGCCTTGACAAATGCTTCGAACTTTGGCAGCTTGCCCATGTGAAAGTGGAGGGACCATTTATGAGTGCGAAAGCAAAAGTACCTAGCCCAGCAGAGTGCTCCTAAGTGGGGAATTCAAACAGTGATGGCTGTGGCCGTCTCTCTCTGCTCCCTTCCCTCTTGTTGAGCAGCAAGCTGCTGTTTCTTAACCTTGTGCTGGTCCTTTGGATGTACTATTTTTTTAATTAAAAGATTTATATATTTGAAAGGCAGAGTTTAGAAAGAGATAAGGAGAAGGAGATGGAGATAAAAGTGAGAGATTTTCTATCTGCTGATTCACTCCCCAAATGGGCATAACAGCTGGAGTTGGTCCACTCCAAAGCCAGAAGCCAAGAGCTTCATCCAGGTCTCCTACATGTGTGCAGGGGCCCAAGAATTTGGGCCATCTTTTGCTGCTTTTCCAGGCTATTAGCAGGGAGCTGGATGAAAAGTGGAACAGCTGGGGCCAGCGCCGCGGCTCACTAGGCTAATCCTCCGCCTGCGGCGCCGGCACCCCGGGTTCTAGTCCCGGTTGGGGCGCCAGATTCTGTCCCGGTTGCTCCTCTTCCAGTCCAGCTCTCTGCTGTGGCCCAGGAAGGCAGTGGAGGATGGCCCAAGTGTCTGGGCCCTGCACCCGCATGGGAGACCAGGAGGAAGCACTTGGCTCCTGGCTTCGGATCGGCACAGTGCACTGGCTGTAGCGGCCATTTGGGGGGTGAACCATCGGAAGGAAGACCTTTGTCTCTCTCTCTCTCTCACTGTCAAAAAAAAAAAAAAAAAAAAAGTGGAACAGCTGGGTCTCAAACAGGTGCCCCTATGGATCCCTATGGGATGCCAGCTTCACAGGCAGCGGCTTTACCTGCTAAGCCCCAATGCCGGCCCCTGGGTATGCTATACTTTAATAAGAGAATTTGTGTTTGAATAAAATGTCAGATGCATTGCAGTGTTTAATATGCAGGTTATTAAGTACAGTACACATGGATGTATTCTTACATTGACGATCCAAAGCTTCATCTAAAAATTGGCTTTGGGCAGGTGTTGTGGCACAGCGGGTTAAGCCATCACTTGGGATGCCACATCCCTTTGAAGTATTTGGGATTGAGTTCTGCCTCAGCTTCTGCTCCAGGTTCCTGTTCATGTGCCTGGGAGGCAGCACATGGTGGGCCAAGTGCTTGAGTTCTTACCACCCACATGGGAGATCCAGATGGAGTTTCTGGCTCTGGACTTCAGCCTGACTCAACCCTGGCTATTGTGGGCATTTTTGAGATTTAACCCATGAATGGGAGGTCTCTATCTCTGCTTTTCAAATCAATAAAACTTAAAAAAAAATTGACATGGGGCCGGCATTGTGGCGCAGTGGGTTAAGCTGCCACCTGCGTGTGGCGCTGTCATCCCAAATGAGTGCTAGTTTGTGCCCTGGCTGTTCTACTTCAAATTCAGCTCCCTGCTAATGCATCTGGGGAAGCAGCAGAAGATAGTCCAAGGATCTGGGCTCATGCCACCCATGTGGAAGAACCAAATGGGCCTCCTGGCTTCTGGCTTCAGCCTGGCCCAGCCCTGGTCTTCGCGGCCATTTAGGGGAGTGAACTAGTGAATGGAAGACCTTTCTCGCACACACTCTATGCCTTTAAAGTAAATACATTTTTTTCCCCAAGAAGAGTTAGCCTGGCTGCAGAGCAGTTATGGGGATGCATTCATTTATCTTTTTAAAGGTTTTATATTTTTGAAAGAATTACACAGAGCGAGGAAAGGCAGAGAGAGAGATATCTTCCATCCGATGGTTCACTTCCCAATTGGCCACAACAGCCAGAGCTGCATCAATCCGAAGCCAGGAGCCAAGAGCTTCTTCTGGGTCTCCCACGTGGGTGCATGGGCCCAAGGACTTGGGCCATCTTCTATTGCTATCCCAGGCCACACCAGAGAGCTGGATTGGAAGAGGAACAGCTGGGTCTCGAACCAGCACCCATATGGGATGCTGGTGCTCCAGGCCAGGGCATTAACCCGTCTCACCTAGGGGGATGCATTTAAATGAGAAGTGATTTCAAGTGTTTGTCCCAGGCATCAAGCCTGACTGGCAAGATTCTTAGGGGCAGGATGTGGTACCGAGAGCAACAGGAAAGCGCCCCATATCTATGCTTTCTTATCCTTGCTTCACAGATAAGAAAACAGGTTCCAAGTCACCAGGAACTTATCCCACATTGCAGTTTAAGAGGTGGCTCACCTGGGTTTGACCCCAGTTTCTCTAATAACAAAGCCTTTTCCTTTGTCTGGTTTCCATTGCCATTATTTTGGGATGTAGCAGGGAAAATGTTCTTTGTGGGGTGTGCATGTGTGTTGGGAGTCAGGGACAGTGGAGAGATGGCCGTGGAGAGACAGAGAGGAAGGGATGACATGCTTGTTAATTTGAATTGCGAGTATGATGGAAGGTTTCTGATGGCTGTGGCCATGGCGGGAGGACATGGTCTTTATTCACAGGTGCACTACAGCACTGGGCAGAGAATTGACAAGGCGATTCAGGTATGAGGAAGCCCTGATGATGTGGTGCCCACTGAGGGAGGGCTGTTGTCTCCAACCTCCTGGGGACCCATATGACCTGCACAGTTACTTACATTCCTAAAAATGCATTTCTCTCTAAATGGGAGTTATCATATGGACATATTGCTGTAATTTTTCATTTCCATGTTGATTCTGTGTCTGTTGTATCCTTTGAAACTCATAATACCGCATGAGCAGATTGTATTCTCAACGTTGTGGACAAGGGAGCTGTGGAGAAGTTTGCCAGAGGTCTCACAGTCTGGGAGAAGTTGAGTTGGTCAGTGGAAGTGGTGAGAAATGGGGCTGGACTCACAGCTGGTGCAGAGCAGGTCTGGGCTCATCGCTGGGGAGCAGCGGGGCTGGGGAGCAGCAGGACTGGGCTCACCGCTGGGGAGCTGTGGGGCTGGGCTCTTAGCTGGGGAGAAGCGGGGCTGAGCTCACTGCTGGTGGGGAGGGGGCCGGGCTCATCCCTCCCGCTCAGCACCATCCCTGCTCTGCAGATCATGGAGACAGCCGCTGGTTCTGGTAGCTGGAGCACATGTCGTGCAAGCCACTGGCGGTGGCAGGGCCCTTTGCAGGATGCCCCCAAGCTTGAGGAGGGTGAAAGTGGGCACGCAGCGGTTCAGGCCTCTGCTCCACTTAGCGCTGAGGCACTTGATGAAGCCAGTGTGCTCCCACTCTGCTGTTTTTTGTCCAGCATTTATCCGGACTCTCGGCGGCCAGTCTGACAGCCAGGACACCTGGAGAGAGAGCACACAGAGAAGGGCAGAACTTTCCTTTCCTTCTTTAAAACTGGTGGGAGGAGGAAAGCCCACCGGGAAAACAGTTTCCAAGATGACACGCGTGAGTGTGGGTCCTGGGATGACAAGTGTTAGACTTGCCCGCCATTCGCCGGAACCTCTGTCAATCAGTGGCTCACTAGGGTGCAGCCGAGTGCCAGGCACTGTGTGAGGACTGAGCACAGGCACCGCACACGGCACACACAGCTCAGCCTTCCCGTTACCTGCAGTGGGGCGGGGGGCCCAGAGGAGCAAGTAAGAAGAGTGTTTCTGGGGAAGGGAGAGCTTGGCAGGGGAACCCAGGCAGCCGGCCAGGGTGTCGAAGATCCGTTAGGGAGTGTGTACCTCGTTTAGGTGGGAAAAGCCAGGGCCACACCCCGAGGGCCTTCTTAAGAGTAGGCACCTTGCTTGTGTTTGTGGCTGTCTCCCCAGCTGGACCTCAAGCTGACTTAGGCCGGGGACTGTGGGAGCCAATTCTGCGCCTGGTCCACGGCAGACTCAGTAAATACTGAACGGCTGGAGGACAGGAGGAAGACAAAGATGACATCCCTCCCTTTCTCAATCCGCTTGAACCTAGACTGGGAAACACATGCAAACTGGAGGAACCACATGAAGCCGGGAACCACCAAGTATGCGTGGAACAGGCTTGTGACTTGTGAAAGGCAACAGTCACTTCTGTAGTGGGGGAGGGGGCTATGTGGTCCGTGCCAGGGGGGAGACTTCCTTAGCCAGGGAATGGTGAGTAGGAGCTGCATCGCTTGCAATAGAGGGTGGGGCAGAGAGGATTAGAGAGGGGGAGTGACTGCACAGAGACTGCAGGCAGAGCAGCGTACACACGTTGGCCTGCAACTCTGCTGACAGCCCCGGGTCATGAGTGTAGGAGCCTGCTCTTCTGGGAGAGGAAACTGTAGCTCTGAGAGGTCGGTCGTCTTCTCTTGGGTCAACTCGCTGGTGAGTGGTGGAGCTGGAGAGTGCAAACCCCAATTTCTGTCTTTCCACCAGTCTGCTGCCACGCACCCACTGGTGGCAGTGGGCATGGACCTCCAACTGGGCCTGGAGCGGACACTGCAGGAGAGCAGCCACCCCCCTCTTCCTGCCAAATAGAAGAAGCAGGTGCTGATCAGAGGGGACTGGGCCCCTGCTCTGTGCCTCTGGGCTTGTGAGACTCAGACCCCTCCCTGCACTAGGCTAGTGCTCGGTGAGCACCTCCAGCCGTCTTTCAGGAGCTGATGGGCAGGGGTTGCAGCCCATTGCAGTAAGGCCGATTGCTGAACTTGGAACGCAATCCTGTAGTCTTCCATCTAGATCACTCACCAGGAAGGTGTTTTTTACTTAGAGGACACTAGAGCCCAGGATAATTGGTCAGCCTGCTTCCATCAAACACTGTCCCCTTGTCCTGGCCAGCCCCCTTTGGAATCCATGCCACCCAGAGAGACTACCTAGGTGACAAGGATGGTTTATGGAGGCCATCGCACTGCCAATGAAACCAGACAGGCTGTATTGGCAGCTGACATTGGGCTAGGAGCAAAGCTTCCGTTGCTGAAATCACAGAGCATAGAAAACCCATGGGATCACAGGCCAGCGTGGGGATGAGTCCTGGCTCCACTACTGTCGGGTGAACAGGCTGCGTAATTCCCGAGGCTGTCTCTTCTGAGAATGGGAGTGATGCAAACAAAGTGGCACCAGTGAAGGCAAGGATACTGCCTCTGTGCAGCCTGGCAGCCAGTCCAGCGCCACGGTGGCCTGTGGTTGGTGTTGATGCCGTTCGTGAACTGCTCTGTGTGGTGGTCTTCAATTTGGTTGGCTCATCTGACCATGGAACCAGGGACTTAGGTAGGTGTTGGATGAGGGTTAAAAGGCAGGAAGGAGGTGCTTTTTGCAAGGATGATAGCAGGAACTAGGACCCATGATGGTTTGTGTAAGAAACACTTGATAAGGGTTTGTGTATGGACCCAAACGTCAGGAGGGAAATCTCCCATTGAGGAATGCAGCGAAAGAAGGAGCCATTGAGGCCAGCTTCATCAATCCTCACCTGACTCTGACTTTGCAGACTCGCGAAGTGTTTCCACTTTCGCTTTTCCCCACTGTGGGCTTCTGTGCATGCGTGAGAGAGAGTAATTTTAGCTCTCATCAGCTAGAGGTCTGGCTCTGAATCATAGCTACGTGGTGATAAAAACCCACCGTGGCTGCAAGAAAGCTTGGCAAGGAGAGAGGTCTTGGTAGGAAGAGCAAAATGAAAGGCAGAAGGCTTTGAAGCAAATCAAATGAGAAAAATCCCCAGTGAGTTCTGTGGCGGGGCTCACCTTGGTCGGAAGGAAGACCTTTAGTCCCTCCTCGGAGGAGGGGGATGGGGAGAGAAGCAGGGCTAGGGCAGGGGTGAGCATCCAAAAATGAGGGTCGGGTCTCCTCCTTGGTTTTGGTCTGAGGAAAGCAGAATGCGCCCACTGAGAAACTCCTGTAAATTCTAAGCAGACCCTCCTAAGCCAGCTGCAACTGTGCACATGAGCAGAGAACAGCAGATGGACTGCAGTCCTGCAGAGAGAACACAAAGGGATGGGGGCTGAAGGCCACGCCAGTACCCGCTGGCCAGCCTTGCAAGCAAGTGGCAGCAAACAAGTGCCGGCCGCAGGTTCTCCCCTGGCTGTCTTTTTGATTCCATCTCTCCTGGGAAGCTCAGGTGTTTAATTACACTGAGCTGTGTACGCAGGTGCTGGCGTTCTTGGCTGGACTCCAGCAGTTTAACAAGGGGAAGGAGGCAGGATTTCTTTTCCTCCCTTCCCTCCTTCCATTCCTCTTCATTTCCCTCCCTCCTTTCTTTGAAAGGCGGAAAGAGACAGATCTTCTATCCTCTGCTTCACTCCCCAGATGCTCACAGCAGCCAGGACTGGGCCTGACCAAAGCCAGGAAGCTGGAATGCAACCTGGGCCTCCCGTGTGTGTGGGGGGGACCCATCCACTGCCGCCTCCTAGGTTGCGCATTAGCAGGAAGCTAGAATTGGAATCAGAGCATGGACTCGGGCCCAGGCACTCCAGTAGTGGGATGCAGGTGTCCCAAGTGCCAAACCAGCCCAGGAGGCAGGATTTCTGAATATACGGTTGAATGTGTGCTAGAAGCCTGCGGCATTTGCTTTCCTCTCTATCCCACCCTTCCACAGATATTTGCCAATCCCCCATTATGTACCAGCCATCGAGGAACGGTGTAAGGGCAGATCGGTAATCAGCCATTCTTTCTCAGGGCTGATGGATCCTGTCTAATGCTCTCTTGGGCACTCCTTAAGCTTTGGGATCGAGAGGAACCTCAAACTCATTCCTAGCTTGTCCTGTGAACCATGTTTCTATCATCTGCTTTTATATTTGGTTTTTGTACCCAACTGTATTTCTTGCCTCCCAGTTTTCCTTGGCTACACCAATTTGGGGCGAGAGACATGGAACAGAGTCCCGGTTCAACAATGGCTTTTTCTGTCACTCACCAACAAGATCCTCAGGACTCAACTTGGGGTTTGAAGAGCATTACTGATGTCACGGGTGACTCGTTCCACGGACTCTGACTTGAGTTTGGGTTGGAAAGCACTGTGTATTGCTGCGCTCTTTCTCCCAGCACCCTGGTAGAATCTCACTTGGTCTCAGTGTTGCTAGACACGGCTTGTTCATGGCAGGCATGTGTACACGGAGAAGCCACGGCCCTACCATGCTTTGCTTCGGCAAGTATTTGGTTTTTGGCCCAGTTCCATGATTCTTGCTAAAATGAGCCCTTGCCCACTGGCTGTAGCTTCTTGGCATTCAAGGAGGGCCCCTGTTCCTGACTTCTTGGAGGCAGTAGCCATCTGTCTCTAGGCATCTCTCTCATCAGAGTGCCTTCTCTGGCCTCTCATAAAGAAATTTCAGCCTTTTTGCCTCCATGTGCTTGGATATAGCTTTAACTAAGATAGACTTTAAAATTGATTTCTGTGCTTGTTTGTCTGATGATCTTGAGCTCCATTCTAAGAGTAGGTTGCCTTTTCACTTGGTAATTTTTTTTGATGCCCAGGAATTTAAAATGTTGAAGAACTCTGCTATCATTTGTTGCTTGTGCTTTTGGTGTTATATTTAAGGAGCTTAATTTTTAATATTCCCTCTTGGTTATTATTTCTGTAGCCTCAAGTCATTTATGAATCTGATCAGCTCGGCATCCATTTGAGGGTTTTCCGGCTCATTTAATCATTTTTTCATGTAGAAGCAGCCCGTGTCTCAGCACCATTGTTCCTCTCCCCTCCCCTCCCAGAGGTGCAGGTGGAGCTTCTGAGGTCTCTTAGCAAGAGAGTCGGACTGAGTGGGAGAGGAAGCACTGAACTACCATGGAGAGACATGTAGCTCATAAATCCCTAAGTCTGTTCTGGGTAAGATACATAGATAGACTTGTTTTTTTAAAAAAATTATCCACTGCATGTCTTGGTGCCATTGAGTGGGGAAATGTAAAAAATAGTTATTCAGAGGGCAAGTGTCTGGCTCACCCTTGTTCCATGTCAGAGCGCTTTGGTTCGAGTGCTACCTGTGCTTCCGATCCAGTTCCCTGCTAAGGTGCATCTTGGGAGCAGCAGGTGATGGCTCAAGTATTGTGGTCCTGGCCACCCATGTGGGAGACCCAGACTGAGTTCCAGCCTCCTGGCTGTGTCCTAATCCAGCCTGATGATTGCTTGCATTTGGGAGATGAACCAGTAGAAGGAAGATCTCTTTCTTTCTCTGTCTCACTGTCTCTGTTTCAATTAATTAATTAATTGAACAGTTACACAAATCTCTTCTTCATCTGGGACACCATGGAAATGGGATGCCAGGTTGTCACTGTGTGGAATGACGACATGCACTGCTCTCCAGTCGGCACTCCAGAAAGTGAGCAGGCATGAGACGGGTCTGGGAGAAGCCACGTGGTGTTAACAGTGAACAAGACCCGTCAGCAGCCTGCCATCCCTGCCTCGGCACGGTGTCTGCCAGGGTGCCCTGGCTTGCCCTGAGGGAAGTCCCTACTGTGCTGTCAGTTAGCTGCACCCTGGAGATCTGACTGGTTCTTACCCCCAGGCTTGGAGACTGAGCCTGAGGCTTGGGGCAGGCGAGGACTTGCACAAGGTCACGGGCCGACCTTTCCACCGCCGGCTTGGCTGAAAATAGAACCGTGACTCCAACCTCGGGAGTTCAAACCTGGCTCTGCACCGGACAGCCCTGTGCCGCCGCCCCCCCCCCCCCCAAGCCGGCTGCTCTCCAGAGACCTTGAAGCCAGCTGAGCGGGGGAGGGGGAGGGGGAATGGGCAGGTGAAGTCTGATGTGATGAGAGATTCGGGCTTATTCTGGGTTTGGGGAGAACGAATCTATGCTGATTCCCTACACTGATATTCTGAGCAATCAGTGAGTCCCATACATGACGTCACTTAGTCCTCACTGTCCCAGTTGAGGGAATGAGGCCCAGCGCATGACAGGGCACTGAGTGCAAGACCACAGCCTACCCCAGAGTCTTCTGAAGTGTGTCCCCCGGCACCCTATGGCTGCCCTTTGAGAATCCCAGAGGGGACAAGGACAGGGTAGGTCAGTTCCACCGCAGTAGTCCTGGTTCACTGGGCTCGGGGCTGCATGTCAGGCACGGAAGCTGAGTAACTTGGAGAACCAGTGCTTGCTTTGGGGAGGTGCCTACCCTGGTCATTTGGACCCTGATCAGACTGAGAGGGGCAAGTTAACTCCAAGCCCCTGGTGCTCTGTGCCTGGAAGCAGTGCCCATGGGTCTTGCCTTTATGTTTGGGTGACAACAATGGTGGCGATGATACTAAGAGCTAACATCTCATCTGCTGGACCCTTAATATGGGCCAGATGTCCCTACTCAAACAGGCTTATTTAATCTTCAAGGCTGGTGGGGTAGGAGGATCGCCATGATCCCCATTTTACAGATAAGAAAACAGAGGTTCAGAAATGTGATGGGTGGTTTGCCTGAAACCAGCTAGGAGGTTGAGGAAGCCTCAGCTGCTCTGGCTCTGGCCTTGAAAATCTCTCGGCGCCAGGTACCACCTTGCGAACTTGTTTCCCCACCTGTACAATGCAGAGGGTGATGTATGCCTGGCAGGGCAGTTGTGAGGCTCTGCTGTGTTGTGCATCCTCTCTGGCATGTAGTACGTGCTCAGTAAATAACAGCTAAGGTTCTTCGTAGCTGTGAACCTCCCTCTCTGTCCTCACCCCAGCTGGAGAGGTGTGTGTTGCCTGGTGTGCACCATGTAGAAGTCGGACAGTGGTTCCTCCTCAACTAATGGGTGCAGAGTCCCCATGAGCTGCAAGAAGGCACCTTGGGCTCCAGAGCCTCTCCCTTTGTTAAGAATCAGGTGTCACTCCCTTCTCCACACCGTTGGCCGTTGGAGAAAATGAAACAATGCTGCCTGGAGGAGGATTTTTCCACTTCGGCCACTCGGGTCTGCAACTCACCTACTGCACCTCCACCAGATGGAGGCCCTGAGGGGTGTGGGGACAGGGAGGCCTGGGGAGGCATGTGGAACAGCAAAGACCGAAGCCCAAGGAGGAAGCTCCCCTTCTGACGAGGTCACCCCTTTGCAGGGCTTACTCAGCTGCTGCTCTCCTCCCTTAATCAGGCTTCTAGCAAAGCAGTTATCTCATTACTTAAACATCTTCTAGTTGAATATTCCTGCATTCAGAACTTACTGTGCTGGATTATGCATGTGACTGCAAAAAGTCCTCGCTGTTGCATTGCATTGCATTGCCTGCTAAGATTGCACAGAACCTTGGAGACCATGACTTGGGCTTATCATCAGTACGTGCTTCCTGGTCAAGTGCATGAAGAGATCACAGAACCAGAGAGCGGCTGAGACGGAACAGCCCTCTCCATGCCCCTGCAGCTCCCTGCCCTTGGACGTGAGGTCTCAGCTCAGCTGTGCTTCCTCTTGGGGGTGGGAATGGGAAGGAGAGAGTCAGCATTTGAAGCGAGGCCGGTTCTGTGTCTGCCCCCGAAGAGCTGCTTTGCTTCTCTGTGCCCCTTCTCTTACCATCTGGAGGCGGATTGGGTAGTTTGAGAGCTGCTGTATAGCTCTGGGTAAGGACTTCCAGAGAAGACTTCAGTGAGGAAAGCCCACCGGCTAGACTGGAGCATGTTACTCACTGGGAAGGGGCAGGGGACCTTATTTTCTCGGTTACACTGTTCCATTTTTTTCCCAAGTATTTCCTAAATGTCTACCACGTGCAAGGCACATCATAGGGGCTTCTTGCTACAACTTTGAATCCATTTATCAATGAAAAGTTTTTGTTCTTTACTGGTATAATGAGATACTGTGTCTACCATCTGTGCTTAGAGGGTGGCGGGAATATTGCTGAGTAATCCAATTTAAAAAGTCTTGGGGGCAGGCATTGTGGCTCAGTGGGGTAAGCCATCATTTGGGACACTTGTATCCTGTATCGGAGCGCCAGTTCCAGTCTTGGCTATTCTGCTTCCGATCCAGCTCCTTGGTAACGCGCCTAGGAAGCAGCAGATGATAGTCCAAGTACTTGAATTCCTGCCACCCTGTGGGAGACTGGGATGGAGTTCCTAGCTCCTGACTGTTTTGGCCATTTGTGGAGTGACCCAGAAGATGAGAGTGTACTTTCTCTGGCTCTGTCTCTGGCTCTGTCTCTCTCTCTTTGTCTCTCTCTATCTCCCCCACCCCCTGATTTGCCTTTCAGATAGATAATATATGGATTGATCTATATTAAAAAAGACAAGTTCTATTGCCTAAATCTGGAGGGAAGCGGGGCAGGTGACATCCTCCTGGGCTGCCACCAGCTCTTTCTCGGCCCTAGACGGGCAGTGATTTACTGCCTGTGGTTGGGAGTATATTTCACCCATTCATTTAATAAAAGAATGTGCTGCTAGATACTGAGAATAAACTCAACAGTAAACGTGTCAAGAGGCTTCAGTCCAGGAGAGGACAGACAAGTGCATGGAAATCCTGGGGCTGTGGTTGGGTTTGGAGTTCTCAGGCGGGGTAGAGGTTGCCTGAGCCAGTGTTAGTGGGTCAAGGAACGGTGGATGTGCACGGTGACCTGAAGACTGAAGAGAAGGTAGGCAGATTGAGGGGGCGGGGCAGGCAAGGTTATGGGTGCAGACCAAGGGACACAACACATTCACGGAGAATGAAATGAGATCACATAGCTGAAATGTGAGGAAGAGAGCAGCTAGCAAGAATCAAGAGTTGAGGCTAGAGGCTTGGGGGCTGGCACTGTGGTGTAGTGGGTAAAGCCACCACCTGCTATGCCAGCATCCCATGTGAACACGGTTTGTGTACCAGCTGCTCTACTTCCAATTCAGCTCCCTGCTAATGTGCTTGGGCAAAGCAGCGGAAGATGACCCAAGTGCTTGGGCCCCCGCTACCCACATGGGAGACTCGATGAAGCTCCTGGCTTCAGATCAGTTCAGCTCTGGCCATTGTGGCCATCTGGGAAGTGAACCAGCAGATGGAAGACCTCTCTCTCCGTCTTTCCTTCTCTCTGTGTAACTCTACTTTCAAATAAACAAATATCTTAAAAAGAGTCTGAGGCTTAAGTGGAAAGTAGTGGCTGATTCTGAAGTGACACACATGCCGAGGGGCTGGTACTTTGTTTTAGAGCAGGAGGATGGTAAGTATGGGGTACTAGTGTTGGAGCTTGGATTGGAGGGCAGCAAGATGAGGGGCAGCAACAAACAGGCAGTGTTTGTATTTTACAGAGAAACAATGATGGACTGAGCCCGAGGCAAAGGCAGTGAGGATGGAAAGAACAGGAGAGATTCCAGGATGCTAAGAATGTAGATGGCAGCTCTTGGCAACATCCCTGCCTGGCGTTGGGGACACAGTGTGTCACCTCTCTGTGGAGGGCCCATGTCACCATGGGCTCTCTTCCCAGCCAGGCAGGTAGATGTGGCATTTCCACCATGCCCAAAAGCACCACTTGCAGCCATATGGCAGGTCTGTGGGTGGCTGGGCAGCAGCCGTGGTGACAGATGGGCTGGCCAGCAGTGAGGATGGATGAGCGCATCTCCCAGAGCCAAGACTTCCCCTTGGGCCTTGAAGCAGAGCCGCTTCCCACCCCCTCCCCACCAGGAGCATGGAGGTGCAAGGGCCGGGGGTCACGGGCTGATAATTTTGACCACACTCATCCACACAGGGAGACCCTGGGTCAGCAGCTGAGCAGTGTCTGTCTCACCTCTTCCCAGGAGTGCCCTGGACTTGAGCTCTTGGGAAAAACTGAAGAAACGCTCTGTCCTCCTGGGGTGGTTCTGGTAAGGGAACAATCATGCAGGTGGCTTTGCCCGCCTCATGGGTGCCATTGGTGGAGGACATGGGTTAGTCCCCTTGTGGCATGCTCCTCTTAGCTGTTCTTATTTGTATTGTCTTGTCTGTGCCTGGCAATATTCCTTCCAAGCATCCACAAGCGTCCACATCACTGAGATTTAAAGTTCACACCAAGAGCTATCCGCGTGGACTGTGCTTGCTTCGTTTATTCCCCTGATCACATCTGCGTGGAGTTCCGTGTTCCCGGCACCGCGCCGGGCTGTGGCAATCCCTGAGATGAGTCGTTCTTGGAACCTGCCCTCGGGGAGTTTATAATTGGGTGGTCCAGAAATACTCTAAGGCCACATGTAATAAATGCTGCAGAAAAGTTTCTGGGTGATGGGCCGCAGGAGGTTAGAGTGATGAATGATTTTCAGGAAGAGATGTCTTCTGTAGTTTTATGAGCCGGCCTCTGAAAATACTCTGCTAATGTTAGCTGCTCTGCGAAGCTTTCTTAATACAGTACTGGTAAAGCAGGTGTTGATTTATGGACCATGTGGTATTTGTGCACCTTTTTAAAAAGGCTGTTTATCAGGGCCTGCCTGCCCTGGCGTGCAGTGCTGGCATCCCATATGGGCACTGGTTCAAGTCCTAGTGGCTCCACTTTTGACCCAGCTCTCTGCTGTGGGCTGGGAAAACAGTAGAAGATGGCCCAAGTCCTTGGGCCCCTGCACCTGCATGGGAGACCTGGAAAGTTCCTGGTTTTAGCTCAACTGAGCTCTGGCTGTTGTGGTCATTTGGGGTGTGAACCAGTGGATAAAAGACCTCTCCCTTTCTCTGCCTCTCCTTCTCACTGTAACTCTTCCAAATAAATAAAATCTTTTTTTCTAAAAGAGGCTGCATATCATTTGAGTATAAGGATGGGTGTTTATCTGTGTGTGTGTTTGGCCAAAGGAGACGGAAATGGGCCATGGACCTTAGGGTGCCAGAAGAAGGTAGCAGTCCTACTAGCCAGGCATTTAGTGGGCTTGGAACACACAGGAGAATACTTTAAAAAAAAACCGTTATGGAAAATTAAATTAAAAGGTATCACTTATTGATAACAAAAATGAAATCCACTTATAAGAAGCATCTTCAAAAGATTCATGGAAAATGCTCATTATGAAAAAAAACTATGTATAGATTTAAAAATGTTTTTGAACCAAAATAAACCTAACTCTTTTTTTTAAAAGATTTATTTTACTTGAAAGTCAGAGTTACATAGAAGAGAGGCAGAGAGAGAGGGAGAGAGAGAGAGAGAAAGGGGTCTTCCATCCCATGGTTCACTCCCCAATTGGCCGCAATGGCTGGAGCTGTGCCGATCCGGAGCCAGGAGCCAGGAGTTTCCTCCAGGTCTCCCACGCAAGTGCAGGGGCCCAAGGACTTGGGCCATCTTCTACTGCTTTCCCAGGCCATAGCAGAGAGCTGGATCAGAAGTGGAGCAGCCGGGTCTCTAACTGGCACCCATATGGGATGCCAGCGCTTCAGGCCAGGGCATGAACCTGCTGCGCCACAGCGCCGGCCCCTAAACCTACCTTTTAATTCTTGTTTTTTTCTCTGCAAAGTTTTTTGAGTGCCTTGTCTTTAAACCAAACAACTAGCAAATGTGGATAGATCATGGCTAAGAAATACCTGTGTGTAGGCCGAGTGGATCCAGAGTGCTGGGCTGGGAGGCTGCCAGGAATGCAGCTGTGCCGGAGAGACAGGCAAAGGTGTATTGACCATGAGGCACGGCCTTCAGCCATCATGGACGACTGTCACAGGACATGAGGTCCCGGCCCCACACAGCTAGTGTTCAATTGACTACTAGATCCTTCGATGGAAAACGCATAAATGGGACTTTCGGCCTTCTGTGACATCAATTTTCTCTGTCTTAGGTCCTGACCTGACCCTCCAAACAGCCCTTTTCCTGACTCCCTGAACCGTCTTAGTTGCAGCCGACCTCTAAGAGATCCCTGCCGTCCACTGCTTTAGGTTCCCACTACCATGCCCCCCTGATCCTGGACCACGTCCCTGCTCATGGGACCAGCACCAGAACATTCCGACTTTGGCTCCCTACTGTTGCTTCTCCTTGTTCATCCTCCACGTCTCCACCTGACCCGGCCTCTTGCTGCCATGTGGAGAATGACTTGGTTGCAGATAGTCCTGTGAGGGGGATGTTGTGGTTGTGTGGGTGAGGGTGAGGTGAACTCGGGTGGTGATGGCAGTGGAGGTAGAGAGAGGCTGGGAGAGCTGGGACCACCAGGACCAAGAGATGGATTGGCTGCAGAAGAGCAGGGAGTTTGGGAGACTAGTACCTTACCTGGAGCTGAGTTCAGAGAGATGGATAGATGTGGACATGGAGGTAAGGGTGCTGTTTAGGGGTAGATTGAGTTTGAGTTGATCTAGGATGAGTTTTTAACTGTCAAAGAGTTTTATGTAGAGAGTTGGCTTATAAGGCTGGGGCTAAGGAGTGTGTGGCCTAGAGGTATTAACCTGGAAGCCATTGGTTAATCATCCTAGCTATCAGGATGTCTGTTGGGTAGGTACTATTATATGCAGTTCCCCTCCCAAAGGTCTTGGAAGTGGGGTAGATGTGCATGCTTTTCAAGATTATTTGATAGACAAGGCTCCCATGTGCTGATTCACCCCCTGAGATGCCCATGGTGACCGGGGCTGGGCTGATCCAGGTCTTTGATCTGGGTGGCAGGAATCCAACCCCTTGAGCTGTTACTGCTGCCTTTCAGGATTTACATCAGCAGGAGGCTGGAATCAGGAGCTGGAGCTGGGAACTGAACTCGTGCACTGCAATGTGGGATGCAGGCACCAACTGGCAGCATAACTGTTCGGCCAAAGCCCCACTGCTGTTTTTTTCCTGGGCTACTGTGAGCTGTGTGACTATGACAGGGTACCAGAGCTGGGTCTCCATCTGGCTGGACTGCAGAGAAGGAAGTAGAAAGTAGTGGAGAACAAGGCACTATCTGTTTTTTGTTTTTATTTTAAATGCTTGCCAACAACGAGCCCCAGTTGCTTCTGCAGCCATTGTCTGTAGAGCTAACTGCCCCTACTGCTAGTCCCATGGAGAGATAAGTTGTGCGAGGGACATGCTCTCCTACCTCCATTGCGACCTTGGTTCAGTGTTTGTACACCAGAACTAGCAATGCTACAAATTGCACCAAACCTGCATTAGCGCTACCCTCCGGCCTGGTTATAATCCCTGCTCTGCTCGGAGTCCGGTTTCAGGAGGTGTCTAAACACACCGAATGCTTTGCATTCCCGCGCCCTTCCCTGGCCCACCAGGCCTCACAACACACCTTCATCCTGTGGCCTGAAACCATCATCTTGCCTCATCTAGATCCAATAGTCCAAGGGTGTCTGTCGCTGAAAAATAAACAAAAGGACTTCTGAGTGCCCCTCTTTTGAGGCTAATTATCTGAAGAACCCAGCTGAAGCCCTGACCTGTGGACCAGCGACAGTTGTGGCGAGTGCTCTGTTGCCCTCCTCGCTGTCTCCTTCTGTGAGTGGGGACTTCTCTGAGCAAGCCCAGTTCCCACCCAGACGTCTCTGTAGCTTTGAACTGCTTTAGATTCAGCTAATTGCTTCAAGTCTGTCTCTGCTCTTCGACTCCCCCTTACGGGGAAGGAACCAAGTATACATTATATACCAATCCCAGGGCATAGCATACAGTGGTCCCCCTTATCCCTGGTTTCATCTACCTGCAGTCAACCACAGGCTGAAAATATTAAATGGAAAATTCTAGAAATAACTCAAGGTTTAAATTGCCCGCCATTCTGCATAGCATGGTCCTGCCCTGTCCTCGGGCGCCTGTGCTTTGGAAACCACATTGTATGTATCTGCAGTTTCAGGGATCTGCTGGGGTCTCAGGACACGCCCCTCCCCCCATGGAGAAGGCGTCTACTGTGGTGCTAGCAGGAAATAGACGCCTAAAAGAGCCTACTCATTTTCTACCCCTTTATCTTAAAATTTCTTCCTCTATAGTCTTCCTTACTTCTATTACCAAGAATAGAATTTTTAAAAATTCTCACATTAATATATACCTTTGTGGTGTTTGGCTTTGTGAGGGAAAAAAAACAGCAGTTACCAGCCTGGGCCTTGCTACTGGACAAAGGGCTTGAATTCTGTTCTGCTTGCCTACAAGCTGTGTGACCTCAGGCGAGCTGCTCATCCTCTCTGACTCATTGTCCTCATGCAAAACGGGAACAAGCTTCTTTATCTTAAAATGTTATTGAGAAGATCGAATGAAGTCGCAAGTATAGAATGCCTAGTACGATGCCCGGCCCACCAATTAGCGGTAGTAAGACACATTTTGAGGGCCTGGTTTTACAACTAATCTTCTAGATCAGCCATTCTCAAATGTTCAGGTCTCAAAACTCCTTTCTAATCTTAAATGATCAAAAACCCCAAAGAGCTTTTGTTTGTATGATTTTATTTATATGTTTGAAATATGAGACATATGTCCATAGTTACTACTTTAGAAATTAAAAATGATAGATTTTCACATACCTATTCATTTAACAATAAGGGTAATAAATTCATTGTACGCTGACAGTATTTTCAAAAGCAAAACAAAGCTAGTATGAAGAATGGCGCCCTTTTATACTCAAAAGATCTCAACCTCTGTTGACCAGGAGACGGCTGTAATCTCACACTGACCTCTGCATGTAATCTCTCACAGTGTCACAGACCATGTGATCTCTGGACACTCCGGCACTGGCCCTCGGGAGAGGGTGAAAGTGAGCAGAGACAAGTAATGTCTTCTTGTTACTGCGAAACTAATTTTGAACTCCAGGACTCCCCCGAGGTGGTCAGAAAGACTCTCTAGGGTCCCTGGTCCCACTTTGAGAACTCCTCCTCCAATACTGGCTTCCGAAAATTGGGCTGGCCTGGGTGAGGCACTCGGTGAGACTGACTGAACACCTGTGGGCTGCACCCTGAAGGTGCTGCTGGCATCTCAGAGCCCGGGCGCCTTGGGCTCACTGTCCTCCTCCCCCCCCTCCACTGGGGTAGACAGCTCTCTGAGTGCCTTCTTTCTCCTTCACCTTCTCCATTCTGTCTCCACCTGAGTACAGACTCTCATCACCCATACCTGAATGTCAGCCTCAGGTTTCTGCTCCTGGTATGATGACCACATCATCATAGGAAAGAGAGCATGTTTGGGAGCCATCGGACATGGCTACAGATTCTAGATTCATTTACTGTGAGGAGCACCTGTGCAAGGTGGTTGACTGAGAGTTCTAAACGCGACGGCAAGGCCTGGCCCATGGTGGGTACCCAGAGAGACTTCTCCTGCCCTGTGCCGTCTCGGGCAGCTCACCCTCTGGACCAGCACCGAATCCCCTCCCTCTGAACCCTGGCGGTGCCCAAGGCCAACTCCATGTGCATTCACCACTTGCAAGTTGTGCTGTTTTGTATGTTCTGTGCCGTGTCTTTCAGGATTGGAAGCCACGAGTGGGCAAAACCGTGCCTCTTAATGTTTCTGTACCTTCTGTGGGCCTTATAAATGTTGACTATTTTATGTGAAAGAACTAAGACATTTTCTGCCCTCAATAGATAAACCGTGGAGTGCATGACATATCCCATATGTACGGGGACCTTTAGACATACTTTGAGGTGATGTTACAAACAGCAGGTCAGCTCTACCCAGGACAGGCAGCTGCCACCAACATCTGTCTAACAGTGGAGATTTCCAGTCCTATGCCACTGCTGGACAACCTTTGCGTATTTTTCAGTACAATGCAATTCATACAGAAAAGGAAGAATGTAGTGAGTTTATTTAGGAAGGCGTTAGACTGAGCCAGGTGTTCCTGGAATAGGCAGCTGGAAGGTGGTCCTGGCGGCCACCAGGGGTCCATCATTCCCCCTGCCCCTCCAGGGGCCTTTTTGTCTCGGGCAGAAAAGTCCACTCACTCGCGCTCTCTGCTGCTGCCCTCAGCTTCCTCTGGGCCATAACCCCCTCCCTGTGCTCAGGATGGCAGGAAACACAGGCCCAGGAACAGAAGCTGTCTGAAGACAGGCGTGGCTTTTTGCCTTTCTAAGTACCACCATCCCTCCTCCACGTAGCCCTAGAGACAGGTGGCTGGGCGGGGCCAGTTCCTTCTTGTAGCAGGAAAAGAAAACTGGAGCAAATCCAAATGAAGATCTCTGGAAAGTCTCTTCTCTTATTTGAAAGTCTTTGCAGGGCTCTTGTCCGATCTCATCCTCCACGGGAGCCTGCGGGAGCTGCTGGGGTGTAGGGTGGGGGGCGGCGCGGCCATGGCCATGTGTCTGGGTGTGATCGGCTGGTACTGTGTGTTGATTTCATTGCCCACCTGTGCAGGGCACCCCAGAGTGTTGGATGAAGGCCATCCCCACTGTGGATCCTGTCTAATCCTCTGCCTCCTGGTGCGTTTATAAGCAACCTAGTGAGATTGGGGAATTATTTGTCTTGGTTTTGGAGTCTGAAGGGAGATACCCCATGGTCTGTCTTGCCTGCTCAGTTTCGTGTTCTGTCCATGCACCTTCCTCTCCTGCTCCCATATAAGAGGATTTCGACTTTGCTTTTGAAGGGAACACTCCTGGCTGCCCCTTTCTCATGCCCCTCCCTCACTGACTGTGTCAGAGCTCCATGGTCACGTTTCCCTGTGCCATCTAGGTTTTGGCTCCCGTAGCGTTGGCTTAGCGAGAACCACTGATGATCCCACTGTGGACTGGGTTAGTCCAGTGAGAGCCACTGCTGACCCCACCGTGGGCTGGGTTAGTCCCAAGGGCCATGGAATGCCCCTTCTAGGAGAAGGCCATCAGTTTAATGGTGCGGAGCCAGTCACAGGCCGGGAGTTGTTTGCCAAGACCAAATAAACTTATTTAGAAATGCTGCAGGGACCTGCCACCGGGGAGACCTTGTTCTCACTGCTGCTTTTGTTTTTGCTCGAAGGAGCCAAGAAAGGTGGTGTTTTGTAATTGTGCAGACATACACAGCCCCTTCCTTTAGGTACTAGGAAAAAAACACCTGCCTCTCCCTCCTTGTTTTTCTATTCCTCAGTCATTCTTCCTCCACACCCCCCCCCCTTTTTTTTTCCCCTGTGTATGGGATTGGCATGAACTCTCCCAAAGCTAAAGTTTCCCCTGGGATGCTGGACTCTGGGACCTGAGCATGCTCCAGTACCTTGGTTCATATGGAAAATGGGCTCAGTTCTTCAAGGATTTCACTGAAGGCCTTGGGTCCAGGACCTTCTTTCTGGTCGCGTTCAGCTCCTCAGCCCCCTACCCAAGGTGGAGACGAGATAGAAGAGGAGGAAGACCTCCAGTCTCCTCTCTGGGGAAATCTTGGCTCCGGGGATTTTTGGGGCAACTGCCCTCAGCCTGGTCATTGGTCAGATGTGCTCTAGGGTTCATGTTTTGTGATGGTAGAGGTTTGTCAGGTAACGTTTTCATAAAAATCCCGTACATCAATGACACCAACTTGATCAGTCTCCTATGATTTGGGTAGTTCAGGCCAAGGTTTTAAAGTCTTTTACTTATTTGAAAGGGAGGGAGGGAGGGAGAGAGAAGAGATATTCCATCTACTATCCAAATGCTTGCAACAACCAGGGCAAAGCCGGGCTGAAGCCAGACGCCTGGAACTCCATCTGGGTGTCCCATATGAGCGGCAGGGATACAAACACTTGAACCACCACCTGCTGCCTAGTAGGAAGCCAGATTGCACAGGAACCAGGACTTGAACCAGGCACTCTGGTACAGGGTGTGGGTGTCTCAAGCAGACTCTTAATTGCAGTGCCCAGGAAAATGGACAGGGAAAACCAATTCTGGACTTAGCCACTTAATCATTTTCAACTTACATTCCCCTGGGTAAAGTGGGGGAAGCATGGTCCTGTCTCAACAAATGTCCTGGGGTAGGGAGGATTCACTGAGATAGTGGACACTGAGCCTTCATGTTGCTCGCTTCAAGTTGCTTCTCGCCCATCCAGCGGTGACAAGTAGTGCTAGCAATGGTTGTTGACAGCCTGCATTATCCAGATCTCAGGTGCTTTTCTGCATTGTTACTGTAGGATGGCTTTTCTGGTGATTGGTCTGTGTTCATGTCAGCCACACAGTGTGGTCAGGATGAGGGCAAGCGTGTGCATGTGATGTGTGTCTGCTGGGAAAGTGAAGGCAGGGAGGAGAGATGGTCCTGCTAAGTTGGAAACATGTGACAACCAAGCGGGATTTGAAGCTGGGAAATTAAGAGTCCCTGACCCTCTTTCCTTTAAGACTTATTTATTTGAAAGAGTGAGAGTGAGAGAGGGGGAGGAGAAAAGGGAGGGAGGGAAGGAGGCAGGGAGAGAGAGAGAGAGAGAGAAAGAGAGAGAAAGAGAAAGATCTTTCATGGCTGGTTCACTCTCCAAGTGGCTGCAACATTCGGGGCTGGGTCAGGCTGAAGCCAAGAGCCAGGAGCTTCATCAGATCTCCCATGGGGGTGGCAGGGGCCCGAGCACTTGAGCCATCTTCTGCTGCTCTCCAAGGCCCATCAGCAGGAAGCTGGTTCAGAAGCAGAGCAGCTGGGACTCGAGCCGGCCCTCCGAGGTGGGCCATGGGTGTCGCAGGTGGCAGCTTGATCCGCTGTGCCGCACTGCCACCTCCCCTCCTTTCCTTTCCAGCGCCTTCTCCAAAATTCCTTTCTTTGCTCAGGTGTATTTCTTTTCTAACCTGTTGCTGATTCTCAGCTTTCATCCTTCCCTGTGTTTTGTGGGCCTGGTGTCATTGTCTCCAGACCCCTGTTGGTGATGGGTGGATGAGGAGAGATGGTTATGGGTCAGGGAAGCCTTGTATTGCAAAGTGTTCTGTACACGGGTGAGAGACATGGCTCCTCAGCTCTTGTCACTCTTGACACTGCATTGTGGTTGAGGCAAAGGCAGAATGCAATACAAATACTTGAATGGAATCTGTTTACAACACAGCATGCCAGACATGTGCAAACATAACATTAGCAAAACGTAGATCCTACCTCTAAGGAACTTGGAGTTCAGTGGGAAGAGAGATGCATAAACGCAGAGTTAAAATACAGTGTGATGGGTTCCACCAAGATTGAATAACAGTGGCTGGATTTACCCTCTGACCTGAAGACAAAACAAAAAGAACCCAGACAAAAAAATATGAAGCACTGCTTTAAAAAAAAAAAAAGATTTATTTATTTATTTGAAAGGCAGAGTTACAGAGACTCAAAGGGAGAGAGAGAGAGAGGTCGTCCATCTGCTCGTTCACTTCCCAGATGGCTGTAACCGCCGAAGCTGTGCTGATCCGAAGCCAGGAGCCTCCTCCAGGTCTCCAACGTGCGTGCAGGGGCACAAGGACTTGGGCCATCTTCTGCTTTCCAGGCCACAGCAGGGATCCAGATCAGAAGTGGAGCAGCTGGGACTCAACCTGGCGCCCATATGGGATGCCAGCACTGCAGGCAGAACCTTCACCGGCTTCACCACAGCACCGGCCCCTGAAGCAACGCTTCTAACAAACTGGATCAAGCGACACAGGCCAGTGATCCCCGAAGCCCAGACAGAAGTGAAGTTAGCACTATGATTGCTGCAGCTTATTGCTTTGAGAGAATTTCCAGGCTGAGGCTGCAGGGCAGTGTTACCAGGTAGACCCTGGAGAAGTGGAGCTGAGTCTCCTGGACCAAAGCGCTGGATTTCCCCGGAGTATTTACTGGGAATGAGCGCTCGGAGAAGTCCAAGGATTGAATTGTCTCAGCCCTTCTGTAGACTGCCCATCCGCATGTGTGTGAAGGAACGCTCAAAGCCAAGGGGAGAGCCACCCCATAGGACTGGGGACAACAGTGCCTGGTGCTCACACGGGGCTGAGAAGAGTAACGGCTCCCAGGAGGGGGACTGGACTCATGTGGGGGTGAGTTCTCAGATGTGTCTGTGTATGGCAGTGGGGAATAATTAGCCCTAGACTAAAAACTGCTCTGGTCCCACTTTAAAAATCTTAAAAACAAGACCTGTAAGGATCGGGCTGTTTCCAACTAAACTTGTGTCCCAGAACAAAGCTCAAAACTAATTATAGTAACACAAAAATACCCAGCACCCAAAAAGGTAAAATTCAGCATCTCACTTCAAATAAAAAATGGTTAGTCATGCCAACCAAGAGGAGAATACCAAACATGAACAGAAAAATCGATCAAAATGGGTTCCAAGTGGATGCTGGTGTTAGAATTAGCAAACAAGGACATTCTGTGAGCTATTTTAACAATTTCTTGCGTGTTCCAGTGGTTAACTAGATTTTTTTTTTTTAAATCAAAATAGGCATCTAAAGAGAAAAAGGACAATGTCCAAGATAAAAAATGCACTGGGCAGGATTAATAGAATTGACCCTAGATATCACAGCAGAAAAGATTAATGAGCTTAAAGACATGGCAATAGGAAGTATCCAGAATGAAAGAGGAAACTTTTTTTTTTTTTTTAATGAACAAAGCATTCTTGAGTCCTGACACAACTTTAGGGGCGCTAACATACATGCAATTGGAGTTCCCAGATGACAGGAGAGGGGTGGACAGCAGCCGTGCATTCTGAAAAAAGAATGGGTAGAAAATTTCCAAACTTGATGAAAACTCTGGATTCAGAGATGTAAAAACCAGACCAATCCCAACCACAAGAAACATGAAAAAAAATCAAATTTTGCTAAAAAAAAATAAAATCTTGAAAGCAGCCATAGGGAAAAAAGTCATGTTAGGGATGGGCACTTGGTGTAGTGGCTGAACCACCACCCAGGGTGTTTGTACCCCATGTTGGTGTGCCTGGTTTTGTGTCCCAGGCCCACTTTCCATTCTAGTTTCCTGCTAATGCACACCCTGGTGGCAGCAGGTAATGGCTCAAGTATTTGGGTCCCTGCCACCCATGTGGGTGACCCAGGTTGGGTTCCTGGCTTGGCCTGGCCCAATCCTGGCTGTTGCAGGCATTTGAGCAGTGAACCAGTGCATGTGCTCTCTCTGGCTCTGTCTGTATCTCAAAAAATAAATGAATACATAAATAAAATCTTAAAGTAAAAAACATGGTATACACCAAGAAACAAAAACATCCGATTTCTCATTGGGAACAATGCAAGCACAGAAGACAGTAGAGCAACATTTTTAAAATACTGAAAGAAAAGAATTACTATCATTCTAGAATTATTCACCTAGCAAAAATGTCTTTCAAAACAAAGTGAGAAGAGACATTGAAACATGAAAAAAATGTATCGTAGGGCTGGTGTTGGGGCACAATGGGTTAAGCCACCACCTGTGACACCAGCATCCCATTTCGGGGCACCTGGTGAAGTCCTGACTGCTCTGCTTCTGATTTGGCTCCCTGCTAATAAGCTTGGGAAAGCAGTGGAAGATGACCCAAGGACTTGGGCCCCTGCACTCACTTCAGCAGAGACCTGGATAGAGTTCTCTGCTTTTCATCTAGTTCAACTGTGGCTGTTGTGCCATTTGGAGAGTGAACCAGTGGATGGAAGTCTTTTTCTGTCTATCCCTCTGTCTCCCTATCACTCTACTTTTCAAATCAATTTTTAAAAAATGTTTAAAAAAAAATCGCAAAAAAGCACTTTATGGAAGCTAGGGCCAGCATTATGGCACAGTGGATTAAGCTGCCACCTGCAATGCTGGCATCTCCTATGGTTGCCAGTTCATGTCCCACCTGTTCCACTTCAAATCCAGGTCTCTGCTAATGCCTTGGGAAAAGCAGCGGAAGATGGCCCGAGTGTTTGGGCCCCTGCCATCCATGTGGGAGACCCAGATGAAACTCCTGGCTTCGGCCTGGCCTAGTGCTAGCCATTGTGGCCATCTGGGGAGTGAACCAGTAGATAAAATATATTCTCTCTCTCCCTTTCCACCCATCTCTCTCCCTCTCCCCATCTCTCCCACTCTCTTTCAAAGTAAATATTTTTTTTAATGGAAGCAGTTCTTTAGACAAATGAAAAAAATATGACATCTACATATGGATCTATGCAAAGGAATGGAGAAAGCAAAAATGGTTGCTCTTCTGCCTGAATTTCCTTCTCTGTGCTGCCTCCCACCAGACTCTGCAAGGCAGAAAAAGCAGTGAAGCTTCTGGTTCAAAGTTGGGGATGAGCAGTGCATGATTGGTTCATGTGTGGGCCTCTAGTTGGTCCCCAGTGTGAGGGGCTAGATCAGGGAGATTGGCCTCAGACCAGATCTAACCTAGGCCTTTGGCTTAACCACCTTGTTCAGTCATTCATCAATGCATTTCTCTCCCTTCCCCCTCACCTCCCTTCCCCCTCCCTCTCCTTTCCTCAGGTTTATTTTTATTTATTTGTTAGGCAATGTTACAGAGAGATGGAGAAACACAGAGAGATGGAGATATTCCATTTACTGGTTCACTCTCCAAATGGCCATAACAGCTAGGGCTGGGCCAGGCCAAAACCAGGAGCCAGAAGCTTCATCTGGGTCTCCCACATGGGTGCAGATGCCCAAGTATTTAGGCATCCTCAGCTGCTTTCCCAGGCACATTAGCTGGGAGGTTCATTGGAAGTGAAACCATTAAGACTTTTTTTTTTTTTTTTTTTTGGGACAGGCAGAGTTAGAGAGACAGAGAGAAAGGTCTTCTTCCGTTGGTTCACCCCCTCAAATGGCCGCTACGGCCAGCGCGCTGCGCTGATCGGAAGCCAGGAGCCAGGTGCTTCCTCCCGGTCTCCCATGCAGGTGCAGGGCCCAAGCACTTGGAACATCTTCCACTGCCTTCCCAGGCCACAGCAGAGAGCTGGACTGGAAGAGGAACAACCAGGACAGAATCCGGCGCCTCAACCGGGACTAGAACCCAGGGTGCCGGCACCACAGGTGGAGGATTACCTAGTGAGCCGTGGTGCCAGCCAGCCATTAAGACTTGAACTGGCATTCATATGGGCTGCTGGCATTGCAGGCTTAACCCACTGTATGGCAACATTGGCTCCAGGGCAATCACTTTCTATTGATCTTGCCTTCTAGACTCTGTACTAGGGTCTAGCTATTCCTTCTCATGAATAGTTTAACCTCCATGCTTCCTTGGCATTGATGAAGCTGGGTTACCCTTGCTTCACACATTATAAAGCCTGACCTCCCTCGATCCTCTCAAGAACACTCGGAGGTAGGCAGGTGGGGTAGGTCAAGTGCATACCCTCAGCCAGACTGGCTAGGACACAGCAAAAGAGAGCAACCTCCTCAAGGTGGTACAGCTAATAAGTGGTCAGGATTCAAACCTAGCTTGTGAATCTAGCATCCCAGTACCATTCTGTAACAGGACATAAAGCTCACTGTGGCTGGCCCAGGATAGCTGACAGTTTTTACTTGTTGTTTATTTATTAATTTGTAAAGCAAGTGACAGAGGGAGACATACATGTACACACACACACACACAGAATCTTCCATCTGTTGCTTGTAACAGCCTGGACTGGACCAGGCCAAAGCCAGGAGCCCCATCCTACTCTCCCACAAAGGTAGCAGGGGCCCAAGCACTTGGACCATCTTCTGCTTTCCCAGGCACATTAGCAGGTGGCTGAATTGGAAGTGGAGCAGCCAGGACAGGAACCTGAATTCCGATGTGGGATGCTGGGGTTACAAGTAGCAGCTTAACCTGCTGTGCAATGCCAGTCCCAGCTGACAGTTGTTAGGATGGGTGCTTTGCAGTGGTGTGCCAGCACCAGGAGTGTGTTCACGACAAACTCCCGCACACCAGGTCCGCCTGGGTCTTGTGGTGATGAAGGCCAGCATGCCTGAGACAGACAGGTTAGCCCCGGGGTGATGTCCAGGGAAGAGCTTTTCTTCAACAGAAGCAAATCCCGGTAGGCACCCTTTGTCTTCATTACCATACATTTGCTGCTCCCAGGCGCCGAGCTCACCACCTGTGACAGAATTCATTTACATGCACTTTCCCAAGAATGCCTAGACCTCTAGCTGGAAGTTTCCTAAACACTCCCTCCCCCAGCATCAGACCTCGGACTTGTTTCTGGCCCGTTGGGTTTGTAATTTAGGAAGAGAGTTGGGTGGCTTCGTTTTGGAGGGCAGAATTTCTTCATCATCTCCCCCACTCGGCTCCTGCCACTATTACTCACTCCTCTGTCACCGCTCGCTCAGCGCTGGTGGCTGGTGGCTGCATGCCCCACGGGCTTTTTCACAGTTTTTGTGTTTTACTGGAAATGAAGGACTCCGTTTTGCAGAGTGATAATGTGGCGCTGCTTTTCTCTTCTCAGGGCTGGAGAGGTGGAGGGATGCCGCCTGATGCGGCTTCTCATTAGGATGTAGTTTAGATGCGAGCATCGATTTCTTTTTTGCAAAGAAACGCCCCAGCCAGCCTCCCGCCAGCACTCAGCCCGAGAAGGCCATCTCCCCTCCTACTCCTCAGCCTCCTGGTGTTTGTGTTTTCTTCTCCCCTTGGCTGCTCACAAGGGCACCAAAGCTGCTCTGACTCATAGAAGAGCCAGAAAGTTCCGCTCTTCACCCTGTCAACTCCACTTCCGGAAGTGAACTCGGAGGATGGTGGCTCTGTCCTGTGAGCCTCGCGTGGCACCTGCAAGCTTCCCTTTGAGCATGCGAGACTCCTGAGGGCCATTTTTCGTCCACTTTGTAAGGATAATATTTATCTGTGTGGTGTGCATCCCATTGACCACTCGTGTCTATGAAAATCACATGTTTTAAATTTTTAAACATTTTTTGTTCATAGACTTTAATATTTTAGAGTGGTTTTAGGCCTTTGGCAAAATGGACTGGAAGGTACAGAGTTCCCTTAGGCCTCCTGCCTCACACGTGCATAACCATCCCCATGATCAAGTCCCCAGGGTGGTCTCATTGGTTACAGTTCATGACCCTCCGTGGCAGCCACCATCCCCTGAAGTCCATGGTTTCCAGTGGGCTTCACCCTTGCTGCTGTGCACTCCAGAGTTTGGTCAGTGGGCAGTTACCGGTGGCCACTAGTGCAGAATCAGACGAGTTTTCGCTGCCCTGAAACCTTGCCTGTGCTCTGTTGGAGTTGGGTAGGACCATCCTTTGATTTTGTTCTTCTCCTTTGATGCTGTTTTGGCTCTCCTGGGCCTTTTGCCCCTCCATAAAACTTTAGAATCAATTTGTCCATGTCCACAAAATGACTTGATTGGGATTGCCTTGAATGTCCGCACTGACATCTTGACAATATTGGGTCGTCCTGTCCGTGAACGTGAGCTATCTCCTCATTTATTTAGCTTTTTGATTTCTTTCATCAGAGTTTTATAGTTTTCCTCATACCTTACACGTATTTTAATAGATTTATACCTAAGTGTTTCATCTTTTTGGGTGCTAGTATCAATGATTTTTTAATTTCAAATTTCATTTGTTTATTGATGACATGAGAAAATGAATGATTTTGGTGTATTAACCTTTAAATCCTGTAAATTTTCTATAATTGCCTATAGGTTCTAGGAGTGGTTGCTTTTTTTTTTAACTTTTATTTAATGAATATAAATTTCCAATGTACAGCTTATGGATTACAATGGCTTCCCCCTCCCATAACTTCCCTCCCACCCGCAACCCTCCCCTCTCCCACTCCCTCTCCCCTTCCAGTCACATCAAGATTCATTTTCAATTCTCTTTATATACAGAAGATCAATTTAGTATATATTAAGTAAAGATTTCAACAGTTTGCACCCACATAGAAACACAAAGCGAAACATACTCTTTGAGTACTAGTTATAGCATTAAATCACAATGTACAGCACATTAGGGACAGAGATCCCACATGAGGAGCAAGTGCACAGTGGCTCCTGTTGTTGACCCAACAAATTGACACTCTAGTTTATGGCGCCAGTAACCACCCTAGGCTGTCATCATGAGTTGCCAAAGTTATGGAAGCCTTCCAAGTTCGCCGACTCTCATCATATTTAGACAAGGTCATAAAAGACAGAGTGAGGATAGTAACCAATGATCCTAAGAGTGGCATTTACCAGGTTTGAACAATTATACAGCATTAAGTGGGGAAGAGGACCATCAGTACACACAGGTTGGGAGTAGAGCCATTGGTGGTAGAGTAGAGGTTATGATTACAAAGGAATGAGGCCCAAGTGCGTTAGACAGGGTCTAGAACAAAGGACAGAGTCATTATTAGAGGAGCTAAGAAAGGTGCTGTCTAAGCTACAATTAAGTTTTCTGATTGAGAGGCAAATAGAAGCTGACAGAAGGGGCTTGATAATAATCTGTTGGGCTTTAGACCTTGTAAGTTAAGAGGCCCAGACCTATCTATCTCTTCACATGGGGTACATCCTAAGGGAGGTGTGAACCTCCTGGGGGAAGGCACTCTGTTGACTTTCATTACTTGGCTGGCCTGGGAGGAGAGCTGGCCAGGTAAAGGCAGGTGGCATCTCTAACAAGAAATTTACAGTTCTGCCTGCAATGTTGCTGACCCTACTTGGCCATCCCCTCAGCTGCAGTGGTCACTTTGGAAGTAGGGCTGAGTGAAGAGTGGTTGCTTTTTTAAAAAAGATTTGCTTGAAAGGCAGAGTGACAGAGAGATCTTCCATCTGCTGGTTCATTCTTCAATTGGTTGCAACAGCCAGGGCTGGAGCTGGCCCAGGCCAAAGCCAGGGGCCGGGGATTCCGTCAGGGTCCCAAGTACTTGGACCATCATCGTCTGTGTTCCCAGGTGTGTCAGCAGGAAGCTGGATCATAAGTGGAGCAGCTCAGACTCCAACTGGTACTCTAACATGGGATGATGATGTCATGGCCATGGCTTAGCTGGCTGCATCAAATACCAGCCCCTCTAAATTTTTGTCAACTCCTTCAGATTTTCTACATGGACAATTATGTTTTCTACAATATAGAAAGTTTTCTCTCTTCCTTTCCAATCTTTTATATTTCTTTTTCTCATTGTATTCCATTAGCTGGGATCTGTGTATGATACTCTTCTAGCTTTTGGTTTCTTGATTTCTCTGTATAGATTTGTAATTTCATTGACTTCCACACTAATTTTTATTAGTTTCTTCTGCTTAACTTTATATTTAATTTGCTCTTTTTTCTCTGGTTTCCTAAAATTTAACCTTAAGTGGTTGATTTTAGACCTTTGTTCTTTTTTTAATATAGGTACTTTATTTAGTTCAAATTATTTTTAAATTTCTCTTTTTCTTTGACCTATGTATTATATAAAATTGTGTTGTTTAATCTCCAAGTATTTTAGGATTTTTCTCTGTCTTTCTGTTACTGATTTCTCATTTAATTCTGTTATGGTCTAAAATCAGACTATTTTGTGATTTTTAAGAATTTTTTAAAGGTATATTTTGTGGCCCAGACAGCCATCAACCTTGATAATATTCTGCATGAACTTGAGATTGTGTGTTATTTTGTGGTTGCATTAATTAGTCTATAATGTCCATTATATCCAATTGATCCATAGTGGTGTTGAGTTTAACTGTGTTCTCACTGGTTTTCTGCCCTCTGATTTGTCTGTTTCTCATAGAAGGATGTTAATTCCACTGTTATAGTTGGAGACTGTATCTGCTGCTTCTGCAGGTCTGGCCATTTTTCTTCATATACTTTGACACTGTTGTTAGGCACGTGCACGTTAAGGATTGCTAGTCTTCTTAGAGAATTGGGTCCTTTCTCATGTAATTTGGTATATCTTTTTAATAAGATCTAGGAAGGATCAGGCTACAAGAATATCTTGAAAGTCCAAAGATGGTCAATATGGAGAAGTCACTGAGTACAATATTGAGCTCCTACACCAGACTTATAATTCAGGAATAGAATTAAATGACTTCTTATTTATGCATTTAAGTAATTTTTTGTATTTGTATGTTTGGCTTATGCTATTCAGGATGAGAGGAAAGAAATCTTTGCTTGGTTCAGTATCACCCCTGTGTCAGGCAGTCTCTTACTGGAAGTTCACTGGTGAACACAATAGACAAGCTCCCTGCCACCTGGAAATGATGGTCGAGGGGAGGAAGCAGAACGTTAAATACATAATAGCTATACCCAGCATCAGGGAGATTCTGAGTACACAGGCTGTAGATCTCTGTTTTATAGCTTCTTCTGAAGGTCACACAGCAATATGCACTTGGCAGGTGTTCGGTTATTTGTAAATAAACACAATGAATACATTGTATGCATTAGTGCCTTGATAAAATGGGAGCAGGTCTGGAGCTTTTGGATAGTGGTAGGATCCCATCCTTGTCCGTGCTGTTGCTGATAAAGAAATGAGCTGATGGAGGTGTGGAAAATAGAGCGCAGTGTGGCTTCAAGGTGAAGGAGATGGATTGTTAACCCCGCACCTGCCCAGTTCCCAGGGTTGCAGCCTCATGCCTCTTCGGGTCTAGGACCTAGGACCCAGAGCCACTTTCCTTGGTGACTTACCCACTGGTGGGACTTCCTGTGGGACTGCCCTCAGTGGCTGCTTCAAGCTCCTGCCCTGCGATCTCCTGCCCTGCGCCGAGTCCCTGCCCTCGTCCCCTGCTCTCCTGCAGATGATCGTGTCAATTATGCCTCTAATTAGGGGCAGCGTAGCTACATTTCTAGAAAGCAGCCATCTGCCTCTAAAAGCAAATAATGCTTTTTGCAAACAAGTTATTTGTCCTGATCATTGAACCGTGGAAATCAGGTTCATGGTAGTGTCTTTAAAAAAAAGAAAAATCAGGGAAAAAGCTGTACCCTAAATAGACTTAGGTAGACCTGAAAAAGGAAGGAATTACTTGCGAGCTCATTATGTCTGTGGCTGAGCCAAAGTTAAATCTGGGGAAGGTGGGGTGGAAAGGGCAAGCTGTTGCACAAATCCATTTGGGGTTGATTTTTTTACTGTGACCCACTGGAGGCAGAATGAATTATACCTGCCTTTGGCCATGCATTTGGAAGGTGCGATGGCACTAAGTGACACTAAAAGTGCTGAGGGACTGAGAGCGCCATTGTCCCTCCCCGCCTCAGACAGAACGGGGCACTTTGTGCTGCTCGTGGCTTCCGTGTTCCTTGCAAGAACAGGGATTTCATTTGTTCACGTGCGTGTGCCTTGTTTTCATGCAGAAAGCCATAAAACCAAAGGTCCCAAAGATGGCAGAGCCTCAGGGGACCGCTGGAGATGTGGGGAGAATGGTAATAAAAAGATTTTAGTTTTTCCCATAAACCCATTGACCCCTGGCCATTTTAGTGTAATTTTGGGGAAGATGTCCTCATGGAGCCCCATTATAGCAGGGTGAGGAATGGAATCCTAAGGAAATGATCAGAAGCACCTTCCCTCTCGTTTTTGTAAAAGATTTATTGGAAAGGCAGAGTGACAAAAAGCAAAGGGGAGATGGATCTTCCGTCTACTGGTTCACTCCCCAAATGGCCACCAGGAGCCAGGAACTCCATCTGGGTGTCCCCCATGTGAGTGCCGGGGTCCATGCACTTGGGCCACCTGCTGCTGCCTTCCTAGGTGCATTAGCAGGGAGCTGGATGGGAAGTAGAGCAGCTGGAACTCAGTCTGGTGCTCTGACATGGGTTGCCAGTGTAGCAAGTGGCTGGTTAACCGTCTGTGCCACAATGCTGGTCCCCATCTCATTTTAAATGACCACATTCTAAATTGTCTGCAAAATGAAATGCAGAAAGCGGAAGAGGGAGTTAGCATGGCAATTAGGGAGTGGGGGATGATGAAGGATTCAGTTTTTTGGCTTAAATTTGAGAAGCCAGAGATGTTTCCGGGGCTCTTTAATCTGATCTAGCAACTTATGGTATATCACTGCATCCATATCTACTGTGGTAATGAATGGAGATGTTTAATATAGCTTAGCCAGTAAGTAAGTTTTCCTCTTTGTTCTTTCAAAGCTTGTCTTAATTAGTCATATACTATTAATTTAAAATTAGTTTAAATGCCCTAGAAACTCATGGGAGTTCATTTGGAATCAGTATTGCTACACAGAGCAGTTTAGGAAGAATTAACATTTTAATGATATCGGCTTTTATAATTATTTCTCTATTTAGAATTTGTACAAATTTCCTTTGTTGAAGTTTATATGATTTTCTATACATGTTCACATTTTTTGGTCAGTTGAATTTAAAATTTTTAAAATTTTTTTTAATTTGGCAGATAGCATTGTATGTGTTTAATCATTATAGTGTAATGTTTAGAGGTACATATATATTGTGGAATGGTTAACTCTAGCTAATTAGCAAGTACTTTATCTCAAAGTTATTTTTTTGTGGTGAGAACACTCAACATCCACTTTCTCTGCATTTTTCAAGAATGCAATATATTACTATTCAGTATAGTCACCCTACTGTACCATAGCTCTTTGAATTTATTCTTCCTACCTAATTATGCATCCTTTGACCAACTCCTCTCCACCCCATGCACCAGCCCCTTACCCGCCACACCCCACACTCTAAAAACCTCCATTCTGCATGCGATTTCTGTGAGCTCACATGAGCATATAGATTCCTCATAAGTGAGATAATGCCCTTCCATACCTGGCTTATTTCACGTAACATAATGTCCTCCAGATTCACTCATGGTATCACAAATGACAGGATTTCCTTCTTTCTTAACGTTGAATGCTATTCCATGGTGTATATCTGTCACATACCAAGGGACATTTAGGTTGATTCCTTATCTTGGCTATGGTGAATAATGTTTCAGTAAACTTGGGAGTTCAGACACCTCTGGGCCATACTGATTTCATTTCCTTTGGCTATATCCTCTGTGTGGGATTGTTGTATCATATGGTAGTTCCAGGCTTAATTTTTTTGCAGAATCTCTGTATTGTTTTCTACAATGGATGAATGAATTTACCTTCCCTTTTTTCCACATCCTAGCACCTGTTGTCTTCTGTCTTTTTGTAATAGCCATTCTAAATGGAGTGAGGTGATATCTCACTGTGGTTTCATTTGCATTTCCCTGGTGGTTAGTGATGTTGAGCATGTGGTCACATGCCTGTTGGCCATTTATATGTCCCTGACAATTTTGTTAGGTTTATTCCTAGACATTTTTTACTGTTAGTATTTTTGAATAGTCTTTTTCTTACTAAATTTTGGAATTGATTATTGCTTCTCAAGATAATGCTATTGATTTCTATATATCCACAGGGTTTCCTGAATCATTCTATTAGCTCTAAGAAAACATTTTTTCCTGATTCTATTTTCTGTATATAAAAATATATAATCTACACTTACAATCACTATGATTTTTTGTTATAGAATTTTTATGTCATTCAGGGTAGTGGTAATATTATACATTCTTCCTTGTTCATAATTTTAACAGGAAAGTTTTTGAAATTTTACCATGGAGAATGTTTTTAAAAAAAATTTGTTTATTTATTTGAAAGACAGTTATAGAGAGAGCTTCCCTCAGGTGGTTCACTCTCCAAATAGCCCCAATGGCCAGTGCTGGGCCAGGTAGAAGCCAGGAGCTAGGAACTGCATCTGGGTCTCCCACAGGAGTAGCAGGAGCCCAAGTACTTGGGACATCTTCTGGTGCTTTCCTAGATGCATTAGCAGGGAGCTGGATTGGAAATAGAGCAGCCGGGACTTCAACCAGTACCCATATAGGATGCTGGCACTGCAGGTGGTGGCTTTACCCACTATGCCACAGCCCCCAGATTTATCATCTTACACGATAAGATGTCCTATTGTAGACTTCTTCAAAAACTAATTAATGCAGTGGCTCAGAGGCAACATCCTGTTCCATCTGTCTGCTTTCTTTGTCACCTCTATATTGGCATTGCCTTTGCCGGACTCCCAGGAGTATAATGTTCATGTTAATGAGGAGCTGGGACAGATAAAAAAAAAAAAAGCTCTTTCTTCATAAAATTTGAGAAACCTTGGAATGTTTAATAACAGAAGTGAAGGGAGAGGATACTGCTTGGCCGGGAAGTTAGGGAACAACTGTAATCTTCAGGTCCAGTCAGGGGATGGTATATAGCGTACTTGGAAGAGGCACCTGTAATCACCACCATTGTCATCAAAAGTGAAATTTATTAAACATTTACTGGTGTCCTTGCATTATGTAAAATACTTTACATGCATTATTTTGCTTAACCTTTAAAATAACTCTAAGAAATATGCAGAATGCATTATCTTTTCCACAAGCATGAAAACAGCCCCAAAGAGAATGAGTAGATTGCCTAGGGCTACCTCAGCTAGTAGGTGGCAGAGCTGGTAGTAAACTCGAAAGAAGTGTTAAGGAAGGGTGGGTTGAGGTGAGTATAGTTGTGTACCCTCCAGCTTAATGGTCTTGCAACTCTGAGGTGTATTGAGTAGGAAGAAGAAAAATTCAACTATGGTGAGGAGGATGCTTAAGTATCATGGAGGGCTAGGGTGATGTTGGAAAGAGTCATTCTCACTCCTCTCTATCAGGGATCTTTGATAGCAGATACTGAGAAAGAAGATGAAGTAACATTTTAGTTTTGAGGCATCCATTAATAAGGCAAGACTGGTAAGTTACTGGGACCAGAATAAGAACATTGGTGAGAAGGTTCCCAACTGACAGGCTATAGGTATTAGCAGAGATATGAGAGTATTTAATGTAGGAGTCGAGGTGGCTGGGGCACACTGGTCACAGAAGAAAGGGGAGCAGAGTTCTTGGCTAGGAGTGCATTCTATAGCTTTTCATCCCAACTCTGGGGTTGGGAGATAGTTTCAGAAGAAATTGTAAGACCTAAACCAAGTCTTGGGTGTTGCACACCGCAGATTACTAAGGTTCTATGAAGGGGAAGAGGGACAATACTGGATCTTTTCCTTGCACTAACAGATAACATCCATGACTTTCATGTTCAGATATAATGGCTGAAGTTGAATGTGCTCTCCTAGTTTAAACAACTAAAACACCAGACAAAATCCGTGAAACAATTATTTCCAGATATTGAATATCAAGTAGCATGGTTCTCTGGTCCCTCAGAGAAGAAAAGCAAATGAGGTGAACCCTATGATAGCACCCACTTTCTGCTTGGAGCCAATCTCTGGACCACACCATGGTCTAAGCAGAGTCAGGTGTTGTCACTGCGTTGCGGAGGTAGGAGTTTGAATTAGAGGCATGGAGGTGGCTGGAATGTACCAAGCAGAGAAAATGCTCAAGGTCGTCCCGGAGGCCCTCGTGCAGCTACTTGCTGAGTTCAATGTGTAGGGTGAAACTTTGTGATCTGGGCACAAAATCCCCAGGTAATCAGAAGCTGACTCCTAGAGGCTGTGCAGGGCTGTGAAGTCTGGGTTCTGACCAAGCCAGGGTGGAAGGTCCTGGTTAAACATCAAGGACATTCCCAAAGAGTTACAGCTTAGCAAGAGGACTACAGCAGCCCTCGAGTGACATCTACACAGTGAAGTTTCAACAAAACTGCAAAAAGGATCAGGCTGATAGGGAAGTGCATGAATTTCCTGCTAGAATATAGCCCAACCCTCCTTCAAGAAGACAACCCGATCCAGTGTTTGGCAATACAACAGCACAAGGTCCTACATCCAACCCAGAGTTACACACAAAAAAATGTGATCTGTGGCTAGGAGAGAAGTCAGTGAAGAGAAACAGACCCACCATGACAGGGAGGATAGAATTAATAGACAAGGATTCTAAAATAGCTGTCATAAACATAGACTCCTGGAAAGGGAGAAGGGCGAAGATGATGGTTAAACACTTCCTAAATTTTATGAGAACTGTAAATGTATGGATCCAATCAGCTCGATGATCCCAAGAAGAATTAGCATAAAGGAAAAAATACATGAAAGGAATCCTTTATCCAATTACTGAAAACAATTGATAGAGAAAATTTTCAGGACGGGAAGAAACATTTCATGCAGACAGGGACACGTTACATGCAGAGGAACAAACGGTAACACGACTCATATACACCTGGTTAGGAGAAAATGAAATGACATCTAAAGTACTGAAACAAAACAGTACAATAAACCATCCTAAAATTCCATATTAGGGGTGGACATTGTGGCACAACAGATTAAGCTGTGCTTACAATGCCCACATCTCACATAGGAGTGCGGGTTGGAGTCCTGGCTACTCCACTTCTGATCCATCTGCCTGCCTGGGAAGGAGAGATAATGGCTCAGATAGCTGAATTCCCTGCTACCCGTATGGAAGACCCTGATGGAGTTCCTGACTCCCAGCTTTGACTCGGCTCAGCCCCAGCTGCTGTGGGCGTTAGGAGAGTGAACCACTGTTTGGAAGAGCTCCACCTCTGTTTCTCCCGCTCCATCATTCTGCCTTTTAAATGCATCATGCATATGTACACACATCCATAAATCTTCTAAAAATTCTATATCCAGTAAAAATATCCCTCAAATAGATAGGAAATAATTTTTTACCAGATAAACACAAGTTGATAGAACTCTTCACCAGCAAACTTGAAATCCAAGTTCTCGAGATGTAAGGGAGATAATATCGGTGAAACTTAGATCTACACAAACCAAGGAAGATCATTGTGTGTTGATTTTAAAAATTATATACAAATATATGAAAGGTTATATCATCTGTGATTCCATTTGTTTGAAGATTCTTAAAAATGACAAGATTATAGAAATGGAGAAGAGATTACCAGTTACCAGAAGTTAAAGAGGAGAGGATAGGAGAAGAGAGGGAATAAAGTGGGTGTGGCTAGCTGAGGAAGCTTGAGGAGGCCTTGTGATGAGCAACACTGAGAAGGTATTTCAAGCAAATGTAGTGTTTTCAATAAAAGATGCTAAATAACTGGGCGTCCATACTCAAGAAATGAGTCTCGACTCTTGATTCACACTTTATAAAAATTAACTTGAAACCACCAGATGAAACATAAAAATTAAAACTTTGAAACCTCCAGAAGTTATAAGAAGTTTTTGTAATCTTGAAAATAGCAAAGATTACTTAGAGCACAAAAAATTTGAAACATAGAAGAAAAATTTAAAAACGCTGGGCTTCATCAAAGATACTATAAAGAAAAACACAATTAAGACAATGAAATTGGTAGGCGTGGACTATGATGAAAGAACTGATAAAGGAATTGAATCTAGAATATATAATAAGCTCATTTAACTCAATAATAGAAAAATCAGTTCAATTTTTTGAATAGGCAGATTTGGATAGACATTTCACGGAAGAAAATGCATGAATGTCCAAAGGCACATGAAAAGATGCTCTCAATTTAATTAGTCATCATTAGCCATCAGGGGAACACAATTTAAAACCACAGTGAGCTACTGAGTAGGATAAATGGATTTAAAAATTTAACTTTTAATTATAAACTTAAGCATACACTTACCAGAACAAGTGTTTCCACTCCTGTGCATTTACCAAAGAGCAAATGAAAATAAGTGTCTGCACAAACATTGTACATTCATGTTTATAATAACCCAGATCAGGAAAGACCTGAAATTCTGTAAGCTGATAAACAAATTTCAGTGTATTCATACAATGATATGCTACATGCAATAAAGAGCCCATGAATTATAAATGCACATAAAAATGTGGCTGAATATCCAATATATTATGCTGAGTTTTAAACAATGACAGACCCCAAATTGTACATATTGTAAGATTTAGTTTATAGGGAAATCATAGAAAAGGCAAAGTAACTTACAATAATAAATCGGTAGTTGCTCAGGACTGGGCAGTAGGGGACAGACAAAGAGGTCCCAGGGAACTTTTGAGGAAATAAAAATATTGTGTCTTGATTGTGTATGTGGCTACATTTGCTGCCGTTCATTAAACTGTAAGCCTCATGGGAAATGTGATGAGCTGAGGGGCCAGCAGAGCTGCCTGTACACTTAGCTCCCATCCCATCTAGAGATAACAAGTCCTAAAGCCTTCCTGTTACACGAAACATTCGTGCCGTCAAGAGAGGTAGCACTGCGGGTGACAAGGCTGAGCTGCACTGTTGAGCTTACACTGTGAGTGTGCAGGCATCATGTGGACAACTTCTGCTATATAAGAGGCTGCCTTCCTGTTCCCTTGGTCCCCATGCTCTGGAACTCACATTCATATAGTTTGTTGCATGATTTTTTTTTCTTTTTTAAAGATTTATTTATTTATTGAGAGGCAGAGTTACAGATAGAGAGGCAGAGAGAGGGAGAGAGGTCTTCCATCCTCTGGTTCACTCCCCAAATGGCTGCAATGGCCAGAGCTGAGCTGATCTGAAGCCAGGAGCTTCTTCCAGGTCTACCACAGGATGCAGGGACCCAAGGACTTGGGCCATTTTCTGCTTTCCCAGAGAGCTGGATAGGAGGTGGAGCAGCCGGGACTCGAACTGGTGCCCATATGGGATGCCGGCACTGCAGGCAGCAGTTTAGCCCACTATGTCACAGTGCCAGCCCCTTGCACGATGTTTTCTAAAGCCTATGGGATTTGAATTTGAGTAAGTTGTTAACAGGGTTAGAATTGAATTTGACTCTTTCTCTGTGCTTGAAAACCGTTACCTTGGGCAAGTTATCTAAACTCTGAGCTTGGCTTCAGGTACAAAATAGGAGAATGATAAGTTCCCTTGAAGTATTGTTCTAAGGACTGAATTAATGAACTTTCACTTGAAAGTACTTGTGTGAGGCCTTACACCTAACCACTCTGCGTTGGAAGACAGTGGGGGTATTGGCTTAGCCATTGACAAGGGGAGCAGATTGGATATTCTGAAGATGACTTCAATGTCACCTCCCATCCCAATTCTTTTTCCAATGTGCCTTTATCACTTGTTCACTGCCATTGAATTATGCCAGCCTGTGACCATGACAGAAGCGATGTTATGTGACTTCTAAGTTATAAAAGGTCCTATAGCTTCTGCCTGGTTCAGCTGAGGCTCCTGCTCTTAGAACCCGTGTGGTCCGGCCCCCTGGCAGGACCACGTGCAGGTGTTCCAGCTCCATGCTCCTGCTGAGGATCTGGCTGACAGTGTGGGCCAGCACCACCAGCCACGGGAGTGGACATTCCTAGGAGTGGTGGCCCCAGTCCCTGCATCTTCTCGGCTGAGGCTCTAGATACCAAGAAGCCAAGACAAACTGTGCCTGCTGTGGCTTTTCCAAATTTCTGTGCAGAGAATCTGCGAACATCATTAGACACTTGTTACTCTACACTGCTAAGGTGGAGGTGATTTGTCGCAGTCATAACTGGAAATCTTTCTATTTCCCTTGACCTCTACTTCTGCTTCCTTCTAGTTGTCCAAGCATCCCACTCCCTGCCCAGAGCGAGGAAGAGGATTTGCGCACCAAAGCAACAGCCCCGACCCCTAATGTCCCCATCTGTTGTGCACTGTGTGTCCTAGCAGCCCCCTCGTAATCCTAAGCGCACAGGAAGCTGTCTTCCTCCTCCTTTCTTCTCTTCTCCCTTCCCCGCTTGGGTTTTACTGAGTCAAGGGGAGACGTTGGTGATAATCGCTTCCCACCTACACTGTTCTAGGCATGTGGGAGGAGGAAGGCCTGGAGCCACATGATGGGTCTTAGCCTTGCGGCACCTTGGGCTGCCCACTCCTGAGCTGCACGTGGAACCACACATCCTCACTGCCCTGTCCATGCTGAGGGGCCAGCGCTGTCGTTATCCAGTCATCCCTGGATCAGCAGTGGTGGGAGTCACTCTGCTGCCAGGCTGTGAGAAGCGTGTCCCAATATCGTCCCCACTACGCCCTGGGCATGTAAGAGCAGTGCTGGCTTGGTCACAGAAGGGAGCCAGCCAAATGCTCAGTATGTTTCCTGTAAATTAGCTTCACTTCTTAGCAATGAACTCACAAGGCTCTCTGGAATGAGCAGTTTTACCCTGTACTGTGCCAGTTGGCATGGACACTTCTGGGAAATATGTTCTCTTGTTGCCATTTCTGTGAGGGGTGTGTGTGTGTGTGTGTGTGCATGTGTTTGCACGCACGTTGATCCAGAGCTTCAAAAATCTATTATTTGTAAAACCTCTTGCATGGCAGAGAAAGGCCAGCCTAATGGGTTGGCAGAGTTCAAGAGCATTTCACGTGGAGTATCTGATGTGACAAAACAGAGGGTGAGCCCCATCGAGCGCAGAGACCTGCACTGGGCAAGTCAGGAGGGCCTGGCTGCAGCCCTTCCTGGGAACAATGGCGAGGTCTGACCCTGTAGGCCTTGGCCTCTGACTTCCCTGCTCAGCCAAGGAGAGTTGTGGACGGAGGACCAGCGAAACAAAGCTGTAATGCTATGATAGGGCCCCCATTCAGATCTTTCTCACAAACATGGAAGTGTCCCATAAACTCTGTCATCTGGAACCTAGCTGGAGACGTCACGTACTGTCATCAAAGGGAGAGTTACTTTGGCTCTGTGAGTCCCCTGCTGTGGAATGGCCAGTGCCCTCTTGTTGCCCTGATCCCTCACCCTGGAGTTTAGGGTTCTGCTGAGTCTGCTTCCGCCACCTTCCCAGCTGCGATTGGCTGATTCTCTCATGTGAAAGGGTTGGTCATGTGACTTCAGATAATGTGCTTGCCTCTTCTAGACCTGAGTTTTGACTTTTGTAGAATGAAGAGGTTCACTTACATGCTAATGAGATTCTGCCCTCTCTCGCCCATCATGCCTAACACTCTGGAGTAGAGTGTGCACTTAGCAGCTCAGTAGACACACAGGTAAAGGAGACCCCACTCCCTCGTTGGCAGGCACTAACTTAGGATTTCTGGTTGAGGAAATTCTCCATGGATTCAGGGGGGTTCTGTTGGCCTTCTCTTCCTGGAAATAAGCGATGCCGCCATCTTCCTGAACTTTCCAACACAGGTCACATGTGTGCCCTGAGGTCCCTTCTCCAACCTGCAGGACAGGGAAGATTCCAGTTAGCATTCGGTTGTCTTGCCCAACAATCCACTGGCTCCAGTGAGGAGGAAGGGGACATGCTTGCTGGTTTATACATCTTTGAGGCTCAGCCAAGCAGCTGTGAGTGGCGGCCTCCTCAGGCTAGGAAAAGGACTTCTCCGTGTTCCCTGAGTGGTTCTATGATCTCATGTTGTCTGCACGAGCAGGAACTGGGTCTTATTCGTAGGTTCATCATCGAGTATAGCACACAATGTGTAAGTGGATGCTCACGGGTGTTTCTGATCAAGGCAGGAAGGAACTCTCTTCAATCCTGTCTCTAACTGCTGAGGATTTGAAGACGAACTTTCCTGATGAGTGGTATGACCCAGTTTCAGCCAGTGATCTGGCCTTATGCATAAATAAAGTAGGGTCCACCCTCTTGGCATTATTTCTGGAGTGCCTCTGAGGCCTCATAGCCCTATGTTCTTTATCTCCTCCCAGATAATTGAAATTCCTTTCATAGCGGTAAAGTCTTCTATTATAAAGACTGTCCCATGTTGTGGTTGCTGCTGTGAACAGTAGTCTGTTGACCTAATGTGCTCTAAGCCAGTGTCTCTCGGGTTTTACTGTGTGTACAGATAACCTGGGGATCTTGTTAACTTGGAGATTTCAAACAGTAGGCTTGGGGCAGGGCATTTCCTAGAAGCCCCAGGAGTTGCTGCTGTTCCTGCCCTGCAGACTGTACTTTGAATGGAAAACTTGCAGCTAGGGCTTCTCAACTGAGAGTACAGCCGAATCATCTGTGATGCTGTTAAAAAGTCCAGATTCAAGACCTCTGTTATGGGTCTCTACTGCATGTGTACTTCTAGCACAAATGCCAGGCATATGCATATTTTGATTTATTTTTCATTTTAAGTTTTTTTATTAGAGACTATGAACTCCACTAACTAGTGCTTCCCTCCTCAAATGCCCATCAAGACTCCTGGCAAGGACTGTAGCCAGGAGCAAGAAGCAAGAAATGCAATCCAGGTCCCCCATGTGGGTGGCAGGAACCCAATCACTTATGCCACTACCGATGCCTGCCAGGGCCTGTGTTAGCAGGAAGCTGGCGTCAGGAGCCAAACCCGGGTATCAAACCAGGCACTCTGATGAGGCAGGCAGACATCTTAACTGCTAGGCTAAATGCTCTCCCAGACATGCATATTTAAAAAAATATCTACCAGGGTTTTGATGTGCCCCCCCTGGGTAAGACCATTCCCCGAGATTGGTTCCTTTTGGTCGGAAGTTTTAGCATGAGGTGAAGGTTGGAACTGTTTGGTGGTTACTGCAAAGGCTTGAACAGAGAGAAGCTAATAGAACTCTGGGGTGAAAATGTGCCCAAGTGAGTGATTCATGCTCAAGGCAGACATGGCTAGGGAAGGAGGAAGAGTCTAAGCAAAGGTGCTTGCCTCCCTCTGTGCACAGTGGCTTTAGTGCTCCATCCTCTTCAGCTTCCTTATCCCCTCTGCTGCACGGAGGCTGCCCAGGAGTCAGAGAGGAAAACCGTCTGGGATGGAGCATAAGCAGCAGAAATCTGCCCCAAATGCTTATTCAAAGGGCAAAGAGCACCAGACATTTGCATCCCCTCCTTCCAGGGTCAAGGGGAATGAGGATTACCCTAGACAGACACTAGTTTGTGTGCACTACATGAGCCATCTCTCACAGTAAGTATCTCTCTACTTTTTTCAAAGATTTATTTATTTGAAAGGCAGAGTTACAGAGAGGCAGAGGCAGAGGCAGAGGCAGAGGCAGAGAGAGAGAGAGAGAGAGAGAGGTCTTCCATCCTCTTGTTCACTTCTGAAATGGCTGCAATGACCAGACCTGTGCCGATCCAAAGCCAGGAGTCTGGAGCTTCTTCTGGATCTCCCATACAGGTGCAGGGGCCCAAGCACTTGGGCCACCTTCCACTGATTTCCCACGCCATAGCAGGGAGCTGGATTGGAAGTGGAACAGCCAGGTCTTGAACTAGTGCCCAAATGGGATGCTGGAACTGTAGGTAGCAGCTTTACCCACTACGCCACGGCACCACCCCACAGTAAGTCTCTCTTTAGAAAGATTGACTCTTATACTGAAAATGAATTCAGTGAAAAATTTGGACTCTAGTTAAATGTGGAAAATAGGGTTTTTGGATGGCAGCTGCCCAGAGGGTTTGGAACTCTGTCTATATCAAGCTCACTTGAGAACACAGGATTCAGTAGGAAATAACATTTGAAAGGGTCTTGGTGATGGAAGTGAATTGACTTGTAAAGGAAGAGACAAAGATGATTCCATAAAATCAGCATCATTGCCTTGGGCAAGAGATCACCTGCCAGCCAGGTGGCATATTGGATTCAGAGTAAGTTAATTGCCTGATGTTTTAAAGCTTGTGAAACTATTCTTTGAAAATGAATGAGCTATCCAGCTACAGTTCAAGTACTTGCAGATGGAATGAATCACTACAGGAAGAAAGTACAAAGGGGAACAGTAGCTTATAGCAGTGCCCAGCCCCTAGACCGTGTGTGAAAGCCTCGGCTGCATTCCCAGCTGAGTCATGAGGCTCTGCCATAGCAACCGAGTGGAGAATGCTGGGGACCCTCAGCAGCCCCCAAGCCAGGCCTTCGCTCTCCATGGTGCTAATGGAGCCACGTTGTGCGCTCTGGCCGAACTGTTCTCTGGATGCCCTTAACTACTCTGTGTTTTGTTTCTGTTTCCAGCCCAATGAAGAACATGGTCAAGGCCACATCTCTACAAATCAATAAACTTGTAGAGTCTGGGGTCTCCTTTTCCCACCAGATGCCCCTGACACGTAGCCTACAATGCTCATATCTTTGCTAGAGCTACTGGTTGCCAGAGAAGAGTATTTGTGGGGAAAATCAGTGGATGGATGATCTGTCCCTCTGTCTCCCCCCTTACCCTCTGTAACTCTTCATTTCAAATAAATTTTTTTTTTTACAAAAATAATTCACAAGCAGATGTACATTAGGCCTACCTTAACCAGAGTAGTTTGGGTCCTGCAGGCAGAATTTAGACAAGGGCATTGATCAGAAAGATTCATTCTTGCAACAATGGAACCTTCTGGCAAAAGAGAGATGTGCCACGGTCAGACGAGACCTGAGATAGTTCCCTGAGATCATGTTTTTCTGATATAGGAGCAAAGGCAGTCGTAGCACTTCAAGCTCTTAAAGGTGAACACTTATCTGCTCTTGCAGATCAGGCTGGGTCTAGTCTCGGTGAATCACCTCGTCCTGAAGCCCACCCAGGAGCCTTTGTCCCCCTAAGGAAAGAATCTTCTGGGGATTGAGGTTCTTTGGGAGGTTTCTGACCCTGGCAAGCTGACTCTCTATGTGTTGTCCATCTCAGTGGCAAGGCCTCTAGAGAGCAGTCCTGGAAGCAAGAACTTTGCTTTATTCCAAACGTGGGCCATCTTCCAAACCTGGATTTTTGTTAGTTTGGGCCCATTATGCTCTTTACGTGGGGCTGGGGAATTTGGATGTGACTCCTTTGAAGCAGAAAGGCCCAGACAGGTAGGTGTTATCTCTGTTTGACAGAAGAGGAAAGGGAGACTCAGAAAGGAACAAAAGTTCACTCGACCGGTGAGTGGCAGCATTGGAGGTTGAATCCAGTCCTGTCTCCAAATCCCTTGCTCGTTTTATCATAGCTGCCAATTGTCACCTTGGAAAAATGAACAATGTAGTGGTTTCCAGTTGTTTTTTTCGGCACCCTTACATTCACGCTTGATTTCCACTGGAAAAGCCAACCTGTGCTGGAAATGATGGAACTGGGGAAAGAGTAGGAGATGGGGCTTCAAACGAGAACACATCGCTCAGGAGAGATGCGATTGTGAAACCTAACTCTTTTGAGCATAAATAAATGGCATAGTTGCGCCTAGAATTTCTAAATTGCCTTTGGCTAGATGGGTCTTCTTAATGGGATGCCTAAGGAATTGTGACCTCTTCTCTTGATGAATCAGGCTAGTGTTTGTTCATGAAAGAAAGGGAACAATGGAATGATTTTAACCTGCAACCTGCAGAATGTTTGTAGCTGCAGGGCCACTTCTTGCTTCCTTTGGTCCAAGTCTGTTTCCTTAAACAGCAGTTAAAGAATGCATCCTTATCTTTGTGGGTAGGATGTGAAATTTCCTTCCCACAAGGGTTCTGTTTATTTTGGGGTTCACAAAGAACATGGGGCTCTTTAAATTTATTAATTTTTTGTAGACTAGAATAATTAAAATAGAAGGGTTCTTAGAAATAATTTATAAATTTCCTCTACTGGCCAGACAGGTCCTTCATGTATAGTGCACACTGAGGGCCTACCATGTGTTCAACATAATGCTAGGGCTTTGCAGAAGTCACCCCACTTGGCCAAGCATCTCACCTGCCCTCTCTCTCACTGCCTCTGCTTTGCTCCCTGTATTAGATTTTCATAACAAAATACCCAAGGCAACTAACTTAATAAAGAAAGAGAGGTTTAGTTAGCTCATAGTTTTGGAGACTGAAACTCCAAACAGGGCTAGCTAGCATTGTGGTGCAGTGAGTGAAGCCACCACTTGCAACAGTGGCATCTCATGGGAGCACCAGTTCAAATTCCGGCTGTTCCACTTCCAATCCAGCTCCCTGCTAAAGTGTCTAGGAAGCTAGTGGAACATGGCGCAAATGTTTAGATCCCTGCTACACATGTGGGAGCCCAGGATGAAATTCCAGGCTCCTGGCTTTGATCTGGCCCAGCCCCAGCCATTGAGGCCATCTGGAGAGTGAACCAGTAGATGGGAGACTGATATTTCTGTCTCTCTATGTCTCTTTCCTCCACCTCCCCTCTCCCTACCATAACTCTGCCTTTCAAATTTGGCACCCGCCATGGCAGGTGGTGGGCAGTGTTCAGATGAAGGATCATGCGGCAAATCAGAAAGCTGAAAAAGATGACTCTCAGGCAGGTCCTTTCAACAACCCTCCCAGGAGAGCACCTTCAAAGGGCACAGCTCCAATGACTATGGACAGACCTCCTAGTAGTCCCAGCTCCTAAAAGGCTCCACTGCCTCCCAATAGCGCCACCTTGAGGACTAAGCCTTTAACACATGAGTCTTAGGGGACATTGAGCATCCAAATGCATATCCACACCATAGCATTCTGCCCTGGGCCTACAAAGGTTCCTGTCCATCTCACAGTGCAAAATGCATTCATTCCATCCTCAGGAGTTCCAGAGTCTTCAGACTTCCAGCATTGCTCAAAAATCCGGGTCCAAAGTTTCATCCTATAAAAGAGACAGAGCAAGTTATAGACTTTTAGGACACAGCAGTAGGACAGGCACAGGGCAAGCATTTCTATGCCAAAAGGAAGGGATAGGGAAATAGAAGGGAGCTGAATTGGACCAAAGCAAGACCAAACCCCGCAGAGCAAAACGTGAAGTCCTAAAGCTCCAGGTTCAGGGGCCGGCACCGTGGCTCACTTGGTTAATCCTCTGCCTGCAGCGCCAGCATCCCATATGGGCGCCAGGTTCTAGTCCCGGTGGTTCCTCTTCCAGTCCAGCTCTCTGCTGTGGCCCGGGAGGGCAGTGGAGGATGGCCCAAGTGCTTGGGCCCCTGCACCCGCATGGGAGACCAGGAGGAAGCACCTGGCTCCTGGCTTTGGATAGGCGTAGCTCCGGCCGAAGCGGCCACTGCAGGGGGGGGTGGTGAACCAATGGAAGGAAGACCTTTCTCTCTGTCTGTCTCTCTCACTGTCTAAATGTGTCAAATAATAATAAAAAAAATCTCCAGGTTCAGCATCTGGGTCACATTGTGGTAGGAGGTAAGCTCCCAAAGAGCTTGGGCAGGAATGCCCCTATGGCTTAGCTTGTCATAGTCCAGATGGTTGGTTGCTACAGGTGTCTCTAGCTCTCTGAGGCTGGTGTGGCACATTGCTGGTCACTCTACTTCCTCCTGGGATTTCCCCTGCAGTTCAACTCTGAGAGCTCCACTGGCTTCTGCCTCATCTGGGATCCTAGCAGGGGCTGCAACTCTTTAGCACAGACTTTGCTCTGCAATCCCTATGGGAGCCACCATGACCCCATAACTCGCACATTCAGGGCACCTGAAAAGCCAGCATCACTTGGACGCTGCACATGGGCATGGGCTGCACATGGCGTCTGCTTCATCTGTGGCTGCAGCTGCAGAGGACCTCAGTGGCTGAACAAAGGGAAACACATTTCCAGGCCATCTTGGGCAGGCCTGTGGGAAGTTGTCTGGGGTTCCATGCAATAATTCTCCTCCTGGCCCATGCAGGAAAGGTGGCCCTCCAAGATGTCTGAGATGCATTCTGGGCCTTTTTCCTATTGTCAGGCCGATGAGTGCACGGCCCCTTTTACCTGCACTAGTCTCGTTAGTGAGTGGTTTCTCCACCACACCTCCTGCTCTGACAGAAAGCTTTTTCTTTTGCTCTTTCTCTGGCCAGGCCATGAGTTTTCCAAATCTTCCTACTCTGCTTGTTTTTCCTCCTGATACTGTGAGTGACCAATGACACCCATGTTGCACCTGGATGTTCTGAAATCTCCTTCATCAAATAACTAGTCCATAATTAAGTTGACCCTTCCACAAAATCTCAGGACATGGACACAACACAACCAAGTTCTTTGCCATGGGATAAAAAGATCGTTAGTCTAATTCCCAATAGGATCCTCATTTCCACCTAAAATTTCAGTAGTGTGGCCTTACCTATTCATGTTTCCATGAGAGTTCTGGTCTTCTTTATGTTTAAGATTTATTTCATTGAAAGGTAGAATTGGAGAGGGAGAGGGAGGGACAGAGAGAGAGAAAAAAAAAAGTGTCCATCCACTTGTTCACTCTCCAAATGACTGCAATGGCCAGAACTGGGTCACACCAAAACCAGGATCCTTGAACTGCATCTGGGTCTTCCATGTGGGTGGCAGGGCTCCTAGTACTTGGGCCATCATCCACTGCTTTCCCAGGCACATTAGGAGGAAGCTGGATGGTAAGTGGAGCACCCAGGTCTTGAACTGGCACTCATATAGGATGCTGGCATTGCAGGAAGTAGCTTCACCTGCTGGGCCACAGTGCCAGCACTGCATCCTGCAATTCTGAGCCCTCACCAGATGTTCCTCTAGCACTCTGCTCCCAGCATCCTGAGTGCTGTCTCTAATCTGCTCCTCCAAACGCTGCCGACATTGTCTTGTCAGCCACCTCCAAAGGCTATTCCAGGCCCTTGGGAATAGTTACAGTAACAGCCCCACTCCATAGTACTAATTTTCAGTCTTCTGCTACTATGTTGGAGTATCAGAGGTCGCTCAATCAGGAAAAAGAGGTTTATTTAGCATGCAGTTTGGGAGGCTGAAAGTCCAAATGACATGCTGTAGGCTTTGGCAAAGACTCCATGGCAGATGGCAGAGTGTGTGCAGAATGAGGTTCCCATGGCAAGCCAGGAAGCAGAGAGGAGGAGAAAGACTGGGCCCAAACTTGGGCTTTTAGAACAACCTGCTCATGAGAATATCTTCTGATGCCATAGCCTCAGTGACCTACAGACTTCCCACCAGGCCCCACTTCCTAAAGGTTTTGCCCCTTCCCAATAATGTCTCCTTGGTGACCACACCATGGGCCTTTGGGGGGACATTTAACCTGCAAATGGCAGTCCCCCAGTGCCCAGCTCCAAACCCAGGAGCTTCTTTTGGTTCTAGAACATGTAGTTTTTCCTTTCTTTTGCACTCTTGCTGGTGTAGCTCCTTCAGCCAGGAACTGTGCTTCTCCACTGTTTCCTTGGATGGCTTTTCCTCTTTCCACATACCTAGCTCCCCGTAGGGAGCCAGTCTGCTTGCCTGCCTGCCTTTCTTCCTCAAGATTTATTTATTTACTTTGAAAGGCAGAGTTAGAGAAGGAGAGACAGATCTTCCATCTGCTGGTTCACTCCCTAGATGGCCACAATGGCTAGTGCTGGGCCAGGCCAAAGCCAGGAGCTTCATCTGGGTCTCCCTCATGGGTAGTAGAGGCTCACGCACTTGGACTATCCTCCGCTGCTTTTCCCAGGCCTCTAGCAGGGAGCTGGACCCGCAGTGGAGCAGCTGGGACATGAACCTGCTGCTGTATGAGTTGCTGGTGTTGCAGGCAGTGGCTTTACTTGCTATCCCACAGCGTGGGCCCCCACAGATGCTCATATTACCTCCAGCTAGAAGAAAGACTGTTCCACCCTTGTTCCCTCTCTAAACACATTATTTTGTTTAATTTTTAGTTTTAATTTTTAATTAGTTTCTAACAGATTCAGTGTGATTTGTCGATGCAATTCTAAGCACATAATGGTTTTTATCCTTCTGAACACTTATAATTTGTAATTATCTTTGTTTACTGACTGTATTTCCTGTCCCTCCCCCACACCACTAGTCTTTAAGCTGTGAGTGGACAAATGTCTTAGGAACAGCCTTCCTTAGTATTTTGCATGACTCCTGGCACACAGTAGGCACTCAAGAAATATTATGGATTTTTAAAAGCTCTTATTATCCCCAGCTGATGAAACGGAAGTCAGAACGAATGTGACTTCTCAATCACTGAGTGACTGGTGGAGCAAGGACTCTCCTCTAGCTCCCGACGGCACAGCCAGTGCCCACTCCACTTTACAGCTCTGTGTCTCTCACTTTGAGACTGGAGCTTTCTTGCCACACTATTTGGCTGATAGGAACAGGTTGTGGTTTTTTTTTCCCCCTTTGGCTGTTACAGTTACATCTTAGCTCAGATTAGAGAAAATGAGAGAACACGTACCTGGATGCATTAGAGAACGCGTCCTGTATTCACTAAACTCCTTGGGCTGAGGATTCGCAGCTGTCTGAGAGCTGGTAGGGCTGTGACCAGAGAGAGGACTGGGCTGATTCCTTCTCTGTGCCCCAGAACAGACCACCTGTGGCTTTGACTCCTGGGGGTGCATGAGCTGGGAGCACTGGTTCTGAACAGCCCTGCAGGGGAACAAGAAGGTCATTTGGGTGGGCATTGGAAGACCAAGAGCTGCCTGCTCTCCTGCTGGACAGAAATGACCTCTGTATGCATGAAAGGAGAGCCACAGAGCGTGGCTGTGGGTGGCCGGCAGGCTGTAAAGAGGAGGAGGAGACATCTGGAACAAGCTCTAGAAAGTGGGCTTTTGATCTCCCCGGGGATGCTAATGAACGAAGCCTCTTTTCCCTTCCCTCTGATGGAGGCTTTATTTGGACTCATTGTGCATCCTCGAGGTAGAGTGGCGTTATCCTGTCTTGATTTGTCGTTGGGTCTGCTGCTGTGTCAGCCCTGCGATCCCTCGAGAGTCTCAGCTTTGCCAGGAGTGAGCTCGCAGGGCTGTGGGAGGAGTGGTACACCTGCTCGACTCTGGACCCCACTGTGGACTGAGCAGTTAATTACTGGGCTCTGCACTTACTGTGAATCCCAGGGCCTCTTAGATGAAGATAATTGGTTTGTTTACCCCTTTCTGCTGGTCAGTGTACTTCCCAGCTTGTGTACTCTTTCCTCCTCCTGGGAGAACTTCCTTGACCTTTCTTCCTTTGCTGAATGCCCTTCTTCCTGGGGCAAGTGCTTAAACAAATGCTTAGCTTCCTTCCCTAACTGCAGCAAGTGCTTCCCAGGGAAGAGTCCAACTCCCATAGAACATACTATTCTTTCTAGACCACACAGTGCTGTGCTCTGCGGGTGCCCCATAGAGACTTCGACTTGAATAGTGGACAGTGACATCAAGAAGGGATTGGTGACCCCTTGCCAAGGGGTTTCCACCTAGGCTTTGTGGGCAAGTGTGGGGACGTGCAAGACAGAGGTACTTCTTCCCTCCCCATGTATATGTTCTGTATCTTTTTAAGTGTCTAAGATTTTTAAAAAATTATTTGAAAGGAAAAGAGAAAGACAGACAACCCCTATTGCTGGTTCACTCCCTAAATGGCTGCAATGGCTGAGGCTGGACTAGGCTGAAGCTGAAAACCAGGAACTCAATCCAGACCTCCCATGTGGATGGCAGGGACCCAATTATTTGACCCTCTCAAAGTTGCGAGCTGAAGCTGGGAGTTGTACCCCAGCACTCTAATGTAGGATGCTGGTGTCTCAACCAGAGTCTCTAGTGATAGGCCAAATGTCCTTGACAAATATTACATATTTATCTTCCATCTAAAATGTTGCTTGATCAAAATGCTCATGGCTTAAAAACCATGGTTTGACAAACTCTAGATCATATGGTACAAGGAGGTAAGTGAATGAATCCTCATAAAAATTTTCACCTAAATGAAACTTCTAGTGGGCACCTGATTTTTAAAAACTCTATCAGAATTGTATCTAAATAGTAGAAAATGTTTATAGGGTTCTGTATGAGTACATATAGGTTTTTAAAAAGGTTTATTTATTTGAAAGATTTACAGGAAGAAAGGGAGAGAGAGAGAGGAAGGGAGGGAGAGAGAGAAGAGAGAGATATCTTCCATCTACTGGTTTATTCTCCAAATGGCTGTAATGATGAGGACTGGGCCAGGCCAAAGCCAGGAGCTTCATCCAGGTCTTCCACGTAGGTGCAGGAGCCCCAAGTACTTGGGATATCCTCTACTGCTTTCATAGGCATATTAGCAGGGAGCTGGATGGGAAGTGGAGCAGCCAGGACTCAAACCGGTGCCCATAGTGAGTGCTGTAGATGGCGGCTTAACCCACTACACCACAGCACCCACCCCATAAGTATGTATGTATTTTAATGTGAGCATGGAGTTCATGCACACAACTTGCAATACCCACATTTTTACAGACGTAGTTGGTCTCCTCCCATTGGGAAGTAATGTTACATTGTCTTTTAGCATGCTACTTAACTTTTTTCCCCTCTGGAGTTATTTCACTCTGCCTTTTGTTGTAATGGGTTGTGCAAACTTCTCTCTTCTGCTATATTGTTAAGTCCTTTAAGGTTCAAGCTATAAACAGTTAAGTGTCTTGCGGTTAAGGAGTCGGTGCCTTATCTGAGAAGAATCATGAGAGAAAAATACTGACTAGGGAACCCAGTTGTAAGAATGTAGTACATGATTATGGAGCTGGAATTTCATGCTGGAGCCTGCTGGGACCTACTTAGCTTTTCCAACGGAAGATTGTTGCTTGACCAGAGACTGTGCCCTGGACAACCATCTCACAGATGCATGCTGTTATTTTCAAGGTGGGACAAAGAAGATGGTACTGATAGTTCAATGAAAATTAGTTTTCATCACTGGAAAAACAACTTTAGCTGTGAAGACAAGAATATCAGTATTATATGGAACTACATGTGGGTAGGATGCCTAGATATCTCTCCATGGCATGGATGGTTCTTGGCAGTACTCAACTCAAATGCATATCAAATGGATTTTGATTAGGACAAGGGTCAGGGAAAGTAGCTATATTAGTCGGGGTTCTCTAGAGAGACAGAACAATAAGAGATATGTATATAGGTAAACTAGAAGATATTTATTAGAATTGGTTCACATGATTATGGTAGCTAAGAAATTCCATGACCGGTTGTCTGCAGTTTGGAGACCTTGCTATACTGGTAGCGTAGGTTGGTCAAAACCCAACGACTTCAGAACCAGGGAATGGTGTGACTCCAAGTTCAAGGACTAAAGTCTGAGTACCCAGATAAGGGCTGCTGGGGTCCAAAGTCCAACCAGCTTTGAGTTGTGATGCCCCAGGTAAGAGATGAGCCTGTCTGAGCCCTCAGGGAAAAATCCCAATTTGCCTTTTTTTTTTTTAATTTTAATTTTTATTTTTTTGACAGAGTGGACAGTGAGAGAGACAGAGAGAAAGGTCTTCCTTTGCCGTTGGTTCACCCTCCAGTGGCTGCCGCGGGCAGCATGCTGCGGGCAGCATGCTGCGGCCGGCGCACCGCGCTGATCCGAAGGCAGGAGCCAGGTGCTTCTCCTGGTCTCCCATGGGGTGCAGGGCCCAAGCACCTGGGCCATCCTCCACTGCACTCCCTGGCCACAGCAGAGAGCTGGCCTGGAAGAGGGGCAACCGGGACGGAATCCGGTGCCCCGAACGGGACTAGAACCCAGTGTGCCAGCGCCACTAGGCGGAGGATTAGCCTGTTGAGCCACGGCGCTGGCCCAATTTGCCTTCTGTCTGTGTTCTCACCGGGCTGTTAGCTATTGGGTGATGCCCACCCACAATGAGAACAAGTCTTCCCCACTTCATCCATTCAGACTCCTGTGGAATCACCCTTACAGTGGGCCCAAAATAATGGCTTCCTAAGCTTTGGGCATTCCTTAATCTAATCAGTTGGCACCGAAATTCACCATCGTGTCAGTCTTAGGACCAACCAGCCAGAGAAATATGAGCATTGGAATGTTTGTATGGTTCATGCCCTAAATTTTGGGTGTCAGATAATCCTCTAGGTTGTAAAATGATAGGAAGAAGAAATAATGTGTTGAGTAATATAGTTCAACATTTATTTATTAAATGCTATGTATTGATCACATTTTTCTTACTAAAACTAAAAAACTGACACAGGTACTTGTGATAACAGATTTTTTGGCTCACGGTTTTGGAGGGTCACGGTCCAAGATTGGGTGGATCCATGGAGTGTTTGATGAGGATGGTGGATGTCACAATACATGTAGCAGGAGAATCACATGGCAAGGCAGGAAGCAGAGACAATGTTCAGATCCAAACCAGGCCTACATAACCAGCCCTCTCACAAAATTACCATGCAAGGGCAATTTCTCCAATGACCCAAAGTCCTCCCCCATGGCCTACCTTGTTGATCAAGACAAAGGAAGTCTCTGCCCCAGTCCAGTTCCATTAACATTAATCCAACAGTAATTCACATAATATGTTGGGGTTTCAATATGTGAGTTTGGGAACCAAATTTTATTCAAACCATAGCAGCTTACTGTCCATAAGATATCTTGCTAAGCTTGAGTAGATGATACTAAGGTTCGTGAGATGTAACCTCTGTCTTCCAAGAACCTATAATTCTTTGTAACAGTCCCGCCTCAGATTCTTTACCACATGGGCAGACGTTACCAACTTTTAACATACTGAAGGTTGAGCTTACCCATCAGCTGTCACTATTCATTTTAAAGGGCAGTTGTCTTCCAAACTCTAGCCCAGCTTGTCTTTCAGTCTTACACTCTTCATCCCTGGGGTGTATACTAAGGGCTTGGGAATGGCTCCATTCTATGTGGTTTTTCATATAACTTTGATCACCAGAAGATGCTTAAAAAAAAAAAAAAACTTCTAAAAGGGGTAAGAAGTCCATGTGTTACAAGCACTATTATGTGAAAACTTAACAATTTAGGTCCCTATGGAATGTGTTAGATGAAATTTAAACATAAGTAAGTATATTATAACTTCCTGATGGTCACTAATAATCATGAGACTTTATTCCTACCAGTGATTATGATTTACGGTGGGAGTTATGTGACCCTAATCACGGAGGAAGCCATTGTATGTCTTAGTGATGGCATGAACAGTAGGTCTTTTTAACTTTTGGATTGGTTGTTCCTCCACACACAAATGTTGAGCGTTTGTCACTTTGCTTCTACATGTAGAGCTTCTTTTAAATGAGGATTTGGAGAGGCAAGGATATCTTTTGGCTTTTCCATGAATGACATAGAAGGAACTTACCTTTCTTGTTGACATTGTCGTTGCCCTTCTTCTAAAATTGAAAAGGCTATAATTTTTAAATTGGTGGGAAAATTGGACATTTGTTGGTTAATTGGCAACATTTGCATGCTGCAATTAGTCTCATTATGTTTTGATCATATTAATTACACTCTTGTCCTGGAGTGTAGACATTCATTCATTTTTCTTCCCTGCATCCTTCCAAATGTGCATCTGGAAGCTGCTTCCCTGTGGTTTGGTGAGCACGTATGGCAAGGTCTATGTTCTTTCATGTTTATATCGCCAGCACAGTTCTGGTGCATAATAGGTTCTTAATAAATGTTTGTGGAGTTGAAGCCAGTGGGTAAGAATAGAGTTAAAATCCATAGTGGTAACTCCAGTGGCTTGTGAAGCTGTTCTGCATGTATAGCGAATGTTTGTTTGCCAGCTCAAGTGGAAGTTTGCATGCATTAATAAAACAACAATCTACATGTAAAGTGAGAGATGGGAGAAGGAGAACTATCTCAATGTTAGTTTTATGCCAGGCATAGTGTTAGGAAGTTTCTCATAAATTGTGTTATCATCAAAGTGTTATTTCTCTTTGTCCAGCAGGTTGCTTTTCACAAAACCCAGCTGAAGTCCAAGGGTAATTGTAACATGTTCTTGCTGGAAATCCTTAAGGACGCCAGATGTTGCTGAAAGGGATCGATAAACACAGGTCACCACAGAAGCCAGCCTTTGTGGTCTCCTCGCTCAGTCGGCATCTGTTGGGGAAAGTTTTGCTGGTGGATAAATTGGCAGAGAGCTGTATGAACTACCAATTCCTTCATACTCAGGGTTGATTGCTATTCACGTAGGTGAGGTGGCTGATTTTCTGAAGCAGGGCTACCTCCGAGTAGAGATGGAGAGCAGATTGCCTGATTAGTGAGTCTATGATGAATTTAAAGGAGATGAACTGGGGGACACTGGTAAATACACTCCTCAAACAATGTGACTGCAAATAATAAGCAGTTGCTCTTGATCCCTGACAGTAGTTGTGCATGTTAATGATGTGCTCCTTCACACATGAACGTATATTACATAAACATGATAATCCTATGACTCTCTGGAATACACTATCCACTGTTTGGTTATTGTTAATTTGCCCTGGCCTCCCCAGTGTCAAGTGTTGGGAGATTTGATTTTAAAAAATAAAAAGTTCCACCTCCAAAACCTGCTGATAATAGATACAAGAGTAGAGTTATACAATAGAAAAGATCAGTCAGCAAGATTAGGAGAAGTATAAGCATTTGTCAAATGGCTTGGCTCTTCCACCTTCTAAAGTGGGAAGCATATAAGCGGTTGGATTTTAATAAATTATACAACAGGATGCTACAAGGGGTCTGTTTCCTGCAGGTGATTGCTCCATATAAGGCGCACTGAGTACTGTAAGCACCATTAATGTTCTGTCAGAGTTGTCCAGTGGTCTAGAAATGCCACGCCTGTACTTCTTCAAAGCACAGTTACTGAACCCTAGAAGCAGCAGAGCTATGCCCCAGATAGTGGACCCACTGTAACATCTGCCTTTTTCTTGACTCTTCTAAAGGAGTTTTGGCTTTCTTTTGCAAGTCTGGTGGTGGGGCCCTGTTAGATGACTTCGAATATTTTGCAGGCACATTCCTTATTTGTTTAATGTATGGTATTTTAGAAGAAATGCTACTTTCTCCTTGACCTGGGCATTTTGGCTTGTTAATACAAGTAGTGGATGAGACAGTGAGGGTGGTTGGACTCCTCTCACCACCTGGGGAGCAACAGACCTTTTGGGTCCTTGGAATTTATTAGGGTTGTCAGCTTTATTAGATTGAGTGGGTTTTCAGCCTGGTTTGCCCTAAACATTAACCATTTTGTCACCTGAAATCTGAAAAAGTACCATGCAAACAGGGGTACTGTGAATAACAACCGCCATGCCATGATTAAAGAACCTGACTCTGTGCCCAGCACCTAGTAACCACTCAGTAAATGTTAGTTTCATTCAAATTCCCCCAATACCCCTGGCTTATCACCTCCCTAAATCATTATACCTTTGGCTAGCATTTAATGGGTTTTCTCATCATGTCCATTTGTTAGCTCAGCCCCTTGCCATCTGTGTTCCCTGTCTATCTGCCAACCTAGAAAAATCTTCACGTGTCTAAATGGAGAGCTCGATTTTGTTTTTAGATAACAATTTTATTTTTGGAGGCTTATTAAGCTGGAGTGCTATGGTGTATTATTGTTTCCAAGGAATACTTTAGTGTCTTATGAAAATAATTAAGGCCTTATGTAATCTACAGTGAGTTTCCACAGTCGTGGAGAGGAGCAGAGAACCTGCTCTGGTGTCCTGCTGTTTTTGGCCAGCAGAGCCAATGGGGAATCAAGGCCGAATGTGTTCGCATGTTCAGTTGACTGAGTAGGCGCATGTTGGGTCACTGTCCAGGACTGGGTACGATGTGGGTGGAGTTTGAGCACTCAGTGGTGTTCCTTTGGAGAAAAGTTTGTTAAAGAAGGAGTCCATGTTGTGTCTAGTTTCAAACCTGCTTCTCGGGCATTTGAGAGTTCTCTCCACTCCAGAGTGTGTATGTGGGAGATCTGAAGATAATATCAAGTCCTCCTCCCTGAACCCATCCCTGTTTACAAAGCGCTTATAGTCCAGTGGCGTTTACAGTCCACGAAGGCCACTTGTCCTGGGAGGTTCACTGGTCCTTAGAAGACAGGTCTTTGATACATGCAGGGAAAAACTTATCAGTGGACAGCACCCCCCCCCCATACTACACACACACACATGTGCACACACACACAAGAGATTGCAGAAGCCTTGAGGTAGAGCATGCTTGAAGGTATTCCAACATGAAGATTCTGGATCCTCAGGACCCTATTAGCCTTTTCCTGTGTGCTGCTACACTGTTGCCGTAGTAGGCACACTGAGAGAAATACCTAAGCTTCTTCAGAACATTTACATTTGATCTAGCTGTTTAGAAGTTGAAGTAACCATCTCCTAATAGTTTCTTTTCCCAGCCTGACTCATACTCTAACATCCTGACTTTACTGTGCAGAGAGTAGAATTCCCATTCTCTGATGGTTCTGTTAACCCGGGATTCCAGGGTGAGAGTGAGTGGTCCCCTGGGTCTTACGGGGACCTTGAAGGCTGCTCTCTTGCAGTATCAATGTGATGTAGCACCACTATGGACCCCTTTTAGATGAGGACAGGTGTAAACGATAAAGCATGTCACTGAGAGCGTCCAATCTGAAAGATGAGTGATTTCTCTTACCGCTGCCTTTGGCAATTAATAGGAAACAGCCCCATGTGTTGCTTATTACTGACCATTTTGGAGGCCCAGATTTTTTGGAATTTTTAAGTAGCAGGGACAGCTTTTTGCAGATGCTAATGCTCTGGTTTCCCCGATTTCCTTTCTGTCTACTGGCCCACATTTGCAGGACAGCTGGCCCAGTAGCCATGTATGGGGGGAGAGGCAACAGGCTGACACAGGGATCAGATGAGCTTGACCTTGTAAGAAGTGTGCTTACTAATAGCGTAAACAGCCGCATCATTCCTCCTTATAGCTTTGGTGAGTCTGTGATTTGTTTGAGTTTTAACAGTAGCAGGGAATCGGTTGTAGCTTAGGAGCCTGGGCCTTTTGATATCTCTACGGAAAAAGGAAAACTACTGGGTGCAGGTCCCACGCCTTCCTGCCATGCCTCGAACCAGATTTGGCTTTCCCAACATCTTTAGAGAAGATTCTGAACTTTCGCAATTTGTGCTTTGCAAAATGCTAGACACAAATTCTGCCAGATAGCTCCCCCCAGCCCCACCTGCTATGATGTTGCTGGTGCCTTTCTGGACTTCTAGGATACAGAGGAGAGCCTCACTGCTGCTGCTGCTCGGAGGGTCCCTGCCCCCACCACAGGGCCTTTCTGGCTTTCCCCAGGCATGGATGCCAGTGACTCTGTGTGAGGTAGCCCAGTCTGTTATGTTTTCCATATTTCTTTTTTTTTCTCCCTTTATAATATATTTTTTTTCTGGCCCCTCTTTTAACCCCCTCAGAGACTGGGAGCATTTAGGATGGCTGCTGGTTTTCATTTTCTGTTTGGTGTTCAGATCTAGGATGCTTTTTTGAAAAACAAAACAAAACAGGTCCGGGGCCCTTATCCGGAGCAAGTTCGTCATCTTTACTGAAAGAAGGATGCCCTCTTGCAGCTCACGCTAGAGCTGAGAGACGTCTATTTTTTGATCTGTGTTGTTAGGGGCTGAGAAAAATAAATACGTGAGCAGATATGTCTTGGAGAAACCTTTCATAAGGGTCTCTCTCTCTCTCTCTCTCTCTCTCTCTCCCTCTCCCTCTCCCCATGCCCTCCCCTTTCCCTGGCACTCACAGGCCCTGGGGCCATTCCCTTATTCCAGCTAGATGCTCCTTTTGACAGGCAGTCATGCGATTCTTCGTTTGTACCAGGGAACACAGAATCTAGCCAGAGAGTGCTAAGGCAATTCCATCCACGATGAATGCAATTTTTTTTTCTTTAAAAGTCCGTCTTCAGAGTTCTTTTTAAGACACCTACAATCTTCCTAAATGAAATTGAATAAAATAGTGCTTTAAAACTGGAGTCAAATTTGACATAATTTTTTTTTTCCTTTAGCCCTCAGGGACTTTCCTTCCTGTAATCTTGAAAAGGCTACCTTATTTGTAAGAAAATACCTGTCTTATAAGTTGCCATACAAATGTCTACATTTTTACAAAATAGTAATGGTCGCAATACCTCGATGTAGTAACAGGGGACTATGTATGTGGCAGGTGTTTTTCTACATGCTTTCCTGGCCCTAGCTCATGTGATCCTCTCAAAGACTATCAGCTATTACTGTTCCCCCACTTTCACGTTGTAAGACCCCAGCTAAAAGTAAATATTAAAATAATTTTAGCAAGGGTTAAAAAGTTTGGCTGCTGACAGTAGCCATTCCTTAAGATAACTGTGTCTCCACCTGCCTACAGAATAACCTTGGGAAACTGCCTTGTGAAACTGCTCTGTGTAACTGTCTCACGCGATAACACTTGCAGGAGTCTGGAAAAGAGTTGCAATAAGGTTCTGTGACCATTGTATAAACTTACCCCTTCCCTCACTAAAATCGCAACAAGAGTTTGCCCTTCAAAATAGCCAATCACCAAACGCCCCGCATACATATGTTAATCAGGTGGCTATTGTCTTTAAAAACTGCTGTAACCCCTGCTCGGGGCTCTCTCTCTCTCTGGACTGCCTGAGGTGCTGGGGAGCCCGTTTGCGCAAACGTATTAATAAATATCCTCTTGCTTTTGCATCTACTGGGCTGGAGTTTTGGGTCTTTGGGCGACCACCCGAGCGCGTTGGATTCCCAGATTTGGGGTCCTTCAACGTGACTTTATCCAAATCACACAGCCTCTCTAGGGCCACATAGATGTGGCCGATTCCAAGGCTCTTGTGTATAGAAAGCTCCATTCCTATCCCTGGCGCCAAATCAAGATAACAAAGGCAAGGTTTGGGAGTAAAGGAAAGAGAGCAGTTTAGTTTGTTGACAGATGAAGTGGTAACGGACCTCACGTTGTAAGAACTGCTACCCTCCTGAATGAGGGTGCTTTGGGGTTTACAAGGCTACATGGAAGTGAGTCATAAACCAGGGGAACAAAGGGTGGGGCAGGTGCATACCGGCCTTTTACCAGGTGATAAGGGGCTGGCTGGCATCACAGTGGTTATCTGGTCTCGCTACATGTTCGTCTTGTGTCCAAATTCCTGGTTGGTCAGCAATGCCATACTCTTCAGGGAGGGTCTATAGTGGCCAAATGGGCTTCAGTGCTTTCTGCTCTTGCCTGGAATTCCCCTAAACGAGCCCCCTTGAGACAGACCTGGCTACTGTCGGAGAAGCAAATGACCCCATGAGTCTGGTGATTAGAATCTTGTAGGGCCAGCTGTACCGCTCCTTCAATTCAGTGAGTTAAGGGAGGGTGGCGGGGAGACCTGGGGCCTGATGGTCTCCAGTCTGCATTCAGAGCACTATATGGGGACTGAACTTCATGTTTCCTATTTCCCTGTGTGGCCTCTTAGTATGATCAGGTGAGAAATCTGAGTTTCAGAGCAATTGAATGACTTGATTCCCGTTCCTGATATGACAGTATAAGAGTTAGCATTTTCCCCCTTTTTTACTGATTTTCTCCTCTTTCTTTGTTAAGGATTTTTGGGTCAATGTCTTGTTGAATTTCAGACATTCATTGAGTCCCCGTTTTGTGCCAGGTACTGCCCTGACCTTTGGTAAGGCAAAGATAATGAACTTCCTGTCCTTAGGGAATTCACAATTTGAGTTTGGGGAGTTAAGAAGACCAACACACTAGTACAAATGCAAGCAGACTGATACTCTAATAGAACTCAGCACAGGGAAATACGCAGCTAACCCAGCCTAGGGACTGTCTGGAAAGGCTTTTTGGAGGAGTGGAGTCTCTAGTTATGAATGAGATGGGCCAGACTGAGATTAGGAATATATGCTGATAGGAAAAATATCCATGCAAAGGCCCAAGACGTTTGAGAGCATGGAGCCTCTGGGGACCTTGGAGAACTTCTGTGTGACCTAAAGTTTAGAAGAAAAGAATCCAGAGAGATGGGCAAGACTTCAATCACAAAGGACATTAAAGTCACAGTAAGGCTTCCGCAGTTGGAGGGAGCCACTGGAGGAATTCAGGCGCGCACTGCAGCGAATGATCTAGGGTGGCCGCAGTATGCTTGCAGGCAAGGATACCCATTTACGGCTATAGGGTTGTCTAGCTAAGAAATGATGAGGGTCCTGACCTAAGGAAGAGGCGCTAAATCGGATTCCCCTCCTTCCCAGATTATGCCCATTGGTGATTTCTTGTGCTCCTCAGTCAGCACTTGCCCTTGCTACCCGTGCCACTGTTCAGTGTTCACTCCCTGTCTTCATAGGATTCGCTTTCCTTTGTCTCTCTATACAACAATGGCAGCACCTGTCATCCCTCTCTCTCCCAGATCTGTGAGGACAGCCGCTGTATCTTTTTATTTTTTCTGTGCATTTTCTATATGAGGACTGTGCCTGGCACATATTTTTCAAGTTCATGGTGGGGATAGTATCAGGGTAGCATAGCTGTCATCCAGAGCTCTTGCTCGGGAAGTGCTAGGAGGAAGTGTTTGGAAGAGAAGGATGAGGGAAGAAAATGATCTTGCTCTATAGTAAATTAAAGAGCCAACAGGTGAGAATTTTGTGTGATTCCACCTGCACTTTGCCAGAGTAAATCAGTGTTCTTCTGAGACTTAAGGACATTTCCTGGCAGCCTTGTTGTTTACCTTGTTATGTTACATGGCTTCTGTGCCATCTCTTAAAAAACCAATGAGATGGTAGAACAAATAATTAGAGGATTAGCATTTGCCGGTTCTATTACCTGTGTCCCCAAGTACCAACCTACTCATTTCAATGGGAGGGAAACCTGCTGTCTCCCCCACTAAGTTCTATTGGGGGAGGGCTGTTTGGTTCAGGGGCTTTCACAATTTCTTAAACAAAAGCTTATATGGAAGCTCAATGTAGAAATCAAGTTTTTATAAGGAGCTGCTCTCCATGATGTTTGAGGCCAGCGGGGTGGTCAGAAACCCTGTTCAGTTACAGCCTTCTCCATACCATCCCCACCTTCAAACTAAGGGGCCATGAAAACTACTCATTAAAATCATCAGCCTTCTCTCCCACTCCCCCGACTACTCACTTTGATCCACTTTCTCTTAACTGCCTAATTAGAATTACCCATAGCTTTTTACCAGCATTCAGTGGATTTGTGCTTGTGGTCGAATTTGCTCCACTAACTACTCTTTGGTCTCTGGTATCACCCAACGAGAAGGGAATCTGGTTCTTTCATTCCCTTCCTCCGTATATCACTCGCTGGGAGTGCCTGGACGATGTTTTTACTGTTGGCCATAGACACCTGCAGGGACCCTAAATCAAAAGTGATCATGATGTAGATAAAAAGATTCCCTTGAAAGGATAAGAGTTAAGGAGGTAATGTTTCCCTGAAATCATGCAGTTTAGTGTTCTGGTTAAAATTTAATTATACCTTGTGGAGCTCTGGCACGTGAATCTGTTTGATGGCCTTTGTGCTTTTACTGAGTATGTGAAGTTTAATGTATGGTCTTACAGAATGAGTGGCTGAGCTCTAGGCCCAAAGATTTTCAAGATAACTCAGAAGCTTAGAGACATCAAAGAGATCTCAGCTTGTTTGTGCCCACATGTTCACATGTAGTCAATTATTTTTATTGTACACACACAGAGAGGATTTGCATACATAGAGCTCAGTGGAGGATTACTCACCAGAAGAAAGGAAAGGCATTCTGTGGGTGTGGGTTTCTGGATGCTCTGTTGATTATCAGCCCAGTTCTTTCCTTCTGTCTTCAGCTTTATGACTCACATGCAGAAGCTCACCAAGTTGCTTAGGGGTGGAGGTGGGGATTGGTCTCTCTGTTGGCCATACAAAGTGGCTGACTTAGTCGGTCGGGGCTTCTGTGTCAGCATACACAATCTGGGTAGCTTATAAACAAAAGTTTCTTTCTTACAGATCTGGAGGCTGGCAGTCCACGATCAGGGTGCCAGCAGATTTGGTGTCAGGTGAGGGCCTGTGTCCTGATTCATAGGAGGCCATCTTTCTTCTGTGTCCTTACATGGCAGAAGGGCAAGGAGATGCTCTCGGGCCTCTTTTGCACAAAGAGCATTAATCCCATTCCTGAGGGACCTACCCTTAGGACCTATTTACCTAGTAAAGCCCTGCCTCCTGATATCATAACATCTCAGATTAGGATTTCAATCTGTGAATTTTGGAGGGACTCAGTAGACTTGTAGTGGGTTCTTACTGTTGGGTAGAATAATTCCGGTCTATAGCAGTGGATTTGTGATGCGTTCTCACTGTCTAGTAGAATAATTCTCAGGTTGTGCTCTACTTCAAGAAGCTTGGCTTACAAGCATAATATGCTGCATAATTCTCAGATTTGTCAGTGGGGTGATTAATTAAAGGTCTTTGCATGTAAGTGTAAATACTAACATCCTTGAGAGTAGTCGTGTCTTAGTGCTTCCCAGGGATTGTTTACAAATTGTTAACAATCTAGAGTAAGGAGTAGAAAAACATAAAGCTAAGACATGCAGGCTAAAACACAAAGCACAGAGAGGAACAAGGATGTGGAGGAAGGGGAACACTTATACACTGTTGCTGGGAATGTAAATTAGTGTAGCCCCTGTGGAAAACAGTGTGCGGATGTCTAAAAGTAGATACAGACTTGCCACACGATCCAGCAATCCTACTGCCGAGTATGTACCCAAAAGTCTTGAACACAGTGTATCCGAGATACTTGCACTGATGTTTCTAGCAGCATTGTTCACACAATAGATAAATCAACCAGGGTATCCATCATTAGATGAATGGACAAAGAAAATGTGCTGTATATATACACAGTGGAATATTATTCAGCAATAAAAAGAGTGAAATTCTACCACTTGCAGCAAAATGGATGCAACTGGAGGACATCCTGTTGAGTGAAATAAGCCAGACCCAGAAAGACAACCACTACATGTTCTCCCTTATATGTGGGAGCTAAAATTTGAAAACCAAGCAAGCAAACAAAAAAGAAATGTCTGTGTATATAAGTATTGCTTCAAATATACTTTTTAAAAAAAAGTCCTATTATCCATATTGTTGGTTTTTGATTTTTCTTTAAACTTAGAGCATTTTTTTAAAAGATTTACTTTATTTGAAAGAGTTACAGAGAGACAGAGAGAGAAAGAGGGTCTTCTATCTGATGGTTTATTCCCCAAATGACTGCAACAGCCAGAGCTGAGCCCATCTGAAGCCAGGAGCTTCTTCTGGGTCTCTCACATGGGTGCAGGGGCTTGAGAACTTGGGCCATCCTCTGCTGCTTTCCCAGGCACACTAGCAGGGAACTGGATCAGATGTGGAGCAGCTGGGATTTGAACTGGCGTCCATATGGGATGTAGCCCTGCAGGCTGGCTCTTTAACCCACTGTGCCACAGTGCTGGTCTCCAAATAAAGTTTTATAAAAGTTTATTTTATGCCTTTCAAAGCAATGATTAAGAATGCTATACTACTATAGCTTTAATGATCTGTGATTACTTTAAGATTTATTTATAAGGGTGAAATGGTCATTTTTTCATTCAATTATTGTTTATAGCTATCATCTATATTCCACTAACCTAGGGTCTTTTTGTTTTTAACTTGTTAAGCTTCTTACTCAGCAAAGTATTAAGCCTTTTTACTGTAATATAAATTTAAATTATGCTATTTCAAAAACTAAAAGAAAGAAGATGGGAGGGCAAAGAGGAAGAGAGGAAGGGAATATCATTGTGTTCTTAGAATTGTATCTATAAATCACATTGAAGCTGTTAAACACTAAAGATTGAAAGTAAAAAAAAAAACATTTTAAAAAGCTAAGGGATTCAGAGATTTGCTGGCTGTTTGATAAGCAGTTGACAGTGGTGATGACACATCTCTGATGCAGTTTGACTTCCTCCAACTTACACAGCTGTATGTGTTGGAAGGGCTGCATCTGTGGCAGGCTTTGTCTAGAAGAGTGTAGCTGATATTTGATTCACTTCTATAATACACGGGATATTTCCACGTATAGAACATCTACAACCCGCTCTAGGGTGATTTTGACAGCTGAGAGGGAATACAGAGGGCCCTGCCCTGGGAAGCATATAGGACTTTACCTTCTCCGACCGTGCTTGATGTCTTTGATCTCTGAAAGGCGTTGTTTATGTAGACGTTTTATTCTCCTACAGAAAACACTGAACATCTTTTGGGAAGACTTGGTATCCATTCTCAGAGGATGACCAAGCAATTTTGGTTATTCTTAAAGATATTTGAGATTTTAATGTGTTTTGACAGTTTAATGTAGAGATGTCTAATGTTCTGGAGAGGCACAAATCTTTAAATCATATAAAACAAATCAGAACAGAAGATGGAAATAAAGCAGAAGAGCTGAGTAGACTCTGGAGAATTGGGCTTTATAAATGATACCTAGAAACCTGGAACATTCCTTCAGGCTTCATATATTTCTGAGTGCCCAGTATATGACAGTCACTTGCTAACTAGGTGAGCTGTAAGGGGAGGATTATCAAACAACTGAGCAGGGGCCAGTGCCGTGGCTCACTTGGTTAATCCTCCGCCTGCAGCGCCGGCATCCCATATGGGCACCCTGTTCTAGTCCCAGTTGCTCATCTTCCAGGCCAGCTCTCTGCTGTGGCCCGGGAGGGCAGTGGAGGATGGCCCAAGTGCTTGGGCCCTGCACCCGCATGGGAGACCAGGAAGATGCACCTGGCTCCTGGCTTCGGATCGGTGCAGCACCGGCCGTAGTGACCATTTGAGGAGTGAACCAACGGAAGGAAGACCTTTCTCTCTGTCTTTCTCTCTCACTGTCTGTAACTCTACCTGTCAAATAAAAAAACGGAACTGAGCAGACCTCCAGAGGAGATCTCTCTTTTAAGTACATTGTCAATATGTGATGAGTTGAGAGATCAATAGAGAAATGACTGGATGGAGAAGGTTCTGGAAGCCATTTTTCTTGATAAAATGTTGAAGCAGGAAAAGGGATGATTTTTGACCAAGAGGTCATGAAGAATTATGTCAAAATATGAACACCTAATTTGTTACCTGCTAACCACATGTAGTCATTAAAATTAAATGAAAGTCAAAAAAACTTAGTTCCTTAGTTGCTCCAGCACATTTCAAGGGCTCCTAGTCACATGTGGCTTGTCGTTATTGTATTGGACAGTACGCTTAGTACATTTCCATCATAGAATGTTCTGTTAGGTAGCAGTGCTCTAAATACTTGATGAGTCTTACATAAGAGAAAGGGTAAGCTCATCTGAAGGATACAGAATAGCCAGTGGAGAAGAGCTAGAGGAGAAATGTTTCCCACACTTGAGCTCCAGAGGAGACATGTTCACTTATTGGCCCTACAGAGATGCTGTAGGAAGAAGTATGAGGATCGCCAGACCATGCCAAGGGCTACGCCATAGCTCAGCCTGCCCACTCAGAGTGTCTGTTCATAGCTCTCTCTGCAACGTGCTCCACTCGTGACCTGTACGTAGTGACCTGGTGAAGACTGCTCTCAATTCCTCTCTGCCTTAATCTGTTTTATATCCTCCCTGGGAAGGATGGTAGTTCACAAAGTTCATTAAATGCTTTCCGTGAAATTATGCCTAGAAAGAATATTTCTAGAAATCCAAAGATGAGGAAATATTTTCTGAACATAAACTTGAGTGGATGGTTGGTGAGGGTAGTTAAAAGGCTTTCTTGTCTAGCTCTATCTAGACTTGAGCTCTCCAAGACCGTATCTATGCAAACACTTGAACCTGAGAAAAATGAAGCATCAACTAAAAATTGGCAGCAGTATTTTCCTTGGATAAACCACAAAGTAAGTAATTGGCCTGTGTGTGCAGGGTGTCTTTATGGCAAAGTCATGCTTTCTCAAATACGTGGTTGGACTTACAGAGAACTGAGGGAACATAATTAGTCAGTATTTATAAAGCTCTTTAGAAGCCTTTAAGAGACTAGGCCTGAGGACCCAAAGAATTATTTCTGGACATCTAAAACCAGGGTTGGTACCGGTCACATTCCTTCCCTGGAGCTTGATGGTCTTGTCCTGTGGCCTAAGATCACCTCTGGTCAAGCTTGGGCAGTTTGATTGGACTTTAGAGTTCTGAAATGCCACCTTCACACCCCCTGAGGGTGGGGGGATGATGGCACGAACTAGCTACATGAGCGTGGTGTCCACAGGAGGTGACGTTCTAGAGTCCCTGGGGACAGATTGTGGTCTGAACACCCCAGACACTGTGGATTGACCTTGTCATTTCCCAAACCCTCCGTGGGAAGTCACTGGCTGCATTTTGTTGGTGTTTTGCCTTGGCCGTTTATTTTCAAACATCTTTTATTCTGCTTCTTTGGTTGGTGCAGTTGATGTCTTTGCTCCCACCTCTCCCTGCTCCTCTTCAGTACAGAATCAGGTTTCCTCCTACCCATGGATGGAGGAAGTGTGTTATCATTGAGTAATTCCAACGCACCTGTGCTTGCTGGTCAGGTGTCAGCGCCGTGCCCAGTCCCTCAGGGAACGTCTCCTGAAGGCACACAGATAGCTCTCTTTGCCAGAGCTGGGTTTCTTCAGGAAAACATCCTTTGTTTTATCTGGCTCTACAGAGGAGCCAGCTCTTCAGTGTGCCCACCCCTGGTCAAAGGAAGATTCTTATAGGAGGTGATGCTTGGGTGAAGTTCAAGGTCAAGTAAGAGTTCGTGGGCAGATGAGAGGGGGAGGCATCCCAGGAGAGCAAATGGCCTGTGCATGCAAAAAGGAAGACACCAGGGCTTGGGCTGTTTAAGGGAAACACGAGGAGGATTCCGTGGAAGGAGCTGTGGGAAATCACTCGTGTATTAACAAACATTTATTAACCACTGATGCTTGCTAGTACTCACCTAGCTAGGCAGCAGGAGTAGATTAGTAAATCCAACAAAGATCTTTTATGTAATAGAACTGATATTTGGGGGAGATGGGCAATGAGAAAGTCATATACACAAAGATGTATTAAAATAGCTCTTTCTAAAGGATTTTGAATAATCCTTCCAGCATTCTAAGGGTTATGCGAGTGTTTGATTAATTCACTGAAAATGTTTGCAGTTGCTAGAAGGCAGTAAGTGCTATGGGGGTGGGTGGGAGGGGTCACAGTTTGGTGAGGGAAATTGGAAATACCAAAGGGCTGGGGCTGGCAGTGGGCTGTAGAGTTACAGCCTCTGTGAGATGCCTATTTGAAAAAGCACAGCTGAGCTGTGGCCTGAAGAAGATGCCTCTACCAGGAGTGATTTGGAGAGAGCCTTCCTGTGCCGGCAACAGCCAGTGCAAAGGCCCTGAGGCAGGGGAGTGTCCTTAGGGGACAGCAAGGATGCCAGGGTGGGAGGATGAGTTTGAGAGGAGAGGGGGGGAGATCAGAAGGACTTCTCCATCCAGGTAAGGACTTCAGCTTTCACTCTAAGAGCAGTGACGACTCCTAGTTTTGTTGGGGTTAGTGTGGCTACTCTATTGAGAATAGACTGCAGGGATACCACTGGCCACACAAAGGGGCAGCCAGCCTGGCAGCTCCAGTCATGGAGATAACCAAGCTGTAAAGAGCCCTGAAACAAACTGGGAAGTGAAAGAAATTACTCTCACCCAGATACACCCCAGGGGAAGTACTGTGCCTCGGAAGGGCAACAGGCCCAGGGACGTGCTTAACCTGGCAACAGACGTACAAGGTACTTCAGAAAGGTCTTGGAAAATGACATTAAAAAAATTAGTTGGTCACAAAAATGTTTGAAATTCGAGCATAGTTTTTTATAACATGCATTTTCCACGGACATCTTGAAGACCCTGTGCGATACTGAATGCCTTTGGAGGAAGATGGGCTAGCTGACTGCAAAGTGCTTGGTTGAGTGAGGAAGGCAGTTTCCTCCCTAAGGAGAACCCAGGCCCCAAGCAGGCTCCAGGTGTCAGTCCCACTTGCCCAAAGAAGAAACGCAGGGGCCAGGTTCTGAATGACCTTGAATGCCCCCCACAATATACTTAGCAACCTAAGCCATACACAGTTGTATGCTGGCCTGCCTTTCCCACCTCCGGAACCCAGCGGAGAATGCTCTAATCCTTTATCCTGGAAATAGTTTTATTCCACTGTTTATAAAAGATTATCCCTGTGCGCCGTGATTCAGCAAGACTCGGCAGATCATCTCTGAAAAGGCCTGCTTTTGAACAGTGGGCTTGGCTGAGCCTGGCTCAGAGGATGAGCTGCTCCAGCCCTAAAATATGTGGCGCGACCTGGGAGTGGAGCCCTGGGGGAATTTAAAAGGAGGGAGTAACCTCCAAAATGACATTGAAGAAAGGACAATGTAGTCAGCAGTCAAGTCACTTACTTGATTCAACACTGTCTTTTATTTATTTAAAAGATTTAATTATTTATTTGAAAGGCAGTAAGAGAGAGAGAAAGGGAGAGACAGATATTTCATCTGCGGGTTCACTCCCCAAATGACTGCAACAGCCGGAGCTGGGACAATCAATCCAAAGCCAGGAACAGGGAGCTTCTTCCGGGTCTCCCACGTGGGTGCAGGGGCCCAAGGACTTGGGCCATCTTCTGCTTTCCCAGGCCATAGCAGAGAGCTAGATCGGAAGAAGAGCAACCTGGACTAGAACTGGTGTCCATGTAGGATGCTGGCACCATAGGCAGCAGCTTTACCTACTATACCACAGTGCCAGCTCCTTAACAGTGTCCTAATCCATTTGGGCTAGTCTAACAAAACATCTTAGACTGGGTAATTCATAAATAACGGAAATTTCTTCCTCATAGTTCTGGGGACTGGGAAGTGCAAAATCAAGGTCCCAATAGACCCAGTGTCAGGGGAAGCTTGTCTCTGAACCCCATGGGTGACACCTTGGTGCTGTGTCCTCACGTGGCAAAAGGCCAAAAGGACTGAAAGGTCAAAGGGGAGAGGGTTAGAGACTCGTGGGAGCTCTCCTGTAAGGGTGCTCATCCCATTCGTGGAGATGGAGCCTTCCTGAGCTAACGGCCTCCTGTAGACCCCACCTCTTCTCCTGTTGCTTTGGGGATTACGGCTCAAGGTGAATTACAGAGAGGTGCAAACACTGGCACCCTAGCACCCATGCTTTCTTTTGAGTGCCTACTACACTAAGATGTCCCAAGGGAGAGAATCGTGGCTTTGCCATCTGGGCTTGCTCACTTCTGGGCTATATGGTCTGTTACTGCCTGTACAATCAATAAGCAAGGGTTTAACAGCAGGGTAAAATGTATCTGGTGTGCATCAAGTACTTGGGGGAGGGAGGGAGGTCTCAGACCTGCTTGGGACAGTGACAGCAAGTGCAGTGAGTGCTATAGGATGTGTTACCATGGGGACATGAAGTGGGCGGTCCTTCCCAGTGTCTCTTCACCCTTGTGTTGCATTGGGAGTTCCTGCATCCATGTTATAGTTTGTATATTGCAGTGCATGTAAGTGGGAGCTCAATAGATGACAGTTGATGGAGCAATGGCAACCGCTGTCAATTGCTGAGTCCCTCTTATCTTCAGAAACATCTTCGCAATTCCCCGCTCACTTAGATCCACTTTATGGATGAGAAAACTGAGGCACAGAAGAACTATTTTGCCCAAAGTAACAAACCAAGGTGAAGACGGTGGGAGCTGGTTTGTGAGTCTGGCTGACCCCAAAGCCAGGCTCTTAATCATCACTCTGTTCTGGATCTGCCCCCTTGTGGCAAGGAATTGATTTCTTCCCCATCTCCAGTTCCTACTCGGGAAAATGGGGGATAAATCCTCCCCCACCTCTTCCACTGGGACAAGGGCAGTTGTGGTATTCAAATGTATACTGCAATGCACAAGGGAAATATTAAAATAATTTCCTACTCCCTATATAGCCCATGCTCCTTTAGCACAGTGATTGTCCTTTTTATCTTTGATTTTATGAATTCCTACCCCAGGTCCTCGAAAAATAGGAGTCCTTGTTCACATTTGGTACATGGCAGAATTAGGAGGAGAGAATACATAGTCACACGAAATTTTACAGGCTGATCTTTTTAAAAGATTGGGATTGTAGTTAGGACATCATAAAAGGTCAATTTGCATTCAGTCCAGGCTTAAGAAACTAGTGCTTTGACGGTGGATGTGTTTCCTACGAGGTTCCAAATGTCCCCGTGTAGACTCTGCAGGCACCCAGCAGCTTTGGGGCAGATGCCCACCGGGCTCTGCGCCTGCACAGCCTGGTCGGGGGATAGGTAATTGCTCACTGGGCTCCGCGCACGGAGGCCTATTTGACAAAGCTGTTTTTGGCGTGTCATCAGTTGGAAATGTGACTTTCAGAGTATAAATCATTTTAGTTTCTGTGTATTCAGAGTGACTGCAGAATCGCTTGAGCAGATCAGTTCATGGTGAGAAGAAAAATGCTTCTTAGATGTTCTCAACTGAAATCCTGGAAGCTGCCGGGAGACTGTCCGCTTTTCTTTGCCATGGCTGTGCTCCCTTTCTAAAGAAGGGAAGAGGAACAATAGCCCTAAATTTCTCCTTCATGTGAAGAGTAAGTTGCCATCTCCCTACATCGTTTGACCTTTTTGAGTGACTCTTTTGTAGCTGGCTTTGCTGTCTACAATGCACTGGGCTTGTGTGAGGTTCCACCTTTATGATTCTTCTTTTTATTCTTTGTGGGCAGCATTACCAAGTCCACGGGGAACCATCTGGTAAAGTCCTGGGTGTAAGGGTAACAGAGGACCAGGAGAATGGGTGTGGATAGCTCCCCATAAACCCATTGTTGCGAGCAGAAAGCAGCTCGGGGCTCCCCTGCGGTGGATGGTGCTGGAGTGGCATCCAGACAGCACAGGGCACAGGCCTCCTCTCCCTCAGCCTCTGTGCCCCCCAAACCTCCGTGCTGAGGAGCTACTCGGCAGTCTTCAACAAGTATCCCAACTATCCCAGACTCGTGTTCTTGCCAAACCATAATAAAAATGAGTTTAGAAAAAATTAAATTGAAAAATATAAGATACAAATGCCAACTTTTTTGGTTAGCGTCCACAGATGTAAATTTATACTTCAGGGAATGTATTTGGAACAAACAGAAAAAGGAAAGGATACGAACACTGACTATGCTCTTTATTTGAAGTGTATATATGTATACACAAGTGAGTAATATACAGGATCCCTCTTATATCTGTACTTTTGTCTTCTGTAATCGTGAAGTTAGATGTGAAATAACAATTCCTCATATTAAACAGCGATGTGCACGTTTTATGTGAATGCCATGTATGTGCGAACTGGCTTCTTGCTTGCTAATTTATCCAACCTATATGGGATTGACAAAAATCTGATTCCCAGCGACAGACCATGGAGCCTCAGTTGACTGTACAAAGTTCCTGCCTTTGGGGACTTGCTTGATTTGGCTTCGATGGATGTAGGTTGAGAACTGATTTGGAGCTATGAGCCCGGGATCTTTGCTTCTTTCCGTGTAGGCCTCCCCAAGGCTGTTTGGATTCCTCACAGTGTGGCGGCCGGGTTCCAAGGCAGAAACATGATGCACTTCAGAGCCCTCTCTCTCAGGTCTTCTCCACCATGCTCTGTTGGTTGATGAAGTCTCAAAGGCCCACCAGGATTGCAGCGACTGTCGCTAGAAGACACAGGCTGCGGCAGAAGTTACTCATTCGTTCAACACTCGTTTATCAGTCACTTACTGTGTGCCTGGCGCTGCCAAGGTCTGTGGACTCAAAAACAGGGCATGGCTTCCGCCCTAAAGGAGCCGGGAGCTGGAGAAGAGAAGGATGCTCTGGCAACCAGCCCTAAGAAAGTGTTGTGAGTACTGTGCAAGAAGTTGGTACAAGGTGAAGGTGTGCAGGTTACCAGTTATCAAAGTGTGACCTGTGGATCCAGGGGGCCTCTGACACCTTTATAGTTCATTCATGAGGTCAAAACTATTTTCAGAATTAAGCTGCTATTTGCCCGTTTCACTATGTTGATGTTTGCACCGATGGTACAAAAACAGCAGTGTCTTCCAGCGTGGATCAAGCCAGTCCCCAAAGGTACCGGCAGTCCCTGACTCTGCGCTGCCATGGACTTGCATTGAGAGCCAGTTTTGCTGGATTAAATCTCGATCCTTGAGCGTATCTTACTGTCCTAAGTGCCAATATGAGAACTATACGTCCAGCACCTCTGCATGCCGAGATACTGTGGTTGTTTCCAGGAAAAGCATCTGCGGAATTGGATTCCAAGCTGCAGTAGCCGCTGCTTTCATGGACTGCTGTCTTCAAGAGAAACAGTGACAACCGTGGCTATCCACTTGGGTGTCTGGCAGAATTTTTATTGAAAATAACTGAGCTGAGTCCATCGCTTCAAGGAAAATGACGGACAGGAGAAAATTAAGACTTGAAAGCAAAACTTAGAATTTGAAAAAAAAAAAAAAGGGATCTGCTACTCTGAGTTTGTGTTTCCTATGCTAATACTGTTTTGAGGAGATTGATGGTAATCTTAAGTAATATGATGTTAAAAATATTATTTAAGGAAATGTGTTGACATTTAAAAGATCTTCCAAAGTCAATGAACCTGTACTTTCCAAATAAGTGATGCTTAGTATCACAAAATCATGAGGACAGAAGAGCTATTTGAAGTAAAATAGATGAATGTATTAACACAGCAGAATACAACACATGTGTGGGTAAAGTTTCAGATTCTACCTTGTAACTAAACTGTAAGAGACTGCCATGTTGGGGGCTGGCATTGCAGAACAGTCAGTTAAGCCACCACTTACAACGCCAGCATCCCATACTGGAGTGCTCTCTCGAGTTCTCACTGCTCTGCTTCCAACCCAGCTGCCTGCTAATGTGCCTGGGAAAGCAGTGGAAGGTGGCCCAGTGCTTAGGCCCCTGAAGCACACTGCACACATAGGAAACCCAAGAGTTCTGGACTCCTGGCTTCAGCTTGGACCAGCCCTGGCCTTTGTGGCCATTTGGGGAGTGAACCAGCAGATGGAAGCTCGCTCGCTCTCTTGTGTCTATGCTGTCTGTCTGTCTGTCTGTCTCTCTTTCACTGTGTGTCTCCCTCTTTTTCTACAACTCTTTCAAATAAACAGAAAAATATTTTAAAAGTAATGATAATAAGAGACTACCTTGTTAAATTTTAGGATAACATTGAAGAATGTCCTTAGTTACCTAAAAACAAAAAAAGCTGTTAAAATACTTCTCCCCTTTCTGACTACATGTCTGTGTGAGGCCGGATTTTCATCATGTACTTTAACCTACACAACCTAGTGCATCAGAGTGCATGCAGAAGGTATGAGAATCTAGTTGTTGACTTTTGGCTCCAGCTTCCTGGTAATGCAGACCATAGGGGAGGTAGTAGTGATGGCTCAAGTAACTGAGTTCCTACCCCACTATGAGAGACTTGGATTGAGTTCCTGGCTTTTCACTTCGGTCAGAGCCCAGCCACAGCTGTTTGTGAATCAGCAGATAGGAGCTCTTTCTTTCTGTCTCTCTGACTCACAAATAAAAAACAAATAGCATTGGCATAACAAATACATTTTAAAAAATCTGCTCATCAAATCTATTAAGCCAGACACAGAAATTCGCCAAGAAGCAATACTTTTCTTGCTAATTATTTTCTATTTTGGACAATAGCATTATTTTCATAAAATTATTATCCGTGTTGATATACAACAAATATAGTATTTTTAAGTGAGCAAATATTTTAAGATTTTCTCTGGCTCAATGTCTGATATAAATATTGACCGGCAGAATCCACATAAACAAAACCTGTTTGTGGTTCTCAATCTTTTAAGAGAGGAAAGGAGACCTGAGGCAGCAATTTTAAGGCCTATCTTTAAGGGGTCCTGTGCAGGAGCACTGTGGGCATGCTGAGAACAAAGGCTTGGCCTAAGGGAGAAATGGGTTCCCCCTGGGGAGCTGCTCGTAGGGCTGCTGGGAATCGCTGAAGGGCAGGAGGCAGGGGAGAGGAATGAGAGATGAGGCTGCCAGGTGAGTAGGGGCCTGTGCAGTGACAAAGGGCTCAGGCTGCAGATGGCCTGAGTTCACATCTTAGCTCTACACTTGGTAGCTGTATGACATGGAAAATAGCTGTCTACACATCCATTATTTATTTAAAGAGCAGCTTTTAAAAATCATTGTCAAAGACAGAGATCTTCTGTCCACTACTTCATTCTCCAAATGCCCACAACAATGGGTGCTGGGTGGTGCTGAAGCCAGGAGCCCGAACTCAATCCCAGTCTTCCAGGACGTGAGTACTTGAGCCATGAGCTGCTGCCTACTAGGGTGCACGCACACTAATTAGCAGCAAGCTGGGTCAGAAGCAGGGCCAGGACTCGCACCCAAGGCAGCATCGTAACTGCTCCACCAAACTCCCACCGCAGTTTCTAAATATTTAAACGAAGGATAATACTGACATCTGCTGTATAGGGTGGTTGTGAGGATTGAGTGAAATAATCTCTACAATATTTGGCACAGTGATTGGCAAAAAGAAAGTACTGAATAAATGCTAGCTAATTTTCCTTACTGGAGAATTTTCAGCAAAGGAACAACCAAATGGAGTAAGGTGTGCTGTAAGAAAAAAATGGGCGGGGGCTCGTGGTGGGGCTATGGGCCTCGAGGGAGATCAGGTGCAGCCGAGTCCCACCGGCTGCTTTTGTCAGCCTTCACCCTCAGGAAGGCTCTCAGGCATCTTGGGGCACCACTTAGTTAGAATAATTTTATACACACCTGGGAGTCGGTCTCTTTGGTGGAAAATTTCCCTGGCCTGTTGACTTTCAAATTTGAGTGGAATTTTTTTTTTCTCCTTTTTGCTCAGAAAGCTCTTCATGTACATTGCCACTTACGAGGTCATTTACTCTCCTCAAGCCGGTCCCTGCCTGGTACCCATTTGAGCATCGTGGTTGTTTCTGAGGTAGCTGGAAGTCCGCACTGGCCCGGTCAGAACCACTGGGATGTGGCCGGAAGCAATGCACGCAGAGGGAGGCACTGGGGGCCAGAAGTTACTGAGGTCTTACAGGAAGTGCGGTTCAGGTCCTCAGCAGTGCACTGCGAGCTGGCCCTGTGAGGGATCTCCAAGACAGCTCTGGAAAATGCATGCTATGGAATAAACGATGCATGGATTTCAGAATTTCTTGCACCATAATAAACATTTTTAAATTCTATTTTCCCACAAAATTTTTAAGCACGTTCGTATAGCTCCCAGTCTTACCCGAGAGAAGCTTGCTTTTTTCTGTTGAGTGAGGCATGTTTGCAACCATCTACATCTCAAGTAGCGTGTGACAAGTGAGGATTAAAACAGAAGCAAAGTGTCTTTAGGGAGCACAGAGGAGAGCCCCTCCCAGTGTGGTGATGCTGGCATGGACTTGCTGGCCTTTGAGCCAGGTCTTGGAGGAGGGGCCAAGTTCCTGCAGGTGGGGAAAGGCAGGTCAGTGTTTAACGCACACAGAGCAGCATGAGTCGAGAAAGGCTATGAGAAGCAGGCAGAACCCTTCATGTAATTTGTGGGAGCCAATGCAACATGGAAATGCAATGTTCCTTGTTTGAGGAACCTTGGGACAGCAACTGCAGATCCTGCACCACATCGAGAAAATTCCTTTTGCCCTGCAGGGTCGCACATTCCTAGGTTCTGTGAATTAGCATGTGCACATCTTCGGGTCGCCATTTTCCTGGCTACCACGTGCTCATAAAGGCAGTTGGAAAATAATAAAATGCTGAGGTTGAAATAGACACGACAATTCTGTGTGAGTTTCGGTTGCTCTGTGATAACTCAAAGGCTGAAAACAGGAGGGATCAGTAACCCCGTCCAGCTTCCTGGAGGCCGGGGGTGGGAGCAGCTGTCACAGCAGGTGTGGGTTGGTGCTTCTGCCATCCGGAGGCGGGACTGGGGGCTGGAGGATCTACTTCCCAGGTGCAATCCTCACACGACAGGCATCTCTTTGGGGCCACTTGAGTGCCTTCAATGCATGGTGACTGGCTCCCCCGCTCCAACAATCAAAGCAGACGTACAACAGGAAGACGGACTGCCTTTTTACGACCCAGCCCCGGGTGGGTCTTCCTTCCTAAGCACTCTTCTTCCAGCCCCTGGTAGGTGCCAGCAAGTCAACTGTTCCATGGCTGTGCTGAAACTCGATGGGCAACCTAGAATCCAGTGGTTTCTGATGGTTGCCGGTTGTGGCTCTTTTTTTTTTTTTTTTTTGCAAATTTACAATGGGTGTGAATACCTCATCACACAGCTCCATATAGGTTGACGATTATCCTGAATTTCAGTTTCCCCTCTACTCCTGGGATAGCCTCGGGCACCCTGCAGGCTGTGAGTGGCAGGCAGGAAGCCCATCCGAGGCATCCCGGTGGATGCTCAAAGCTCGGCTATTCGAAGCCCTTGCGATGCTTCCCCCCCCCCCCCCCCCCCCCCCGGCTTGGCCAGGGCTCTTAGCCTTCTGTCTTTCTGAGAAATAATGGCTTTTCTGACTCCAAAGCCTAACATTCTCTCGCCACCTTTTTCTCTGTACAGGTTGTTCCCAATCGCTGTTCTTCCGAACAAGGGCAGGTGGGGAAAGTCTGTGATGTTTCCCCAGATGCTGTAAAATCTGAATCTAGTCTATGAATCTTTCCCTCTCAACCGGGGAAAAACGTTCCTGTGTCCAATGAGTTCCTAATTTCTTCGGTTAACTACTCTTCCTCTTGTGTTTATTTTTTAATCATCGGTATCTAATTAACATTAAGCACTTCTTGAGCTAAGCCTGCTGTTTCATAGGGAGACCATGCTGTTTTCTTTAAACATTTTTAAAATAGTTGAGCATAGTGAGACTTTTTCCCCCCATGAAGACGTCCAGTGGTTCCTTTCCGACTAAATGAGAAGCTCAGAACTGGGAAGGAGGTAATGGTGCCTGGAAGAACCATGGCAAGTTTTAAAAATCTACATGCTCGCCTCCTTTTCACCTTACCCCTGCTAGAAGATCTAATTTTTTTTATCTTTTATTTAATGAATATAAATTTCCAAAGTACAGCTTATGGATTACAATGGCTTCCCCCCCATAACTTCCCTCCCACCCGCAACCCTCCCCTTTCCCGCTCGCTCTCCCCTTCCGTTCACAAGAAAATCTAATTTTAAAAACCTCTCCTAGTTATTCTAACAAGTCCCATGATTAAGCATCATGATCATGGAAGTTCCAGGTAGGTAGGGCTCTGCGGAACAGAGTGGGGAATCGGCTGTGATAATTCTGGAAGGTTCTGGAAGAGTTGGGTTTTGAGCTAAATCCTGAGTAATAATAATAATACAGCAAACACTGACATGTGTTGGGTGTGTACCACATATGTCATCACTTGCCATCCTCACTGAAATCCTACTGTGAGGCATATGATATTAGCCCCCTTTGTGCATAAGAAGATAGAGCTCAGAGAAGCTCTCTTTTATCCAAAATCATACAGGGCTTTAGTCTGCTTTTTGTTACTATCACAAATCCTGGAGGGGCCAGCATTGTGGCACAGTGGGTGAAACAATGGAATGTCTGCGTCCATAGGGGGTTCGTGTTCAGTTGCTCCACTTTGAATCCAATTTCCTGCTTATGGCCTGGGGGAAGCAGCAGAGGATGGCCCAGGTGTTTGGGCCCCTGCTACCCATGTGGGAGAACTGGAAGAAGCCCCTGACCCCTGGCTTTGGCCTGGCCCAGCCTGGCTGCTGAGCCATCTGGGGAGTGAATCAGTGGATGGGAGATTCTCTCCCTCTTTCTCTGCAACTCTGACTTTCAGATAGATAGATAAAAACCACCAAATCCCTGAGAAAAGCAGGGAAGTTCATTTTGGCTTGTGGTTTTGGAGGTTGACAGTCCAAGGTCAGGTGGGCCCCATGGGTCTGGCTGTCTCATGAGACCAGAGGATGGCAATGCCAGAGCTCCTGCAAAGAACCATCACCTGGTGAGCCAGGAGGCAGTGGGCTGGGCTTGAGTCAGGAGGTGCGAACTACCTCAAAGGGCAGGTCCCTGATCAAAGGAATCCCTGCTAGGCACACCTCCTAAACATCATAATTTGATTAAGTCTCCACTCTCTTAGCGTTATTACCACAAGATTTGGGGATTTAAGCCTTAAACATCTGCATGAGCTCAGGAGCCAAGTTCTAGGCAAACCATAACACCTAACAAGTAGGTAGCAGAGCTGGGGTACCGCGGACGCTCTGGGCACTGTGATGCGTCGGATCTGGTGGGCGGGAAGCAGTAGCGACCCGTGCTGTGGGTGCTGGCAAGGGATTCATTTCGTACCTGATCAAGTCTTTGTGGAGGAGATTTCCGGGCTTCTGAAAGTCCTCAAAGTCAGTTACAGACAACACCATTAGGCTGGAGACTGTTTGTCTGCAAGATGATGAGAAATACTTAGTTTTGTTTTTCTTTTCTATCATGAGTAGGCCTGGTACGGTATCATCCACATTAATTCTGTTTTCTAATTCCTTAAGCATAAGTTGTAATCATAGACACGTAGGATTCAGATGACTTTATTTTTTTTTAATTTTTTATGCATTTCTTCAAGAAGCAGAGACCTTCTCATCTACTCGCTCGCTCCCCAACTACAAGCAGAGTCCGGGCCTGAACGTGGGGGTGTGTGGGAGTGGACTAGAACTGTGATCCTGGTCTCCAGCATGGGCGGCAGGAACGCAATCATTCAGCCATGACTGCAGCCTCCCGGGGTCTGCACTGATGGAAATCTGGCATTAGGAGCTGAGCCAGCTCTCAAATCCCAGAGGTCCTCTGAGATGTGGGCATCTTAACTGCTGAGCCGAACGCGTGCTCCTCAAAGGAACTTTAGATGCCAAGGGGTCCTGCCTCTTGTCGAATTCCCTCATTCAGCAGGTTTGTTCCAGGCAAAGCAGGAGACTATGAAATGGTGGTTTTCCATTAGAGGTAAATTTATTCTCCAAGGGACATATGACATATGGCAACGTCTGGAGACATTTTTTATCTCATGGTTGGGACGTGTGCCTGGCGTCTTGTGGGTAGAGGCCACAGAGGCTGTTAAATGTGCTACAATGCACTAGACGGTGCCCCCAGCAAAGGATTATCTGGCACCAAGTGTCAATGGGGCTGGGGCGGCTGGGGCTGATGGATAAACACTGGTATTAAGGTTCATGCCATGGATCGTGCGTGGGGACTTCCTGAGTGCGAATCCAATGCTGTGCTTACTGTGTGATGTTGACTGCATCCCTTAACCTCTCTCTCTGTGTCACATCTGCAAGTGAGGCTTATGATAGTCCGTACTCACAGGACTGTTAAGAGAGTCCCAGGAGTCCATGCACATGGCGCGTTGGAATGGTATTTGGCACACAATTGACGTGTGCATTGAAAGTTCAGAGATGCGTTTGGTACAGTGGTTAAGTAGTTTGAATCCAGTCTTCCTACGTGTGAATCCTCCGTGTTACTGGCTGGGTGGCATTGGGGAAGCCACTGAAACATTCTTGCTCAAGATACTGTTATCATCTTCATTTACTGATAAAGAATCTACCATCTGCCAACCATCTTTGCAAAGTGGTCAGAACAATGACTTATACATAAGAGCTCTATATACAAATATTGGGTGTTATTACTATTAATTTCATTGAACAAATATTTGGATCTCCTGTACCCAAAGGGCCACTTGCCTTATAGCTGTTGGCCAGCAGAGTCAGGACAATCAACTCATGCATGAGTAACTTTTTTTTAATAAAATGATTTAATTATGTATTTGAAAGGAAGAGTTAGAGAGAGGCAGAGGCAGAGAGAGAGAGAGAGAGAGAGAGGTCTTTCATCTGCTGATTCACTCCCCAAAAGGCTGCAATGGCCAGAGCTGTGCCAATCCGAACCAGGAGCCTTCTCTGGGTCCCCCACGTGGGTGCAGGGGCCCAAGGACTTGGGCTATCTTCCACTGCTTTCCCAGGCCATAGCAGAGAGCTGGATTGGAAGTGGAGCAACCAGGACTCGAACGGGCGCCCATATGGGATGCTAGTGCTGCAGGCGGTGGCTTTAACCTGCTACGCCACAGCGCTGGCCCTGCACGAATAACTTTGTTGGGGATGGTGAGTTTGCAGCTCTTGGCATCCTGTGAGGTAGAAAGCGTAGGGGTCTGTCATTCTGGGTGTTTATTATTTTGGAGGCAATGTGGAGAGATACACTATGACCCACAGTATCTGTCACTTAGCAACTAAATGACCCCAATTCTGCCTTTGAAAAACTTAGGACTGATGATTGTTCAGTGAGGAGAATCAAGAAATGCTAGAAGTGTTGAGCTTTAAGTTGTCAACTGGCAAAGTGATTTTAATTTCTTTCCATTATCACCATTGAGAGATGCATTTTGTTAAAAGCCACCCTCTGTCCAATCGTGATGTTCCGGTTTAGTTCACCATGGTGATAGCAGTGTCTTCTGAAGTGGTGTTCATTTTTCTTTTTGAGATGTAGAAGAAAAACAAGTTTGAGGTTTTGTGAGAGCTTATAATTTTAAAAGCAGGCATTAACCAATATTGGAAAATGAACCTGGTTAAGGTTAACGTGTTTGTTTAAATGACTTTTAAAATTGCATGTTATTTTAAATGGCTTTGTTAATTAGATTCTTTCTGATGACTCACTGGAGAAATAGGAACTTGGGAGTCTGGTTCCGAAGTAAAGCAGGACCTGGGTTTGCAAACCTGCATTTCCGCCTGCCTTCAGCCATGTGTGTGTTGTACGCAACCCAAGGGGTCCTCTTTTGTAATCCCAAACTCCGCAAGCACAAAATAAGCAGAAGTAGCAAATTATTTGAAGACCTTTTCAACCCGTGTCTGACCTTCTTGATTCATTTGCAGAAGTAATTGCCTGTGGAAATTGCTGGGCTTTTATCTGTGGTGCTATTAAAACACTGGTTGAAATGAGATGGTGCAGCCTGCATTGTTAATGGGTTACTGTGGTGCGGGAGCGGTTGTTTTTGTTCGACAGATGAGAGGTAGCTGGAAATAACCTTCTGTCTGCCCTGTAAGAATTGTGCTTGTTCAGTGCCGGTCACCAACTCCGCCAAGTTTGAATGTGGTGCAGGAATGTGTGCTATTATTAGCAGGTTATTAAATGAGACTTTTCAGACTTACTATAAAATAGGGAAAGTGTGTGTGTGTTTTATATTCTCTGTTTGGGGGGCTATTTTCTGTGCTGATGAGGTTGATAAGAAAGGAGAAGGTGGTGTTGCCAGGAGATCAAGAGCTGAATATAGTCCTTCCCATTGTGGCCTCTGTGCCCGGAGGGGCTGCTAACCTGCGGAATCTCGCACGCCTTCTCCCTCATGTGCGTTGCCACTGTGCTGTCCATGGGTGAAGGGTGGCCGTCTGCAGAGCCTGTTTGCATCCTCCGTGTATCTGTGGGCACGAGCATTATACTTAAAACTCCCTGGGGAAGTACTGAGGAACAGTGTGGCTTAAAACCGTGCCCTCAAATCACCTGGAGAATTTGAAAAAAGACCGCTTCCCTGGGGCCTGGTCCTGGAGATTCAGATGTAGGAGGTCTGGAGTGCACGTGAGAACCTGTGTTTTCTCCCCAGTGCCCAGGTGATGATGCTGGTCTTTCAATAATTGAACCTGAACAAACTCACTTCTTGGAGATGGCGTTTATTGAACACTTGTTGAAATGCAGATGAAGACACCCCTGAAATGCCCCATCACAATCTGTGCACCCCAGAAAATCTTCTCTGTCAGGAAAAGCACAGGCCAGCCCTGCAGGGCAAGGCTCTGAGGGACCAGGTTGCTGGGAGGGAAAAGGATGATTTATTGCAGATCCGTTATGTCTGGCATTTACCACGTTAATTCACTGAATCTTTCCAGCAACCCCAGGAGGTGGGGATTAGCCTTCCCTTTTTATAGATAAAGAAGCTGAGGCTCCTACCACTGGCCTCAGGGGTCCTGCCCAGGGCTCCTTTCCCTCCAGAGGCTGGGGTGTTTTGACTCCTCCACGTTGCTTGCCGGCTTGGCCCCTGATGCCCCCGAGTGTTCGGTGGATGTTGGTTGAATTAAGACATCTGCTGATGAAGTTTGTTGAGGCAGCATTTCCAGGAAATGGTAACTGCAGGACAAATTCTCTCCAGTCTTGAACCATCCTCCTATTACTGTTATTATTTACTGAGGTTTTCTTACGTCTCAGATATTGCGGCAAGCATTTCAAGTATATTATCACACTTATTTAAAAATGACCCTGTAAGATAATTATTAACCCCGTCATGAGGGTGAATGATTGTGCCGAGGCTGGTATGGGACGAGGACTCCAGGTTGCAGCTCTTGCCTTCCTGGCACCAGTTCTTGTGCTCCCGTGCGTCCCTCTCCTTTGCTGGACTGATCTGTCGGCATGGCAGTGAGCAGGAACTGCTGCTTTGTTAAAATGTTTTCATTCTCATTTTTCTTGAAAGAAAGTGAGACACAGCCAGACAGGTTTTCCATCTGCTGGTTCACTCCCCAAATGTCCTCAATAGCCAGGGCTGGGCCATTCTGATGTCAGGAGTGGGAACTCCACCTGGGTCACCCACGTGGATGGCAGGACTCACACAGGATGCAGGCATCCCAGACAGCATCTTCCCCTGGTGCTAAACGCCTGCCCCGTTACTTTTCCTTCCCATTGTTCCTTCTCATTTTTGCCCAGTGAGATTCCTAGCTATGGATTTCAAGTCCTAGGAAATAAGAATTTAGAAGTTGGTTACAGTTGCCATGCCAATATAAACATTATCCTCACACTCACTCCATTATTGCATTGGATTAAGCAAAAGCAATAGCAACAACAAAGACCAAAAATACTTCATCCCAACAAAATTTGAAGTGTTGCTGTCTTGTGGGCCACATAAAATTGGCTCAGGACTAAGTCTGGTCCCCTGCCTTCTCTCACACCCCCATCCTCATCTTCAGCTCATTTACTGGATGAACAGTTCATTAAAAACCAACTCAGGGGGCTGGTGTTGTGGCATAGTCCAACAAGCCACTGCTTGTGCAGATGCTGGCAGCCTACACAGGTGCCAGTTCTGGTCCTCGCTGCTCTGCTTCTGATCCAGTACCCTGCTAATGTGCCTGAGAAGGCAGCGAAAGTACTTGGGCCCCTGCCCCCAACATTGGAGACCCATATGGAGTTCCTGGGTCTCAGCTTCAGCCTGGCCCAGCCTTGGCTATTGCAGCCATTTGTGGAATGAACCAACAGATAGGAGTTCTCTCTCTGTCACTCTGCCTTTTCAATAAAATAAATGAATAAATCTTTAAATAAAAAAGATTTCAGCTGATGTGTTAAAGTTGTTAGCGTTTATTGATTTTAGAGATTTTTTTGAAATCCTATGTGTAATGAGTCAGGTTAAAACCTTTCTGTTTTAGACCTCAATTGTCTTATGATGATAAATTCGCCTCTAAGCAATGAAAAGACAATGATCTCCATTCAGACCAGTGTTCCAGGTTACTGACTTAACTAATTGCTATCTATGTCTGTTGGCTGTCTTGACAAGTAACCGAAAGAGAAGACACTGAGCATCTGTGTGTCCCATCGCACTGTTCTGGGTACTTTCACTTAGGATCTCAGTTCTGCCACCACCCCAGGAAAGTGATCAGGCATTTCTTGTCCCATTGTTTGTCAATCTGACAATACAAGAAGGAATTGGTCTTTGACTACAGCATTCTAAGTGGCTGGGCTGGAATTTCGAATACCTCTGAAGATTCCATCACGCTGTCCTTGCATTGTGGGTACAGGAGTCGCTGGACTTGCCTGTAGGGATTTGTGGGGCTTCCTCTAATGTTGAATGCAGAAGATTCAACTCTGGAGCTCACGAGTGGCTTGGAAGCGAGAGTGTCTGCGGAAGCCTTCGAGTTCTTGGTGCCAATGCTGAGTGCGTTAATGGTCCCCTGCCCTGCATAGCCCCCAGCGCAGCTTCCTCACTTAATGAGCTGTTCCCACCATCAGATGGCTGGCTCACGGGGAATTAGAGACTGTAAGGCTAGACCTTTTATTTTAAGGAAATTCATATAACAATAATCTTTTTCTTGTTTGGTCAAAATGATGAAGACATTAAATCTCCTTAAAATAAGAAGGAGTAAGGCATAATGTTCGTGAATAATGAAATTTGGAGTTCTATCTGATTTAAAAGCAAGGTTCAGAGAGGGCTTCCACTTCCTCTATTTTCCCAAGTTGGTACCTGTGAGACTCCAGGGTAGCCAAGATAGTAGTTTGAAGAAGGAGGTAAGAGAGGGGGAGAGAGAAGATATATTTGAGTCCACATTTAGAAAATGGGCTTTGAGGGGCTGGAGCTGTGGCATAGCTGGTAAAGCCGCCGCCTACAGTGCCGGCATCCCATATATGTGCCAGTTCGAGTCCTGGTTACTCCACTTCTGATCCAGCTCTGCTATGGCCTAGAAAAGCAGTAGAAGATGGCCCAGGTGCTTGGGTCCCTGCACCTGCATGGGAGACCCAGAGGAGGCTCCTGCCTTCGGATCTGCACAGCTCCAACAGTTGCGGCCATCTGTGGAGTGAACCAGCGGATAGAAGACCTCTCTCTTTGCCTCTGCCTCTCTGTAACGTTGCCTTTCAAATAAACAAACAAACCTTAAAAAAAATAGGCTTTGAGTACATAAGCATCTCTTTTCCTGTGATCTTTCTATCCCCACTCCAGAAACAGTAGATGGGGAATAATCCAACCAACCTTGACTATGGAGAACAAATCAGAACCCATGTTGCTTCTGTGCAGTTTGAGAACATATTCTGAGATAAAACAAGAAATCTCAATAAAAGATAGAAAATCATAGCCTCCTGCTTCTCAAAGTTTCCAGTAGTAACAGTACCACCTAGAATCTTGTTGCAAACAGAAATTCTCAGGGATGGTGTTGTGGAGCAAAGGGTTAAGTTTCCACCTGCGATGTCACTGTCCTGTGTAGGAGCAGCAGGCTGAAGCCTGACTGTTCCACTTCCTACCTTACTCCTGCTTATGCACCTGGGAAGGCAGGAGAAGATGGCCCAAGTACATGGACTCTGCCATCCACGTGAGAGATCTGGATGGAATCTCCGACTACTGGCTGCAGCCTGGCTCAGTCCCTGTTGTGGCCATCTGGGGGGATGAACCAAAGGATGGAAGATGTCTTTTTCTCCATTCCTCCCTCTCTGTCACTCTGCCCTTTAAAAAGTAAATTCTCTAAGAGCTACCCAACACCTACTGCACCAGACACTCTGGAGGCGGGGCCCCAGGCTGATTTACAGGCTCTCCGGTGATTCGGATGCACAGGAGCTGGAGAGCAGATGGTCTCGTGGACTTAATGCAGTGCTAGAGTCCCGCAGGTCCCGCGTGGGTGCAGGCTGCACTGCAAACCCTCCGGCTTGTCTTGGACTGCAGTTTTCTTATCTGCCAGATGGTGATTGCACCCAGCTAGACATGCAGTTGTTATTTATCGTTACTCTTCTTTGAGCTCTCGACTTTGAAGGTTTGGAAATGACTTTTCGCTCTCGCGTGGGCTGCAGCCAGCGATTCCTCAGGGCCCTGCAAACCATTAATACTGCTCTTGTTAAACACGGCTGTCTGAACTCACACATTTGCATCTGATCGCTCCTGGAAGCCTGCTGAAGCAACAGCAAAGGAAAGTTGTCTCAGGGCATAAATCCATAAAGACAAAGGCAGTGAGAAGAGAGACATCAGACAGAAAAATCGGAAAGCTGCAAAGCAGTGATTGACGTGGCAGGCTCAGTGAAGCTGCTCCCTGAGGTGGTAGAGGGGGGCATCTGGGTGACGTGGTTCACACTGGGACTCCTGAAAGACTCGAGGTGGTTGTTGTGGCGATGAGTGCCTCTGGGAGTGAGCCTGAAGATGGGACCAGGAGAAAGGAGGGCTGGCTGGAATCTTGTCTAGGAAGCATTTTAACTCCCAGATGTTCTTCTTCTATGTGTCTGGATCACTGGCCCTCCCCTCTGACAAAGATGATTTATTCTGCAGTCGGTCTGGGTGGGGAGAGAGGAACACAACAGGCAGGGTGGAAGGCGGAGGTAAGGGATTAATGGGAAGCAGGGATTAAGGGAACAGGTATACACTGAATGTTGCTGGCGTTCTCGGGAGCTGACTTCTCTGGGGACTCTGGGCAGTCCCAAAGGACCTCCTGAAGGGGGTGACGTCATGAGTTCTTCAACACAACCCCAGCTAAGCCAGCCTATGTAAATTCTCACAGTTGACAAGACCCAGTCACTCCCACAAAGACTTTCATCGCTCTCTAGGGCTTCACCTTTAAGTATGAGCAGACATCTAAGGGTTTCTGTGTATTGTTTTAAAAAGATTTATTTATTTGAAGAGGAGAGGGAGTGAGCGCACATCCATCCGCTGGTTTGCTCTCCAAATGGTCACGATGGCTGGGGCTGGCTGGGCCAGGAACTCCGTCCGGGTCTCCCCATTCTGCACTGCGTTCTCAGGCACATTCGCAGGGAGCTGGATTGGAAGCAGAATAGCTGGGAGTTGAACCAACACTCGGATATGAGATGCTAAAGTCACAGGCGGCATCTTAGCTCATTGCCCCACAATGCCAGCCCCAGATTTCCATATCTTTCTAGTATGAAAGGCAGACAAACGTGCACACAAATAAAGACCAAGCACAGAGAAGAAAACTTAAGGATATACCTACCATTGATATCCTCTTATGACATAAGAGGATATATAATATATATTCTATATTTATAATATATATATAGAATATTTATATAAATAAATAAATAAATAAGTCTTAAAAAAAAAAAAGAAAAGAAAAGGAAAGACAAAGAAGAGGGAGGCAAATTCCAGGTAGGGGAACAAGAAGCACAAAGCCCTGGGTGGTGGCTGATCCTGCTATGATGGAGCAGAAATCTTAACTGAAGACCAGTGCCCAGGGAGGTGGAAGATTGTAAGCCAGCTGGGAAGAGTCAGATCATGCCCCTTGTGGGGCAGGCAAAGAAGCTGGGATTTAACTCTAACGAAGTGTGAAGCCACTGAAGGATGTTAAGCAGCAAGCAGCATGGCCACGTTACAGGCATGGTTTGCTGCATGTGGACAATGGATTGAGAGGATGAGAAATAGGAGTTGTGGGACCAATTACAAAGTTGCTGCAGTAGTCAGGTAAAGAGCCATAGTGACCTAGGCTAGGGCCAAGGGATGGAGCAAAACAGGATGGACAGGGTAGTCTAATGGAAAGGCATGAGATAGCATAGAGACGTAGGGAAGACATCAAGGTTTTATTTAAGCAGAGAGTGCTAGTGTAGGGTTAAGAGAGAAGACTTCATGCATATTGTGAAAGCAGGGCTGAATTGAGCCCTGAAGAATCCCAAAGTTCTGACCAAAGCGTTACTCTCCCTTTCTCCCAGCAACATATGTGTCCCTAAGGAATTCAAAATAAAACAGCATTAGATCTCTGAACAGGTGCACTCAAGTTCCAGAAAATTCATGATTCCCCTACCATGTACACATTAGTGCTGTTATTTGGGTCTTCACAAAACTCATGGAAAACAATACTATGAAGAAACTATGCACAGATTTCAAAAAATATTTTACCTCCAAATAAACTTATCTTTTAAGTGAATTTCCAAAAAAGTTTTTGAAGTATCCTTGAATTTTTGAAATTTCAAATATTAGATTATTTCAGGATGGTTTTGATGTGAAATCCTGAGTAGGGGCTGACTCATTTGTTTAAATGCAGCTTTTAACAAAGCCACTGCAAGTGGAAAGGCTTTGGAGTGTTTTAACCATTTTTTTTTTTTTTTATTTGAAAGGCAGAGTTACAGGGTTTCAAATGACTTCAATGGACAGGGCTGGGCTGGGCCAAAATCAGGAGCCTGGAATTCCATCCAGGCCTCCCACATGGACGCAAAGGCCCAAACACTTGGGCCATCTTCTGCTGTTTTCCCAGGCTACAGCAGAGAGCTGGATCAAAAGTGAAGCTTCTGGGAGTTCAAGCAGCACCCATATGGGATGCTGGTGTCACAGGCAACGGCTTCACCCGCTGCACCTGTCCGCCTCTTCTTAATATGATAGCTTCCTTCATCTTTCAGTATCAGCTTCAATAACACCTTCTTAGGACGTTGCTAACAGATCGCAGTCTGTAAAGATGACCTGCTTTCTCTTGGTCTTTATTCGTGCGTTTTTGCCATAGTGCTTACATGATATGACAGTTATAACACCTTGTTGATTTTAATTAACTAGCTAATCAGTCTTTCGGCCTTCCTGTCATACTAGAAGAAAGAAAGGCATGTGTCTGACTCATTCACCTTGGCATCACCAGTGTCAAGCATGTAACCAGCTCATAATAACCCACTTGACTCATGCTTACTGAATGGTCTTTTATTGCACACTTTATATTTGTAGAAATGTTACAACTTTGTTTTATGTGTGGTATTATTAATTTAATGTTTTCTTCTGGGATTCTTTGAGAGAAGGGTCAGGTTCATTTTGTTTGCTGCTGTATTACTGGAAACTTGTAAGCAATAAAGCCTTTAACATATACTTTTTCAAAAAAAAAAAAGAATATTTATATATATAAAATAGAATGAAATGCTATTAAAAAGAAACAGTTCAAGAACAAGAAACTCAGAAAAATTATAACTGTCATAGCAAATAACAATTAAAAATATAGGAGATAAAAGTTAAATATCTTCTAAAATGATGTAAAATAAAAGTGAAAAATTAAAAATGGGATCAGCCGGGAGTCCAACACCTGCGTAATAGGAAGCCTGGGAAAAGGAAATAGGAAATACAGGACAAGAAATTATCAGAGAAACGATCCAAGAACGTCTCCTGGAAGGAAAGAGCATCCGCTGGCAGCTTAAACGGGCTTTGGAAAGCCTAGCAGGATGGATAAAGATGGAGCCGGGGCAAAAGGCTCATTATTAATTTTTAGGACTCTACTGAACAAGAGTTTCTAGACATTAAAAAAAACCACAGATATGAGATTAAGAATGCAGAGTGTGAATAGTTCTGACCTTTCAAAAGCTGGAGAAATGCTTCCAAAATTCTGAAAGAAATTATTTCCAATTTAGCATCCTATACTCCCTGAAGCAGTTAATTGAGTATGATAGTAGACATGTTAGGTACCAAAAAAGTGCTCCCATATACCCTTTCTCTGAAAGCTACCACAGGATGTCTTCTATTGAAAAGAAGTTCTAGTAGTAGAAGTAGTAGTAGTAGTAGTAGCGGCAGTAGTAAACCAAGAGGAAGAGGAAGAGGTGGGAGGCGGGAATAAGGGACTCCAACCTGTATAAGTGAAGCGAGTTCCCAGGATGCTGGTGAAGAAAAATTACACGGCTAGCAACGAACAATCCAGAAGCCTCCAAGAAGGATTTAAGAAAATATATTTATAGACAAATGTGTTTTAATACATGAAAAAGACATTTGGTCATTTATGGGAGAGTCAAATGAGTGATATCAAACTAAGCAAATGAAAAACCAAAGACCATTACTAAGTACAGGGGGAATAGTTGGAGAGGAGAGAAATAATTATGGTATGTGACACCATGCAGCTGTGAATGCCATTGTCTTAGTCATAACAATATAAACACAGACATTGATCAAACCAAAATGACCATAGAACCATGTTGGGAGGATGGACCACTGAGAAAAGGGATGGGAAATGAGTGTGAAGTTGGAGATGAGGAGGGGGAAAGAGAAATTCTCAGGGGGTCAAATCATAGTACTTCAAGTTGAAATATTAGCACATAGCAGTTTGAGCCTGATATTCTGATATGGCCCTAAAGAGCAAAACAGTCACTAATACAATAGAAAGTTGGTGCTTCTGCACAATAAGATGTTGGATGAAAACAGGCCAAAGGACTAAGGATTTGTAAGAATGGCCATTTAACTCTTTCAGGTGTGTTCATATCCTATAGATAAAAATAGACGCACTATTGTCACCCCTGCCCCCTAATAGTCCATGTTTTTCTTTCTAATGACAGTCCAGAGAATCCTATCTTATTTTTCATTGAGTGGGACCCAGAGCTCTTGCAATGGTACAAAATTAACTCTAAATCCTTTAAAGAAACAAACCTCCTCTTATCCAAATCAGTATTTTGCCTGGGGTTGAGAGGGCTCCTTTCTCCCAGTAAATCCACACTAACGCCATCCCTCTCCACAGTGTTACAGTCACAGAAATGCCCGCCCATCTCGCTCCCTTCCTTCCCATATGACGTCACTCCTCTTCAGGTGATGGTTTTCTTTCCCAGTGTGATTTTGAGTATTTAAGGGTATACTACCTTGTATAGAGATATCAATACATGTTGTATGCATTGTTACCCCCTGCTCTGGAGACCAAGGCTTCTGTGGAATGAGAGGGTTTGGGCCAGCAGTTGAGAGAGCCATGTCCCCTAATAGAGTTCCTGGCTTTGATGCCCAGCTCGAACTCACAGCTTCCTTTTCCCGCTGCTGCAAACCCTGGCAGGGAGCAGTGATGATGACCCGAGTGATTGGATTCTTGCCTGCCACGTGGGAGACCTTGGCTAAGCTTTGACCCAGCCCAATCCCCATCATTGCAGGCACTTGGAGAGTGAGCTGGTAGATGAGACACACACACTCTCTCTCTCCTCTCTCTCTCTCTCTCTCTCTCTCTCTCTCTCTCTGTGTGTGTGTGTGTGTGTGTGTATCTCCAATTAGAAAAATAAGGGGCAAACGTTGTGACTCAGCTGATTAAGTCATCATTTGGGAGTTCTGCATTCCGTGTTGGAGTGCCTGGTTCAAGTCCTGTTTCTGATCTAACTTACTGCTAGTGTGGGTCCTGGGAGGCAGCAGGTGATGGCTCAAGTACTTGAGTCCCTGCCACCCATGTGGGAGACACAGATGGAGTTCCTGGCTCCTGTTTTCAGCCAGACCCCGGTCCAGCTCTAGCTGTTGCAAGCATTTGGAATTCGGAGAGTGAACCAGTAGATGGAAGAACCCTCTACCTCTCTCCCTCCCCCTCCTTCTCCCTCTGTTGCTCTGGCTTTCAAATAAATAAAATCAAGGGATTTTTGGAGCCATTACAGATGCTAGCCAGAAAAGGACCGGGTGTTGGGACAGGTCCCACATCTACCAGCAGCCAGGCTATATGGCTGTTGGAAACATGCCTGTTGCATCTAAGAGTCAGACATTTTTATGATAAATTGGGGGGGAATAAAAGCATAAATTGTTTACAATGAATGTACATGGGCTGTAACTTAAGGGGAAGAATGATGCCAAGTGGGGGAAAGTCTGTAGGGAGAAGGATTTGTTGCTTCTGAAATGGTTGTGGCTAGTAGTCTGGAAAGTTTATACATAACCCAGGAGGTGGTGGTGCGTGGGGGTCTGGCTTTTATATCAGGGGTTTAACGCACATCCCAGAGTGTGGCACTGTCACTCATTGGTTTCAGCAGTAGCTGTTTAACTGATTGACTTCCCTGATCTCTTCCCGCCTTCCACCCTCCAGCCTTTATAATTAAATTTGGAACATCTCGGAATTGTTCCTTTCTCAGCATGAGAAACATGTAATCCCATTTCATATATAATTAGACAAGGAGCATTGAGAGCGGAATTGTCCAATTTTTAAAGTAATGATAGTTCACAATAGTAATAATAATTGAATAATACCCTCTTGAGGACCCTTAACTTTCCAGAACGCCTCATAAGCAGGCTGGGATGGGAGCAGCCCTGAGCCCTAAATGATTGTGTGACGTCACTGCTGTGTCTGGCCAGCACGGCAGTGTCTCGGCCACGCTGCCTGGTTCACAGATCACGGACCAGAGAGCTATTCTTACCGTATTGATCTGGTGTGACTATTGTTTGAAGCTCAAGATTAAATTAGATTTCTGGCAGCCGTCCTCTGCTCGGTGCCTGTGAAGCCTGGTTCACTTGGATCAGAAAACCGCTGAGGCAAGTGCTGCCACATCAGCTTCTGAGTTAGGGCCGAGTCGCTGGGAACAAGGCAACCTGCCCGGCCCCTGGGAGGATGGGCCTGAGTGTACGCGATCTCAGTACTGACGTGGAGGAGGCAAGAGCTTCAACCTCATTGTTTGTGATTCTTTCCGAGCTTAGAAGAGCTGGTATCTGCATCACTTGGGCTTCTGTCTATTTCCGGACCCCTTTGTTCACATCACTCCCTGGTAGCCTTGCGGTACTAGCAGCACCCTTTCTGATCCTCATTTACAGCTGTCTACAGGTGCGCTTATGCCCCCGGCCCTTCACTGACCTCTAAAATCATGCATCTCTCTCTTATTTTTTCCCTCTGCTAAGCCTGAAGAAGATTATTTGAAAGAAATGACTTGGACATCCCTCCAACAGGAGAGTATTTATCAATAAAAAGGAAGGAGCTATTATTGATATATGCAACAACGTGGGTGGGTCTCAAGGGTATTTGATGGGATAAAATTATCAGTCTCAGAAGGTTGTGTACTGTATGATTTTATTTAGCTAGTACTCTTTGGATGACCTAATGAAGACGACAGACCGTTGTAGTTGTCTGTGGGGAGTGGGGTTAGTGTGACTCTAAAGTCAGAAGGCGGTCTTTGTGACAATGGAATAGTCCTGGTTACGTGAATCTGCACATATCATGAGATGACACAGAACCACACATAGACTCTATCATGATGTCTGTCTGTGTGCGCCACACATAGACTCTATCATGATGTCTGTCTGTGTGTACAGAAGATGTAACTAAGGCAGGAAATCGGGTGACAGGTACACAGAATCTCTCTGTATTGTCTTTGCAACTTCCTATGAATTTCTAAATATTTCTAAAACATTGCTTTTTTAAAAAAAATTAATACTGATGCATGCAACAGCACAAATGAATCTCAAAATGATTATGCTTAATGAAAAATGCCGAAGTATGAAAGAAAAAAATAAACTACATCAACACTAAAAGCTTTTGGTCTTGCAAACAATACCAACAAGAAATGTGAAGGTAAGCCAGGTGATGTTAGCAAATACGCATAAATCATATATCTGAAAGGATTTGTGTCCAACATCTATAAAGAACTCCTACAACTCATTAATGAAACAGCAAACACCTCAAATTGAAAATGGGCAAAGACCGGCAACATGGCTCACTAGGCTACTCCTCTGCCTGCAGTACCGGTCTCTGGGTTCTAGTCCCGGTTGGGACGCTGGTTCTGTCCCGGTTGCTCCTCTTCCAGTCCAGCTCTCTGCTGTGGCCCGGGAAGGCAGTGGAGGATGGCCCAAGTCCTTGGGCCCTGCACCTGCATGGGAGACCAGGAGGAAGCACATGGCTCCTGGCTTCAGATCTGCGCAGCGCACCGGCTGTAGCGGCCATTTGGGGGGTGAACCAATGGAAGGAAGACCTTTCTCTCTGTCTCTCTGTCTCTCTCTCTCTCTAACTCTGCCTGTCAAAAAAAGAAAATGGGCAAAGACTTGAATGGTCATTTCTCCAAAGAAGATATGCAAATAAGCAAAAGGCCAGGAAAAGATGTTCAACCTCCTTATAAAGTGCAAATCAAAGCTGCAGGAGAGGGGCAGGCATGTGAAGCCACTGCTGGGGACGTCCACACACTATGTCAGAGTGCCCATTGGAGTGTGGGCTCCTCTACGTCCATGCTGTATCCTGCAGATGCCCCTGGGAAGGCAGCAGATGGTGGCCAAAGTACTTAGGTCCCTGGCTTAGCCCTGGCTGTTTCTGGTATCTGAGGAGTGAACCAAACGATGCAAGATGTTTTTTCTGTCTCTCTTTTTTTTTAGGTTCATAACTTGGATTTTATTAGCATTAGGCAACAATAATTTAAGAGACAGGAAGGACTTTCTCTGTCTTGATGTCAATCTCTGTCACTTGCGCTGCCTTTCAAATAAATAAATTTTTAAAAAGAAAAAATCCAGTATGAGGTAGCAGTTGAAACTCATTAGGACACCAGTGATCCAGCAGGCAGATGTTTTAGTAGTGTTGGTGAGGATGTGGAGACATGGGAACCTTCATTCCTGGCTGGTGGGAGATAGAAGTTGGTAAAGATGCTTTGGAAAATTATCCGGCAGTTTCCCAGACAGATTTAACCTGGTTATTGTGTGAGCCAGCAACTATTCCTAGGTATATCCCCAAGAGAATGGAAATTATGTCCACATAAAAATCTGTACTTGAATGTTTGTAGTAACATAACTCACGGAGCTGGTACTGTGGCGCAGTAGGTTAATCCTCTGCCTGTGGTGCCAGCATCCCATATGGGCACCAGTTCTAGTCCCGGCTGCTCCTCTTCCAATTCAGCTCTCTGCTATGGCCTAGGAAAGCAGTAGAAGATGGCTCAAGTCCTGCACCCGTGTGGGAGGCTGGAAGAAGCTCCTGGCTCCTGGCTTCGGATCAGCGCAGCTCCAGCCGTTGCGGCTAATTGGGGATCGAACCAGTGGACGGAAGACATTTCTCTCTGTCTCTCCCTCTCCCTCTCACTGTCTGTAACTCTCTCTCTCTCTCAAATAAAGAAACAAAATCTTTAAAAAAAAATTCATAATAACCAAAAGGTGGAAACAGCCCAAATGCTCGTGACTGGTGAGTGAATCTGTGACCTGTGGAATGTCCACACAACAGAGTACTATTCGGCACTAAGCACTAGAAAGGAGTGAAGCACGGATGCACGCTACAGCGTGACTAGACCTTGAAAACTGTGTGAAGTGAAAGAAACTAGTCACAGAAGGCCACATACTGTGCGCTTGTAATTTATATGAGGTGTCCAGGATATGCAAATCCACGGAGACTGAGAGTGGAATAGTGGTTGCCTGATGCTAGGGAATTTTGGGGAAAATGGAGAATGATTGACAATAGGTATAAGATTTCTTCTTGGTGTGAAAATTCTGGACTCTGGTTCTGGCAATCATTGTACAGCCCTATAAATATACAAAAAACACTGGATCTTATGCTTAAAGCTGATACACAACAACCCCTAAATCTGGTTGAAGGAGTTGCTTTAGAAACCCCAAAAATGGGTCAGCTTGTGTGATACACAGAAAACTACTTGCTGACGTTGGGGTGGTGAGAGAAAGAAGGTGTTAGAGTGCCCAGCAAGGAGCTGTGCGCTCTCACTGAGCTCAGGTTCCCTGAGAAGGTTCATAGAGATGGAAGCTGGGGTTCGATAGGTGCATGGTCAGCTTGTGTTCAAGTTCCTGGTTGGTCTGTGCTGCTGGTGGCCTTCCTTGATTGGCTGTGTTCTTTATGATGGAAGAGTGGGCTTTGCCAGCCTGGGGGCTACATGCAGGTGGTAATTTCTGCTCCAGGCCTGGAATTCCAGGAAAAGAAAACTCCTTAGTATAAAACTGAACGTTGGCAAAACAAATGGCCCCCTGAGTCCAGTGATAAACGCACCACTCCCTCAATTCAGTGAGTTAATTTTAGTAAGAGGGTGATTTGTAATAAGCAAAGCAAAGTGGAGCAAGCAAAAACAGGGCAAGGACTCCTTAGGTTACAGGAGGGAGGCTGGGAGGCTGGGACCTTTTGGTATCCAGCACCTGCATTCGGACCTTCCTGATACAGTGTCTAAATTGTATCTTCATAAAGATGTTTCAAAAGGGAAAATACTATATGATTCCTTGTATGGAAAATTCTGGAAAATGCAAGCAAAGAGAGCAGTGATTGCTGGGGCTAGGAGACTTCAGAGGGGCCTGACAAAGCTTTTGGGGGTGATGGGTGTGTTCACTGTCTTGGTTGTGGTCATGGCTTTATGAGTATATACTTATGTCAAGACTTAGCAAATTATATACTTTAAATGTGTAGTTCATTGTCTATCGACTCCTTAAAAAGAATAAAACCAAAGCAAAAAAAGTGAAATTCACTGTTCTGACATTCACTAAGTCCTAGTGTAGTATTCCAGCCCAGGGATACAATGGCGTGGAAAGGATGGGGCCAGCTTTCAAACACCTCATTCTCTCGGGAGACAGGCAAAGATGGAAGGCTATTATTGCAAAGTCATGTGACTCACGCTCCACAGAAATGTGCCTTGAGTTAGAGTTATCCTCATGGTGACAGAAGGAGAGAGAAGGCTTCCTGGAAACAGGAACTCCTGAACTCGGCCTTGGACAGCAAATGGGAGTTGGAGACGGGAGGTGGAGTTTTGTGATGGCGTCATGGTTCTCCTTGGAGATCTTAGCTAGGGGACCAAGTTGTTCTATCTCAGAAAGGACCTGAGTTTATTCTCACCTTATTAAAGCCACACTTCTTTTACCCAGGGCCACAGCACTGTGAGGTAGATTGTTGTTGCTAAGTACAAAACAGGACTTAGCAAGGATGTAACAATAAGTACCAAACAAGGATTTAGCAGCAAGCACAGGGGAAGGCATCGCCGCCCCTCATTGCCCTCTGCAGACTTGCTCTTGTTGACGTGTGATTGTACATTCAACGTCTGTCTTCTCACTGCATGAGGACGGAGTATCTTCTTTACCATCCTGTCCCAGGGAGGTAGCCCAGTGTTGGGCGCAGAGCAGAGCTTGGTAAAGATCGTTTGCTGGTAGGTTTGCATTTGGACTGGTTAGGAGCACCTGAGCACACATTGGACAGGTGGCCTCAGGCAGAGTTCAGCCCAGGCCAGCAACAAGAACTTTAATGTGGGATTGGGCATGTCATGTAGTGGGTAAGGTGCATGTCCCTCGGCAGAGTACCCAGGTTTCTCTCCTAGTTCTAGCTGCTGACTCCAGCTTCCTGCTAATGCAGACCCTAGGAAGCACCAGTGATGGCTCGAGTAATAGGGTCCCTGCTGCCTACATAGGAAACGTGGATTCAGTTTCCAGCTCCTGGCTTTGTCCTGGCGCTGTCCGGTGTTGGCTGCGATGGGCATTTGGAGAGAGAACCAGTGGATGGGAACTTAATCTCTGGTTATCTCTCATTGTATCCCCACTTCTCAAGAAAAAAGAAAGAAAAAGAAAATCCACAAAGAATAGCCTACAAATTAAGCACATTGGCTAAAAACATAAAGTATAAAGTGAAGCAACATGAACTCCAACCATCCACATCCTAGCTCTGCCCCAACCCTCCCCCGGCCTTGCCAGTTCCCATCCACCCTGGCCCCGCCTCCCACGTGTTTACCTTAGTGACCTGCTCTTAGGAGACTGTTTGGGTCTACTTCCTGAGGCTCCAGCTGGGAGGGTCTCCTGAGAAGGGTCAGGACAGTGTGCCTGGGGAGGGGCGGCTCTGGCCACTGGCCGGCTCTCAGAAAGGTGGACATTCTGAAGCCATCCTCGGGGACCTCTCACGTGTCGTTTCTTCTGCTCCTCCTCCTCCCCTCTAGCACTTCTCTACGCCACCATCTTCGGAAACGTGACGACCATTTTCCAGCAGATGTACGCCAACACCAACAGGTACCATGAGATGCTCAACAGCGTGCGGGACTTCCTGAAGCTCTACCAGGTGCCCAAAGGACTGAGTGAGCGGGTCATGGATTATATCGTGTCCACCTGGTCCATGTCCAGGGGCATCGACACAGAGAAGGTGAGAAGGATGTGGAGCTCGGGTAAAACACTTGCTGGTGGGTTCCCAGGGCAGGCGGAGGCACTCCAAGGGCAGTGGCTCTCAAACCTGGCTGTGCTCTGAGCTCACCCCGGGGAGCTTTGCATCTCCAGGTCTTCTTTCCAGAGGTTTATCTTACTGGCTTCCAGATTAGCCTTACTCAAGAGTAGTAATAAAGAGCCATTATTGGCCGGCGCTGCGGCTCAATAGGCTAATCCTCCACCTGCGGCGCTGGCACCCTGGGTTCTAGTCCCAGTCGGGGTGCCGGATTCTGTCCCGGTTGCCCCTATTCCAGGCCAGCTCTCTGCTGTGTGGCCCGGGAGTGCAGTGGAGGATGGCCCAAGTGCTTGGGCCCTGCACCCTATGGGAGGCCAGGAGAAGCACCTGGCTCCTGCCTTTGGATCAGAGCGGTGCGCCGGCCGCGGCGGCCATTGGAGGGTGAACCAACGGCAAAAGGAAGACCTTTCTCTCTGTTTCTCTCTCTCTCTCTCTCTCACTGTCCACTCTGCCTGTCCAAAAGAAAAAAAAGCCATTATTGAAGCAGTTGGAAAGGCAGGTGTATCTCCTCAAGAAGAGAGGAACTAGAAGTCTAAATGTCCAGGCAGAATTTCGAAACTTGGGCAATGATAGGTATTAGCTCGTGACGAGGGGAGGGAAGTGAACATTCCTGGTTTTCTTTTTGCACCAGGTTCCATGAGCACAGCCCTGCTGCCAATCTTGTCTTTATGCAAGCTTTTCATGTCTTGTTCATCTTGGAATTTTTTGCATGAAATTGGATCTGCTTAAAAAAATTAGAGTAACCTATGATTTATCTTATTGTGTGTTCCAGCCTGCCCTGAAATTATATGTCCAAGGCTGTTTACTCACTCAGCTTAGCCTGTTTCCATCTAGAAAAGAATCCTGTGATGTGATCACTAAAAGCAGATTCCAGTTCTAGTCCAGGTGGATAGTGTGAGAACTTGGAGAGGTGGAGGGAGGAGAATTTTGCTTTGTTTTATTTTCAAATATTGATTTACAAGAAAGGACACAGAGGGAGGGAGGGAGGGTGGGAGGGTGGGAGAGAGTGGGGAGAGAGAGAGGCAGAGAGAGCGAGCGCGCACCTGCTTCTCTCTGCTGGTTCATCCATCCCGGTCTCCCACATGGGTGGCAGGGGCCCAAGCACTTGGTCCGTCTTCCACTGCCTTCCCCGGCACATTAGCAGGAAGCTAGATTGTAAGTGGAGCAACTGAGACTTAAACTGGCACACTGATATGGGCTACCAGTATTGCAAGTGGCAGCTTTGCCTGCTGTATCACAGTGTTGGCCCTGGGGGAAGCATTTTAAACAAATGAGCAGGTGACTCCATTCATCAGACCAGTTTGGGAAATGCCAGTCAAGGGCTTGTGCCTTAATCATCAATGAACTTGACCATGGCATCAGGTTAGCTCCTTCTCCTGGCATCCCTTTCCTGCCTATGAGAGAGGGGATGATAAAAGCCTATTGCTGTGCAACAACTCTATTATGCTAGATACTTTGTAGCAAGGTAAAGAAAATTGGATGATATCAGCAAGAATAGAGAAAAAATAAAGGTAATATAAAAAGTTTACAGAAAACGTGTACTTCGGAGAAACAGCATGGATTTCAATTATTTTTATCATCAAAATAAACTTAAAATTTCATATGAACTTTTTGAAGTACTCTCACACAGTGGACTTTTTATTCATTTAGGAATTATCTTCTTTGTATAATTTCCATATGCAAAGATTTACTCCCATTTGTTTTTCTCCGCCTCTGTCTTTTTAACTCCACTCCCTCCCTTTATTCGCAGTCTGTAAGTACTTGGGGAATACTGGTTCCTTTCAATGACAGAATGTGGAAAACAATGATAGCTCCATTGCAGAAAACCCAAGGATACATTCAAAGCCAAATTCAATTGGCTTGGGAGCCAGTTGTCCATGTTCCTGGTCTTTCTCCATTAGAATAGTTGAGAGTTTAGAAGGAAAAATTGAACTAGGTTTAAACTGATCCTCAACTTTATAGGAACAGTACTTTGGTTTTATTGACTATCTGCCCTAGTAACACCAGCACCACAGCACTAGCTACCATTTCTTGAATATACATTAAAACAAGTACCAGTAGTCTTCAAAAAGTTGATGTAGGGGGCTGGTACTATGGCGCAGTGGGTAAAGCTACCACCTGTGATGTTGGCATCACATATGGGTGCTGGTTTGAGTCCCAGCTGCTCCACTTGCAATCCAGCTCCCTGCTAATGTGCTTGGGAAAGCAGCGGAGGATAACCCAAGTGTTTGGGTCCCTGCACTCACATAGGAGACCTGGAAGAAGCTCCTGGCTCCTGCCTTTGAACCAACCCAGCTCCAGCTGTTGTGGCCACTTGGCAAGTGAGCTAGCGAATGGAAGCTCTCTCTCTCTCTCTCTCTCTCTCTTTCTCATTTTCTCCCCCTCCCTTTTTTTCCTCTCTCCCTGTTTCTCTCTCCCTGACTGTCTATCTAACGCTGCCTTTAAAATAAAATATAAAAAAGGTGATAGGGGCCAGGTGTTTTGCCTAGCAGGTAAGACATAGGTTAAGATGATCACATACCATGTGGAGTGCCTGGGCTCTAGTCCTAACTCTGGTTCCTGACTCCAGCTGTCTGCCAGTGCTGGCCCTGGGAGGCAGTAGTGATGGCCCCAATCATTGTGTTCCTGCCACCCATGTGGGCAACCTGGATTGAGTCCTGGGCTCCTGGCGTGGGCCTCAGTGCAGGTTGGCCTTTGAGGGCATTTGAGGAACACGTATTCTCTTCTTCTTTCTCCCTCTCTGTGCCTGTCAAGTAAGTTTATGTTTTAAAAGTTCATGGAAAATATGTCTAATGAAAAAAAAAAGCATGATTCCAAACTATTTTTGCACCCAAATCAACTTAGCTTTTAAATCCATTGTGCCATAAACTTTCTGAAGTCCCCTTGTATTTGGGCTTCTCCTATTTCCCAGCCTGCCCCAGTTCCCTTTTGAGGGTTTATGGCAGCCCTCGGGGGAGGGGTTTGCTGTAAGGCCTGTTGAAGGGGTGAGGACAAGAAGCCCAATTCATGTTACTGCCTGCTCCTGGCCATAAGAATGGCAAAGCCAGGATTTGAACGCACTTTTATCTGACTCAGAGCTTGTGCTTCTCCATCACTTTTCTACTTTCTGATTTAAACATGTCCTGGGGGAGAGAAGGATGAATCCAGATGGAGTTGTACTAACTTTCAGATGGGCAGGGCATCCTTGGAGCTGGCCTTGGTTCCTGGCTTTGCCAGCCACCTGCCCCAACCGTACCCTTTGTTTCTTTTCTACTCCCTCAACAATGCCTGTAGGTTCTGTGGATTCCTGGTAGCTGATGGAGTAGAAAGGAACTTGATCTCTGTGCCCTGGGGCTCCTTTTCCCAGGCACTAGGATGCCTTTGTAAATCTGATGTTTCTGGCAAGAAGCTTTTCCCCACCCACATTGCAAGACTGGGCTGGGTGCTGCCCTGGGAGACCGCAGAGTCAGCATCTCCTTCCCTTTTCCCCTCTGCTGCCTCGATTTCCCGGTGGGCTTTGGGATTTGTCCTGCATCTTGATCCAGATGGAAGAAGAAATAGTCCTGGACTCAACTATGGCAAACCCCTGCTGGGCCCTGCTTGTCCCAGGGTGGCTGCTGCTCCTGGCAGGACCTGTGGCTGGAACTGCTTAGGAGAGAAGCAGCCTGGAGATCTCTTGTCTCCCCCTGGCTTCCTCTTACTTCCATTCTGGGACAAATCAGTCAGGGATGACCAGGGGCCCAGTGCTGGGATCTTCTGCATTTATCAGTAGTTCATTGATGACCCTGAGCGTGTTGTCTGTGACACATGGAAACAGGATGACCATTAAGGCTCAGTGACCTCCAAGGCCCTCTCACCAGTGACCTTCTGGACTTGAAAGCCTACCGTAGATGTCCTGCTGTTCCTGGGACCCTACACAATGAGAGAGCACAGGCATGGAGCTCTAATGTGTGCTGGGCTCAGACAGCAGTGCACCGAGTCCCAGGATCTATAGTCAAGTTCAAGTTGAAGACCTGAGAAAGGAGTGAAGTGTTGCTTCTGGTTCACATGTCTAATGTGTACTGAGACTGGGGCTTGAACCCCTTTCTTCCTGATCCTAAAGCAGGATCAACTGTGCTGTGCTCTGTCCTGCCCAGCCCATGGCATCTCTTCGTGGCCTCTGAGGCCCTGTGGATTAACAGGGATGGTCTCTCCTCAGGACCAAGCAGTGGGGCAGGCAACTCAGGGGGCAGTGGGTTTGCAGAGCTGAGCCTCTGGACACCCCACCTGCCCCAGTGTGGAGCCAGAGGACGAGAAGAATGATGGAAATGACTGATGGCCGTGACAGCGCGTGATTTGTGCGCTCCGACTTGCCTGGCCGCCTCACACAGCACCATCAGTCAGCTCTGGGAGCTGTGCCCATGAATAAAACATTGTGTCCATGCCAAGGCCTCATTCACTACAGCCTCTGTGGGCAAAGCCTGACCAAGAAGAAACCAAATGTTGTTTAAGGTGAACTCACCTAGAGAATACATCTTGGTTCTGAAATACCGGGCAGAGCTTTGACAGTGACGTGTGAATTCTCCCCACTCCCTGTGATCTGCTTAGAAGAAACTCAGGTTTTCTGTTCAGAAGCCTTTAGAACATTTATTTATTTTCTTGAAATGCAGCAAAAGAGAGGGAGGACATCCCTCCCCCATCACACACACACACACACACACAATCTTATATCTGCTGGTTTACTCCTCAAATACCCACAAAATCTTGGGCCAGAGCTGGGCAAGCTAAAGCCAGGATCTGGGAACTGTATCCAGATCGCCCACGTGAGTGACAGGGACCCAGCTGATGCTTCCCAGGCACACCAGCAGGGAGCCGGATCAAAAGTAGAACATCCAAGGACTTATACAAGCACTCTGATATGAGGTACAGGCATCACAAGCCAGATGATGACTTGTGCTACACCCCCAAGCCCAGCAGCCTTGTGTGTGTGTGTATGTGTGTTAATATTTATTATTTTATTTATTTGAAAGTTACAGATAGAGGCAGAGCCAGAGAGAGAGGTCTCCCATCCGCTGGTTCACTCCCTGATGACTACAACGGGTAGAGCTGCACTGATCTGAAGCCAGGAGCCAGGAGCCTCTTCTGGGTCTCCCACAAGGGTGCAGGGGCCCAAGGACTTGGACCATGTTTTATTGCTTTCCCAGGCCATAGCAGAGAGCTGGATGGGAAGTGAAGCAGCTGGGACTCGAACCAGCGGATGCTGGCACTGCAGGCTGGGGCTTTAACCTGCTGCACCACAGCACCAGCCCCCAGCAGCCTTGTTTTTAACGAGTTGTTTGGCAAGTGGCCTGAGCCGTGGTGGTCTGAAGTTCCCTCTCTGCCTGGGTCAGCCCTCCATCCCTGTGCCCAGAACGGTGCTCACTTCTTGGTGGCCTGAAACCCCAGAGTAAGAAGGCAGATGCACAGAGAGGGAGGAGCCTGGTGTTACTGTGTCCCCTGCTGGGGCCAGGCAATGTCCTAAGCAGTGTACTGTGGGTGTAGTTTCACCGAGTCCGTGCGGGCAGCCAGCGTGTGCCAGGAGTGACCAAGGGTATGGAGCAGTGGAGTTGCTTGGGGAAGGGGCAGGGCTTCCAGCTCTGTGAGCTCTACCCGCTGCTAGGCTTCCATGCCAGACACAGGGTGGGGACATGAGAGAAGTCAGCAAGGGCAAGGGGAGGTTCCGGCTGGGTTTTGAAGGAGGCCGAGGGGCTTCCAAGTCGGGGTGAGCGCCAGAGGCAGAGAGGTGGGAAAGAACCCAGCACTGCAGCTTCCCGGGACACGCTTGGTTTTGTGCTCACAGGTTAGCATGGGGGATGTGACAATTTCAGAGACAATTCCAGTTTCTCTGCAGAGGTCCCCTTGCAGGTCACTCTACCCAGTGCTGGCTGTTGTTAGCGGCCGCGAAACAGTTTTGTGCAGAAATCTATTTCAGAGAGAAGTTCTCCCCCCAGAAAGGTTTGGGAATTTCTCATTTCTGCAGAAGATGAGAGGAGACCTCTGTGGCCTCTGACAGATCCTGTTTTGCTTTGGAGATGTCGACAGTCAGACATTCAAATTACAGGCGTTTTTGTTTGGGCAGCTGGCTGGTATAGGAATTGGCTGGGCTCTAACCAAGGCTCTGAGTCAAGCTACCAAGTTTGAGATCCTAACTCTGCTGTTTCCTGTCTCTGCAACTGTGGGCAAACTGTATCTCCACCATGCCTCAGTTTCTCCATCTGTAAAAAGGATATGATAATGGCACATTGCATATTTAATCCTTGCATAAACTTAACATAGCATTTAAAATGCTGAATAATGACCCTTCCCTAACCTTCTTTTCTTCATTGTTCTTCATCAGCCCCTAGCACTGGATCTTTTTTTTTTTTTTTAAGATTTTATTTATTCAAAAGTCAAAGTTACACAGAGGAGAGAAGCAGAGAGAGAGAGAGAGAGGTCTTCCATCCGATGGTTCACTCCCCAATTAGTTGCAAAGGCTGGAGCTGCACTGACCCGAAGCCGGGAGCCAGGAGCACCTTCCCAGTCTCCCACGCGGAGGGGAAGGGGCCCAAGGACTTGGGCCATCTTCTACTGCTTTCCCAGGCCATAGCAGAGAGCTGGATTGGAAGAGGAGCAGCCGGGACTAGAACCGGTGCCCATATGGGATGCCGACGCTTCAGGCCAGGGCGTTAACCCACTGTGCCACAGCGCCGGGCCCCCTAGTGCTAGATCTTAGTGTTTGTTAATTGATAACCATTTGAGGGGATGGACATGCTAATGGCCCTGGTTTGATCATCACACATGTCACATTCATACCTCAAAATGCCACAGTGGACCCCACGAATACGCACACTTATGCATCAGTCCAAATACATTCATTCATTCGGAGTTTGGCCACATCTCACTGGGGAGCGTGCCAGCACCCAGAGTTCCTTTGTCATCTCCCCGGATGCCTGCGAGAAGGATCTACGTGAATTCCTTGCTCCACACTTGCCATCCTGCAGTCAGAGCTCTGTAACCCCACTCTCGAGCTGAAATGTTCCTGTTGAAATATGTCAGCTCACCCTGTCATTGCCTGCTGAAAAAACCCTCCGGCGTTTCCCAATCACAATCAGAATAAAATCGAAGTCTTGTCACGCCCTGAACGGCTCTGGCACTTGGGCTTCTTTCTGAGCCTCCTCTCCTACCACGTTCCCTTCATTCATGTAGGCTGTTGCTCAGACCTTCCCAGAGCCCACGTGTTGACTTTGTTATTGGAATGTTGTTCTTTCGCTCTGATGTTAAGCAGGGGTCAGCTTGAATGTCACCTCCTCAGAGAGGCCTTCCTGGTCACTGCGCTAAAGTAGTGCCATGTGCTTCCAGCTCTGAGACCCGTGTCCCAAGCATTTCCCATGGACTGTTTTAGGCACTTCCTGTCTCTCCTATAGGATGGAAACTCCAGAGGTCTGGAGCTTTGGCTAGAACAGTACAGTCTGTCTGACATCCTAGGTGTTGCTTCTGCCCCTGGGGAGCTGAGGGAATTGGGCTGGGGCTACAGGGAGGACCCTCATGCTATCTCTTCCTGTGCCTGGCCAGGTTCTACAGATCTGCCCCAAGGACATGAGAGCTGACATCTGTGTGCACCTGAATCGCAAGGTGTTCAAGGAGCACCCCGCCTTCCGGCTGGCCAGCGATGGCTGCCTGCGTGCCCTGGCCATGGAGTTCCAGACGGTGCACTGTGCCCCAGGGGACCTCATCTACCACGCAGGAGAGAGTGTGGACAGCCTCTGCTTCGTGGTCTCCGGCTCCCTGGAGGTGATCCAGGATGATGAGGTGGTGGCCATCCTAGGTAGGTGCAGCCTTTTCTGGACAGACAGTACTTGAGGTTGGCTTAGCTGTTGGGCAGCTCACTGTCACTGCCACCTTCAACCAGAGATTCCTCCACAGGGCAGGGTCAGTTACGTCATCCGCTCATCTGATCAGCAAGCAAAACTTTGAGTGACTGTTTTGTGTTAGCTGCTATTTGAGGGATGCTCAATGATTAAAAACATGGTTTTTGTCGTCAGGTGGTTCTTAGTGCAGTGGAGGAGAAAAGCAAATATGTAATTATCTGTATACCGAGGAGGGGCATCTAACCCAATTCTCAGGTGGGAATACTTTCTGGAAAAAATGACACCCAAGTTGAGTTAGTGCAAAGAGGGGAGGAGTTAAAGGTGCATTTCAGAAAGGGAGGTAGCATGTGTGAAATCCCTGCAAAGAGAGAGGAAAAGGCTTGATTCATTTGGTGAACTATAAATCATGCAGAATGGCTGCAGCATGTAGAACAGGGGCCAAAGTGGGAGAGGTGAGGCTGGGGAGGAAGTTGAACTTTCGATAGATCATGGCAAGCTCCAGACGCCATGTTGAGAGGCTGCGGTTTTATTTGGGGGACCCCATGAAGGTTGGAATCAACGGAGAGTTAGGACCACATTTGTGCTATAGAAAGATGACAGTAGTTGCAGTTTGGAAGGTGGATTGAAGGGGGAAGGCTGGGGCAGGAGGACCGGGTTGGGAACATCTTTTCCAGGGGCCAGTTGATGGTGGCCAGGATTAATATTGTGGCAGGCAGATGGCGAGAAGCAGATGCAGTTGAGATATTTAAGAAGCAGAACAACAGAACCTGATGATGGGCTTGCGGTGGAGGGAGGAGGAGGAGTCTGTGAGAACTGTGGAATTCCTCATTTGGATAACAGAGAAGCTCCTTCTGCATCCGCAGTAACTGTGAACATGGGCGACGGGGGAGGAAAGGACCTGAGGGGACATGATGCTATGTGGGACACCATGGGCGTTGGAGAAGTTCGTCTGATCTCTTGAAGCTGCTAGTACTGTTCTCATTGGGGCCTTACTCTTGTTGGGGCTAAACCATGCTAATAATGATAATAGCCATCATTTATGGTCATCTACACCATGCCAACCATCTTGCCTACAGATTTCCATTTCTTATTTCAGTAACCCTGTGAAATGGACTTGTTACCCGCAGTTTGTACTTGGGATAATTCAAGTTCAGATAGATTAAAGAAATTTACTCTTGGCCGAAGAGGCCCATGGAACCACCATTCTGGAATCTCCCTGACTACCAAACCTCTACTCCCATCCGTTCTGCACCCCTGTAATCCTGATGACTGTGAATGTGGTGGGCTGGCCTGTTAAGTCGTCAGGCACTGCTGGACATCGGAAACATGCACTCTGATTTCTCAGAAAACTGAGGCAGGGAGAGAGGAAGTTACACTGAAGGTAGAATTGAGATACTCAAGCTACATAACGACACAGCGTTGTTTTTTTTTAAAAAGGAAGAAACCCACATTTTGTTCCCACTTGAATCTGGAATAAACCTTATTCAGCTTCCTTCTTCTCTGGTCCCAAGCCAACTCACTCTCTTGATTACATTTTGCTCAGGTTAGCCCGAGAGTGATTTATATTCCTTCACTGTGTGCTGACAGATGTCGGGGGATGGCGACTGGGTGGGAGGGAGAGGCTGAACCTGTTTGCTAGAATGAGTGTCTGGATTCTGTGGTGTCCGCTGACCCCTGCAGACCAGAGTTACACTGCTTCTTACCTCCTTACCACGGAGAAGTGAGATGGGACTGTGCGAGGAAGGACACACGGAGGTTAAAGCCATTGCTGTAGTGTAGGTGAAGGAGAGGGGCAAATGTCCCTACCTTCAGTACTCATCTGTGTCCTTGACAAACAAGGCTTCCTATGGGTCGAGACTGTTAGAGTGCCTGGACGAGGAGAGGTGTAACTAGGGACCACTGAAGTTGCTGAAATAGCTCAGTTGGGAGAGCGTTAGGCTGAAGATGTAAAGGTCCCTGGTAACTAGGGACCATGAGCAATCTTTGGATTGGAATTGACGCTTTGATATAAGATGTCTTCTACGCATCTCCCCACTGGTGTCTCACCAGATGCTTTTCCAAGTCACCTAGCCTGGTGAATAGCACCATCTTCCCTACATATCCATACTCAGTGCTTCTTTAATGTCCCATCCCAAACAGCTGCACTCTGAGGAGCTGGTGTGGATGTTGGATGCCAGCATTGAGGTATGGGAGAGGGATGAGGAAAGCAAACAGTTACCTCCCACCTGCTGTTTATTGCCCCTCAGCCTGAGCTGCTATTGGGAATCAGCCAGGGCTTGCTTCCCTGTTGAGTCACTTGGCCAGCTGACGGCTTCTCCAAGCCTTGCCCTCTGCCTCCAGCCCTCCTGGGTGTCCTGCCTCCACCAGTAAGTAAGGTGGAGGTGGGACCTTGGAAAAGCCCAGACACTTTGGATTCTGGTTGTTGTCCTCAAGCTGTCTGAGTTAGAAAGTTCATCTTCTGTGTGTCCCCAGGATCATAGATGTGGTCCAGAAAGATGGTGTTCAAGCTTAGTAGTCTGAGAAAACAGTCCCATTTCAAGTGGCTCTTATTCTATACAAGGATGAGACAAGTCCTTTGAGTCAACATGACCTCTGGACCAAGAGACGAAAAGAGATCCCAAGCCATTTGCTCTGGTGAACTTGAGTTTTCTTGTTGAAAATCTCTTTGGGTCATTGAACTGATACCAGTTTGTTCTTGAAAAGGGGTTCAAGCATCATTTGGGTATTAGAACTAGATCTTTATTGTCCTTTGGCCACCAGTTCATTCCAGTCAGTTGACGGAATATTTGCTTTCTGCAGGCACTGTCACAGGGGTGGGGATGCAGAAGAGGAACAAACATAAGCACAGCTTTCAAGAAGCTGCAACACGTAGAGGAGACTGATGTTAGGAAGATAGTTCTCACTCCGTATGCTAAGTGTTACCAGAGAGAGAATCCAGGTTCTAATAGGGGATCGTTGGACAAGCAATTATTGAGCATCTACTGTGTGTTCTGTGTTCTAACAAGGAAGGAAAACGTCCAAGGAGTTTCAGTTAACATAAGCAGGAGGCATTAGGAGAGAGACCAGAGCTTATCTGTTGCATTTTTGTGTACTCTGGTCTCTTGTTAGCAGTGTTCACTCATTTATATTCTGCTAATTTGCATCGTTCTTCCAGTTCTAATATTCTTCCCCCACTAGTCTCTGTTTAATTTTAGAACAGACTCCAAGAATGAGGAAAAGTGTCAATATTCATAACTGAGTGTGTTTTGTATGTGTTAAAAATAAACCCTTTCTAATGAAAATTTTCTCAGAGTGCTTTGCAAACTTTTGTGACTGCAACCCATCACATAAAATGTATAATACACTAACTAATGCACACACATACATTCACAGTTATACATAAGATACAGCACTTCTATTGCTACATGAAATTCAACCTGGTGTGGTTGTTTTTTTTTTTTATTAAATTCTATTCTCTTGCATTAAAAAAAAAAATTGACTGTCATACACCACTAAATTGCTTTCTTGACCTGATCACAGCCCATGGTTCAAAAACATGATCCCATAAACCTAGACAATATCTTTCTTGGATTGTGAGCCGTGCTGTCCTCTGAGGCCAGTGAGCGTTATAGAAATTTCTTCGATCCCCTTTCCCTCTGCTGTTCACACTGCCTTCATCTTGGCATGAAAACCTCCCACTGTCGTCTTTGGAAGAAATCACTTAATGGCTTCTTCATTTAGTTTCCTGACTCCTTGACATAAATTCAAGTTTTTCAAAATGTGCATTTTATTCATCAGAGTTTTTCCTATTCATTAGATTTCTAAGAGTAACATTCTTAGAATTTTTCATAGTCATCAGGATAAAAGGGCTTGGGTACCATGTTGCCCCTGCTCAGAAGTTATCTTGATTTTCTCCGTTACTTGACCAACACAGGGGAGTCATGGACTACAATCAGGGCTGTGCTGTAGTGTGATAAGTACTTCATGTTTCTCATCTAAGAGTGGCATTTGTATGTTCTAATTTCACTGTGATTTAGTGTCCCTGTGGTAACTTTTATGGGCTTTGCTTTTTAATACTTAATTTGTATATTAATCATGGTTCATCTTGCATCTTCTTGATTTGTTTTCATTCTGTTGGGCAAGATAGAAGTTTTTTTGGCCAGATTTATTGAGTAGCAGGACAGGCCCTAGAGCTGGAGATCTAACTGTAGCCTGGTTCTGCACCAACTCACTGCAGGAATTAATCACTGTTGAGGAGGAGGCCCCTAGGTTTCTACTAAACTCATCACCCTGGCACAGTTTATCACCTCCCTCCCCTGTGAGCCTGGCAACTTTTGATTTCTGGTCTCTGGCATCTGGCCCATGGCCCAGCACCCAGGATGCACCAGGGAATGGAATGGAATTGAAAGGAAGGCAGAGGCTGAGAGGAGAAGGAGCCAAGTGTCTAGAATAAGGCTCTGAACTTGATCTGGTGGGGATGAGGAACTCAGAGAATTTCAGCCAAGGCAGTGACATGAAGATCAAGGTTGCACAGACACAGCAGCATGGAGACTGGCTGGGTGGCCCAGGGAAACAGAGAAGCCCTTTACGAGGCCATGAGAGGGAGACCAAGAAGGGGTTCAGGGATCTTGGGGGGAGACTCTCAGGATGTGGGATGTGGGGGGGAGGGAGTGGTTTCCATGGTAACTGGAGAGTCCTCAGAGCCAGAGGGAAGAAGATGGGTTTGTTCTGTTGATTGTACAGATTGGGAACAGATCTGGATATGGCCGTCAACTCAAGAAAACTCTTCGCTGTTTGTGCAGGGACCCTGGCCTGCCAAGGATGGAGAGCAGCCTTGACAGTCAGTGGGCAGGCGCTGGCTCATGTGCCATGGATTCCACTTGCAGTCCTGTCACTGTCCAGTTAGGCTTCAAAAGGTTCATGAAAAAGACCTATTCTGAAGAAGCTTTGCATGGATTTCAATTTTGTTTTGCACCAAAATTAACTGACCTTTTGATTTCATTGTTGTTGAACTCCTCTCATCTATATGTTCTCCCTAAATGTATAGGTAGAGCCATACATGCTTTTTCGCAGATGAACCCTTGATTTAGTTATTCTTTTAATGAGTACCCCCTTCTCACAGCCCCTAATTTAGAAGGCACTTTCATCTTTGCCTAGGTTGCCAGCTGCTTTGGTTCCACCGATCTCGTGTGGGGGAGGATGAAGCATCTCTTCATTTAGCAATTGCTACAGCATTACACGGTGTCAATCTCTTCCAGGGTGCAGAGAAAACCCTTGTTTTGGGAGTTCTCTGTCGTGTTGGGTGAGACAAATGCAGGTTCGTGACAATGAGTAACTCAGATGCTTCTCTCTCTAGACTTTCAGAAGCGGAAAGGGAAACGTTCATGGGGGAAGCAAATGTCGAACTGGCCTTGGAAGGACCAGGCTGGGTTTTGGAGGAGGGAGAGTAGCAGAAGGCTTTCGAGGCTTTCAGCGTGGAGGTTTGTGGGGCTGGTGCCAGGACAGCTGGCAGAGCAGGCTTTTGATGGACCCAGGGGCTCGCAGCTGCAGTCAGCCCAGGACTCAGCTGGGCATCTTGTCACAGGGCCAAGATGCAGCTGCTTCCAACACATTCTGATTCTGCAGCTGAGGATGGAGCCTTGGAGGCTGCAGGGCTAACAGGCACTGGCGGTGCCTCCCCGCACCTGGTCAGAGGACTACACTTGGAGCAATGCTGCTGCAGCCAGTCACTGCTTGATGTTTTGGCTGGAATGAGTGAAATGATGAAGATGGGGAAGGCAGAAAGCACCAAGCAGGGGACCTTTTATTTCATTTGCTCCCAGGGGTGGGGAACATCTGGCCACAGGCCAAAGAAGGCTTGCAAAATCATTTGGTCTGGCCCTGCCAGGGCAACCACAGGCAGGACTCAAAATGCAATAAATCTATAGCAGAGTAGTTTTTTAAACAAAGATTTATTTTGAAAGAGTGATGCGCATTTATGTGTGTGTGTCTATATATATATATATATATTACACACACACATATATATAAAGAAAGAGAGAGGTCAATCGATTGATCTTCCATCTGCTGGCCACTCCCCAAATAGCTGCAGCAACCAGGGCAGGGCCAGGCTAAGGCCAGGAGCCCAGAACTCCATCCGGGTCTCCCACGTGGGTGCAGCAGCACAAGCACTTGGGCCATTTTCCACTGCCTTCCCAGGTGCATTGGCAAGGAGCTGGGCCAGAAGTGGACCAATCAGGACTCAGCCTGGCACTTCCATATGGGATGCTGGCATCACAGGTGGTGGCTTAACCTGCTCTGCCACGATGATGCTGGGCCCAGCAGGCCAGTTTTTAAGTTGATAATTCTGTATGGCTCGTGGATGATGCTATAAATATTTAAGTAGCCCTTGGCAAAAACAAGTTTCCCCATCCCTGCAGTGTTTAAAACAGAGGAAAGCACTAGTTTTCAATCAGATCTGTTGATGCCTGCTGCCTGGATGCAAGGTGATGGAGGTGCAGTGTTGAGTGGTGGGTTTTGTGAGGATGGAGTCAGGATTTGTGTCAATGAGGAAGGGCATTTTGGGTGGAAAGGATGGTGGGAGCCAGGCCTGGAAAAGAAAGCCTGGAGTGTGTGTTGTAACCCCATGTCCTTGAGCTGGCACTCAGAATGCTGTGAGTGGCGTTGGGACCTGGGGCTGGAGGCATATTGGGGCTTGTCTGTGGATCCAGAAAAGAGGAGCTGGGATGTGAGAAACCACCGAAGATGCTTTGACACCAGTAGAGCTGGGATTTGTGCAGAGGACTGAATTGGGAAGGGAGACAGGGAAGCCATTAGGTAACTATAGCTCCTGGCAGAAATGAGGGGTGTTGGGGCCGGCACTATGGTGCAGCAGGTTGAGCCACCATCTGCAGTGCCAGCATCCCATATGGGTTCCCGTTTGAGTCCTGACTGCTCCACTTCCAATCCAGCTCCCTGCATATGGCCTGGGAGAGCAGTAAAAGATGGCCCAAGTGTTTGGGCCTCTGCACCTGTGTGAGAGACGCAGAGGAAGCTCCTGGTTTTGGCCTGGCCCAGCCCTGGCCATTGCAGCCACTTGCGGGGTGAACCAGCAGGTGGAAGATATCTCTCTCTCTTATTTTAAAAAATGAGGGGTGTTAAGATGTAGGCAAGTGAAAATGGAGATGGGGTGAGGTTGCCCAATACAGTGCAGGACGGCCAATGGAATTCGACTCTCATGGAGACGTAATTATTAGCAAGAGTTTTCCCCTACCATTGCACAAAGCATGCTCATACGGAAATCCATTCCCTTACCAAAACTCAGCCTGAACTGGATTCCTGCACTGCTGTTTGCTAAGTCTGCCTGTCCCGTGGGGAGGGACGGACAGGTAGGGAAACCTCAGAAAAGAAAGGGCTACGAATCACAGGGGGACGGGGTGAGCAGAGAGAGGTGCCGCTGGGACATTCCGGTGAGTGGGGAAATGAGGCACCAGGGCCAAAAACCTAAGCCAGGAGGTAGAGAAAGTGAGAGGGGAAGGCGTGAGCTTCCGGCGGCTTTGGTGCATTTAGCTCCCCAGAGGACATCCCAGTGGAGGGGCCTGGGACTGGGGGGACAAAGGAGCCAGAGCTGAAGACAGACTGGGGGTTCGGAGGAATAGACGAGAAATGGCAGGGAGGGGCAGATGACGAACACAGAATGCGTGAATGGTTTTTACAAGAACTCAGTGTTTCAGGGCATTGGAAAGAAAGTGGAAGTAGAACCTCAACTGGCTCACAAGGAATTTTAAGAAATATTACAAATTCTCATGACGGGGTGAGTGTTTGGCCTGGTTGCTAGGATGCCTGCGTCCCACCTTGGAGTACTGGGTTCAAGTCCTGGCTCCAGCTCTGATGTGAGCTTCCTGCTAAGGCAGGCCGTGGGAGGCTCTGGTTACGGCTCCACTGGCTGGTTCCTCCCACCCACGTGGGAGACCTGGATTATGTTTCTGGCTCTCAGCTTTGGCCTGGTTCAGCCTTAGCCATTGCAGATATTTGGGGGTGACCCAGAGGATGGGAGCCCTCTCCATCCGTCTGTCTCTGCCTCTCAAATAATGTTTTTCTTTTAAGTAAGAGACAGAACTCCCATCTACTAGTTGATCCCCAAATGCCTGCAACAGCCCTGGACTAGGGGCTGACATTGGCATCCGGGAACTCGGTCCAGGTCTCCCCAGTGGATGGCAGGAATGCACCGACTTGCACATAGCCTCTGCCTCCCAGGGCACACTAGACAAAGCTGGAACGAGAGCAGAGCAGGACTCGAATCCAGCCCCCTGGTGTGGGAAGCAGGTGTCCCATCAGTGGCCTTACTAGGCCAAATGGCTGCCCTTCAAATAAATTGTATAAAAATTTTCAAAATTCTTATGATAAAGGTAACAATACAACCTTTGACTACAACATGATCTCATTTCTGTGGGGAAATTGTTTATAGATAAAAGCCCATAAGCATCCACATCAATATGTTCTGGAGAATATGTTGTTCATGAGATTGGAGCACATTTAATTTTCTTTTTTACACTTGTCTTTCATTTCTTTAAGAGAGCATGTGCTACTTTCAAAATGAGATTTTTTTTTTCAAGTAGATCTTGAGAGAGAACGTTATTTCAGGTTTCACATATCCATTTGCTTGTTAAGTTATCATTGAAAAGAACGATATTTTCTTTTTCTCATAGATATTCTGACAGCATTTTTGTCATTTATGAATATAATCAATACAAAAATGGCATTTATGTTCTTTACATGCCACCCAAACCCTTCAGTAGTTCTTTTTTTTTTTTTTTTTGACAGGCAGAGTGGACAGTGAGAGAGAGAGACAGAGAGAAAGGTCTTCCTTTGCCATTGGTTCACCCTCCAATGGCCGCCGCGGTAGCGCGCTGCGGCCGGCGCACCGCGCTGATCCGATGGCAGGAGCCAGGTGCTTCTCCTGGTCTCCCATGGGGTGCAGGGCCCAAGCACTTGGGCCATCCTCCACTGCACTCCCTGGCCACAGCAGAGAGCTGGCCTGGAAGAGGGGCATCCGGGATAGGACCGGTGTCCCGACCGGGACTAGAACCCGGTGTGCCGGCGCCGCAAGGCGGAGGATTAGCCTAGTGAGCCGCGGCGCCGGCCAGTAGTTCTTTTTTTTTAAATATAAGATTTATTTATTTATTTGAAAGACAGAGTTACAGAGAGAGGTAGAGACACAGAGAGAGAGGTCTTCCATCTGCTGGTTCACTCCCCAAATGGCCACAATGGCCAGAGCTGTACCAATCCAAAGCCAGGAGCCAGAAGCTTCTGCTGGGTCTCCCACGTGGGTGCAGGGGCCCAAGGACCTAGGCAGAAGATGGCCAATGGTGAGGACAGAATGACTTATCCGAAAAAAGTTAAAATAGCAAGTTCATGTAAGTACTCATTACTTTGGACATAGAAAAGCTGAATCGTCCACAGAGATGTTTCCTGGGATTCTTAGAGCTGGTGTAGGGGAAGGAGGGGTTCTCCCCTTGGCAGGCATGGCTCCATATTGTCCCGAGGACCTGGCAAAGTTGCTAGGTGAATGTTGCCGCCACCCGCTGTGTGAAAATGCTTGCCCCTGCCCGGCCCCAGGGGAGGAGCTGTCTCTGAACACCTCAACCCAGCATTGGTATGCAGGCAGCGGTTCCAAGGGCTGGAGCAATCACATTCAACCCACACTCCTGCAGGGGGCTGCAGTCCGCATCACCTGGGACTTGAGAAACTCAAAGCCGTTTGCATCAGGTAGCACGTGCCCTGTCTAAGCGGACGCAAGTGGAGACAAGGTTCTCTTCCTCAATGCTCTCTTTTCTGAAGCACTTAAAAAAAAATTGGCTTGCAGTCCCTGAAGACACTAGCAATTAGGAGAAGGAATAGATCTTTTGAAATGAAATCATTGTGACTTTAGTGTCCAGAGCAGAGGACTGGCTGAGTCCCAAAATGGGGGAAACCAAGGCAGGTGTGATGCTGAAATAGGAAGTTTTAATGACATGCAAAATGTTTCAAATAGAATCTTAAGTGGAAAAAATATAGTGTGTGTGTGTGTGTGCGCGCGTGCGTTTGCCTGCGTGTGTGTGTAGCACAAGAGACTGCTTGGCTATACAAGAATGCAGGCATGAGAAGAAAACGGGCAGGGGTACCAATGCCAGCTGACGTTTTCGGACATTCTCCGCCACAGTAACTGTTATTCTCTCAGTTTTCCGCATGTGTCAATTATTTTCCACAACGCAGTAATATTCTTCTCTATGGGGAAAAATGAAGTCAATTTTCAGCTCTTGTCCCTGGAAATGGTCACCCGCGCTCAGGGAAGAACGTGTGACCTGCGTGCTTGGCTGCGGAGACGTTCGGCTAATTTAACCTCACCTCCCTGCCATTGTGACCCTGCGAAGGAGCCTCGTCGCGGCCGTGTCTTACCCAGTGATAGGCGGGGCCCTGGCCAGAGAGGGAAGCCACCCTCGGCGGTTCAGGCTCTGCGTGAGTAACCACGTGCAAGGCTGAGGAACGTGTTACGGTGAAATTTTAATGCTTTTAAGGGGAGCCTTTGTACCCCAGGGTCGTCTCTGACATGCGTTGTCTTTATTTCCTTGCAAATTTCACCTGCAAAGTTTCAGTGTCACGTGGAGCTGAATCCCAATGAAGGAAGCAAGTGTTTCCCAGCAGGTCGGGAATCCACGTTCCTGGGTCAGGCTGACGGTGCGGCTGCCTGAGGCTGTCCAGGTCTGGGGGCCGGTCCTCTGCTCCCAGCCATCCGGGGCAGCATGCAGGTCTGTCCTCTCAGACCCATCTCTTGATGGATATCATGCCATACACATGTCGGCATTAGTGCTGGGGGCTAGAGATGTGAACTGGACACCCTTCTCATGGAGCTGACGGTATGGAGGGGGCAGGCATGAAAAGACGTGCAGTTTGAGTTGTAATAGGAGTAAGAGCAGAAAGCTGTGGGAGCTCATATGAAAAGCAACGAATCCAGCCCAGCTGTAAGAAATCATGGAAAGCATCCCGGCAGAGGTGATGTCTGAGCTGAAGACCACCAGGTGCAACAGTGGCTTTGGGCATTTCGGATGGGAGATTCGAGAGTGAATGTCCCTCCAAGCCTCTGGAGAGGTTGGGGAGATGTGTGTGGCAGTGAGAAGTAATCAGTGTACCTGGGGCCCAGCGTTCTCAAGGGGCTGGAATGAGGAGGTGAGCAAGGCTCGGAGCCTTGAGGGCAGTGGGGAGCCAGAGAGTGATGGGGTCGCATTGATGCTTAGAAAAAAGCAGCCTGGCCGCTGTGTGCAGAATGGATTCGAGAGAGAGCCCAGGAGAGAGGCAGGGGGAGCAGCAGCGGGCAGAGGCCTGACCTGAGGATGGGGGAGAGTGTGGAAATCCGACAGAAAGCTGAGGGCTGAAGTCCTCACAGCTCAGCCATTCGGCCATTTGTCGGGTACCGAGAGGAGCGAGAGGGAGGAGTCTGGGGTCACGCCCATGGCTTCGTTGCTATGGGCAGCACTGGAGGCTGAGCCGGCTTCCCGGGGAGAAGGACGGGTTCCATCCATAGATCTGTGGGTCTGAGCGAGGGAAGCTGTAGGGGGGCGAGGAGAGTGGTGGGCGTTGTCAGCTATTACTGGGACTGGATTTCATGAAACAGAATTGTCAGCTAACACCGGTGTTTTATGGCCCAAACAATTCAGCCAATTAAACCGACTCGTCATTGATCGTAAGGTGCATTGTGATTATAGAGAGAAAAGCCGCTGAACAGCACAAGGGTCGGCTGGAACCCAGCTGGGCCTGTGGAGCCCTAGACAGCGTCTTGGATTCCTCAGCCAGAGGTGTGAGGAGCGATGCGGTGTGTGCGGCACGAGTGGAGCGAGCTTAGATCGGCTGCGTGGGGGTCGGGTTCAGGGGGCTCCAGAAACTGCCTGGACCTCTCCCAAGACAAGAAGACAGGTCCAGGTCAAAGCCTCACTTTTTGTTTTCCAGACTTGTCTGGCATTAGAGATAATACCAGCCTGGAGGTGGGCAGCCTGGAGGGCTTCCTGGGGTCGAGCCCCAGAATCGGAGCCCACTACAGGAGGCCGAGCAGCACAAAACGCTAACCCTCATGGCATGGAGGGAGAGACTGTGCTTCTGACGGGCCGTGAGTTCCTGAGAGCGAGGGACTCGGCTGTGCACGCAGGCACATCGTTAGACAAAGGAAACCCAGAGGGTGTGCACTTGGTGCTCCCAGAACAGCCTCCCCACAGAAGGAAACAGGGTGCAATTCTCCCCTGTTCCCGGCAACACTGCCCCGGGGTATAGTTGATGACAGCAGTGAACACAGCCCCAGACCCCCTGTGCATCCCTAACCTCCCAGCTTTCCCCATGCTGCCTGGGAAAATCAGGCGTGCCGCGTCTCCTCTGTGATGGGTCCTCAGGGCTACTTAGCCCAGCCGTCCCCAGATGTTGGTCTTTGGTTTCTGTTGTTGTTTTACACTCCCTCGTTACACTTGTACGTAAACTCTGTCTCCCTACACTGTAAGCTGTTGGACAGAGATGATCTTGGATCCATATACGTTGTTAGAACACTGCTCTGCAGGAGGCCGGGGCAAGTTCTGGATGGAATTGTTGATGGAATAGTGTACAGAGTGAGGGTGAGACGTGAGCCACCCCCAGGGACGCTGGATCTACTAACTTACTGGAGAGGCAGAGTTGATGAAGTTCACCATGGGCTTGGCATGTGACCTCATGGCCTCTTGTGTGGGCGTCACTGGCCCAGATCCATGGCGGAGCCACCCCAGGGTCCCCTCTCTGATGCAGGTGGCTTGTGTTGCTTGCCTTTGTACCAAGCTAAAAAGAAACCCGTGTTTCTTGTACATACCTGAGCTCTCCTGCAAAAGCTACAAATGAGACTAAATGTTTTTTGCTGGAAGAAGCCCCTCTGAGAAGGGGGGAGAACTGCAGAGCCATCCCTGGAACCAAGGTCTCCTTGGTATCTCGGGTCCCTGCTTTCTTTGTTAGCATAAAAAAGTCCAGTGAAACCTGCTGGCTAAGCCCTCGACACCCCACCACCATCAGATAGGAGCCAGAGCTTGGAGCTGGGGCTTTAGACTGATGGGTGTATTTCACAGTTCCGACGGGCAGGTGCACTGATGAGGTTTCCACCATGTCTGTCCGTCTCTGATGGATGCTCCCACAGCTCTGAACTGTAGAGGTGATTGAAGAGGAGGTCAGACTGCCAGCAGCGTGTGTTGTGCAGGAAGGGGAAGAGGAAGGGCTTTGCAGCTTTACTACAGATGAGAGAAGGCAATGTTTACACGATGTCAACACTTGTCCTACCTGTTCTTCCCCATCTCGGCCAATCCCAGGGAAACAGCCCCAAAGCCGTTGAGAGAGTTAGTGAGTTCTTCAAGTGAACTTGGAAGGCTGGACTTGGCGCCTCGGCTGCTTAGAGCATGGTCCCTGGCTGGTGCCTGCGCCTGCACACAGGGAGTCCTCAGCAGTGCTGGTTCTCTGGTCCCACTACGTCACGGGCTCCTGAACTGACCAGGCTGTGGGTTCAGCTGCTCCAACTCCACCACTACCTACAAAGAGAATCTCAGACAACAGAGGAGCTCCCTCTTCTCTTACATAGCAGCAGTGCAAGTATAGGAGGGCTGGTCTGACAAAGGGGGTGGGTGCCCAGCTCCTTCTAGCATGTCCCTTCACCCTGAGTAGGTAGTTGCTCTTGGCCTCCTGGTCCCAGGGAGTTCCCCTTCCCATTCCTGCCAGTGGGCAGGGAGGGGAGAGGAGAGGCAGGGCGTGATCTTTGCCTTTACGTCACGACCTAGGATCGCACCCGAGCTGGGACAGATGGCCACCCCTCGCTGCCATGTAATCTTCACTCTGGTCATTTTTTGTGTTCAGTTTAATGTGAGGGTTCCATTACCATAGAGGGAAGAGCTGATTTCCTAGAACAGCTGGGGACCTACGTTGCCATCCTTCTAGTCAAAGCTCCATCTTTGATGACTTCTATCACCTTGCATGGTCCTTAAAGACTAACGGAAGGGGAGGTGGGCAGGAGACAGCCCACTGGGAGTGCTGTGTGGCTTCTCCCACGATGGAGACCCTCTCCGTGTGGGGACAGTTCCTGGGTCATGGGCAATCATTTGACCTCTCTAGAACTCAGTTTCCTGTCTTTGAACTGGGACTGATGCTCCCTGTGATGCTAACTTCTCCAGAAGATTCTTCTTTTATGTTCACTGCTACTTATTGAGTACCTGTTCTGCTCCAAGCCCAGTGTTAAGTGCTTTGTTTGCATTGTGTCCCCTAAATCTGACCACAGCCCTGAGCTGGGTCTGGATACCCGTGTTTGATAGCTGAGTAGGAGGAGGCTGAGAGGGGCTTGGTGAGGTGCACATTGCCATTTCATTTGCTGGCACGTGCAGCCATTGAGAACTTACCGGGTGGCAGGGACAGTCCTGGGGCTGCATAGTGCCAACAGTGAGGAGTGATTGCAACAGGGAGCTGCTCTGGCCAGGGACCCGAGGAGGCGTGGGCATGTTTCAAAGGATAAGCAGAAGTTTTCCAGGCCAACAAACAGGCAGGAGTGCCCACATGAGTGCTGGGGAGGCCTCGAGGGAGAGAGGAACGGGGCTGGGAGGGACTTGAATCCCACTGTGACCAGAGGGAAGAGGAGGAGGGGACAAGGTTGGCAGGGGCCAGTGCAGCCCCCCAGCAGGGCGGACCTAGGCTTGCAGCCCACTTGTCAGGATCCTGAAACTCGAGTTGCAAGAGTGGGTGATCAAGTTCTTGGCCACCGTGCTGGGGCTGGAGCTAGGGAGGAGGAGAGTTGGGCAGAGGCTTTCTGGCTCTTACATGTCTCTGAGAGCTGAAGGGGAGACTTGGGCTCAGCCTATCTGGGTGGAGGATGAGTTCAGGGGGTCTGGGGACTGTCTGTGTCCCTGTCCTTGTCCTCCCGAAGGACCAGTTCAGGGAGCGTGCGTGCATTCTGCACAGGGCGTGCCTGGGAAAGAAGCTTCCTGTGTCTCAGCCATGCCAGGGTCCAGAAATGGCTTGAGGGTAGAGGGCTCCCTGATGCCCTGGGGGTCGGGGAGCCTTCTGCTCGTGCTGTTTGCCACCTCTCTTAGCCACCCTTTCACGGCAGCCCCCAGCAAAGATGAAGATCCAGGGCTTAAAGAGCGACTCAACAAGTCAGCATTGCCTAGGCAGTGTGCAGAGTAAACAGGGTGCCCAGGTGAGCTTGTAGCTGCATGAGGAAGCCAGGTGTTTTCCTTTGAGGACTGCAGAATAGAACACCAGCAACAGTCAGTTCCATGGGCAAGCGAAGAAGCAATGATTCAAGATAGAGAGTAATCCAGAGACTTCTGAATGGCTTTCAGGTCTGCTACAGAGCCAGAGCTTGATGCCTCAGGGCCTTTGCATGTGCTGGTCCTAGAACCATTCTGTGCCTAGAATCCTCTCCATGCTACAAGTTACATCTTGGGAGACTTCCCTTACCTTTTGAGCTGGATAACCCTCCTGCACACTATCCTGGCCCTCAACATGTTGCAGTCACCTGTGTCTCCATCCTCACTACATCTGTTACTGTACTGTTAGACCCCGGCACCCTGGACCAGAGCCTGGCGAAAGCTGTGGAATGACTGAGTTCTTCCTACTTGGTTTGGGTCTAGAGGGGTTAATGATTTCAGCAGTAGCTAGTCGCGTCAGAATTCTGTTTCGCATAGTTCAGAAGACACCAGTGGGAGTGTGCATATTCTACATTAGTAGAATATGCACAATGGAATATTGTTCAGCCATAAAAAAGTGGAGCCCTGTCATTTATAGCCAGCCAGGTAGACCTGGAGGACCTTGTGTTTTAAGTGAAACAAGGCAGGCACACAAAGACAGGCACCGGATATTCTCTCTCATGTGGCAAAGCTAAAAACGTGGATCCTGGAGAAGTAGAGAGAATGGTGGTTACCAGAGGCCATGAAGAGATTGGGGGAGAGAGACAGGTTGCTTTATGGGCACAAAAATGCAGTGTTCTGTAGCACAGTAGGGTGACCATACTTAACCATAACTTATCGTGCATTTCAAAGGAGCTAGCAGAGAACATTTCGAATGTCCCCAACACAGAGAAATGGTCTGTGTTTGAGGAGCTGGAAATGTTTGATGACCCTGGGGTGATCGTTGTGTATTGCATACGTGTGTCAACATGCCAAGCCATACCCTCCCCCCCTACAAATATGTAGTGTTATTATGTGGCAATTAAAAATGGCTGAGAAAATGTAAGCCCATAACAGGGAATGGAGGAGAGGCAGGCACACATTTCATCTTGGCCCTAATTGCCCTGGCCTGTCCCACGTGCTGGGAATCTGTCCTTGAGTGGGCGGGGTCCTCTCTGGGGGGCTCTTCACCCAGGCACTGGGCTCAGATCAGAGTTGATTGATTCCCTGCAAGTCTTTGATATTTGAGAAGGCTGCTAAATTCTTGCAGGGCCCGGGTCCAGCTCTTCTTGAACTTGCCCTGGTCACCCCTCTAGCCCCTCCCCGCATTCCCACCTGCTGTCCAGCCTCTGCCCTCCATGACACCAAACTGGCTGTTGGCTTGGTTTTCTGCGGTGCTGTGCCCCTGGCGTGGCTCTCCCCTTCCTGTCTCTGGGCCCCTCAGGCCTGTGCGCTGCCTTCCACCAGTTGTGTGCGTGTTCTTCAGTCCCCTGACTATACCCCGGGACTGCTGGTGTCCACTGCGCAAGTGAAGGCTCGGTCAAGACGGAAGGGGGGTGTGTGTGATGAATGATTACAGCGATGTTTGCCTGGAGTTTTAATGAGACTGCCTTTCCTCCCCTGCCCCGCTCCCCCCAGTGCCGCACCCCCTTTGTTCCAGTTCAGAACATCCATTTAGAATGTCGGTGCTTTGGAGACTTGGAACGTTAGGTCTTCACATTCTGCGCCCAGCGCCTCGCGGTGATAAATAAATCAATACGCTGATTGCTTGAGTCGGTTGATTGCCGAGAGCGTTGGGGCACCTTTTGTTCTGGAATAAGTGATCATTTCCCATTAGCCAACAGGAGACAAACGTGGGTGTGGGGCTCATCCTGGCTTCCGACTCCCAGCGCTGACCTGGGAAGTCAGCGTTCGCAGACTCCCGAGCAGCCTGCCAGATGCACGGTCTCCTTCCCTTTGACAGTTTGCCCAAGTCATAGGTGGCATAAAAACATTTCTTCCTTGCCAGAGGAGGCCTGGGCTTGTTGTAAATCTGACAGGTCCTCCGACATCACAGTCTCAAAGCTAACAGATAATTTATACAGAGATGTTGCCTCAACAGGAAGTAAGATTGTCTGAGTTTCAATTTGGGTTGAAAATCAAAACCGAGTTATGACAGCCCTGAGCCTCGTCCACCCTGCAGATTAGCCGTGATTATCTTACCGTGAAGTACATTTTGCGATGGGAACCACCCTCCATTGACTGTCTCTGTCAGAAACCATCAATTGGAATGTGTCTACCAGGATAATGTCATTCTAAAGCCTTGTTTATTTCTAGCTGTGTTCCAATCACAATAGGGTTGTTCTTGGTTTTATGCAACAGGTATGGCCCTGACGAGTTGTTTGCAAACTGCCTTTTTACAGAGCAATTCGTATGTTAAATGCACAAGAGGATCTTTTATTTTACTTTGTGCATTCTTTTATTATTAGAGAAAAATGACTCCCAGATTCACTTAAGCTGTACGATACTCAGATGTTGGGTCTTATTTAAATGAGGTCATCTCGACATGAATCAGACAAGCTTACCGGTAGGCTGCCACTCGCGGTATTTCTGGCTTAGTTATGCCATGTATCCTTCCAATAGGAGCCTGCAGGTTTTTACAAGTTCTACATTTTCTCACTGATATGCAGAAGGCTTACCCAGGAAAAAAATCTGTCCCTGTTGGAGTCTCACCTTGTTCATTCTTGTCTTATTATTTCAGGGCAGGATACAGGGGTGCCAGCTCAGACCTGGGATCATCTGTGATGTTCTAGAATATTAGAAATCCTGTTAGGTCGTTCCTCATGAGCCCTTCAGCCTAGCGCCCCACAATTCCGTGCATTATTGTTACATCTTGGCATAAGAAATGTATGCTTGTCTCTCACCACTGCGCGTGGGTTGTTTGGCTCGGCTGGTTGCTTGTCACTCGGGCTTTCCATTCGTGATTATTGCCAGGCATCGGCTGGCTGCAGTCAGCCGAAGGCGGGGCTGGGCTGGAAGATAAGATGGCACCTTGACATGATTGACAATTGAGGCTGCCTGCCAATTGAGAACTCAGCTGCGCTGTGGACTAAGAGCACATCCATGTGCCCTCTTGTGTGGCTTCTGCTTCTCACGGACAGGTGGGACTTTCCCTCTTGGAATCCAAAGAGAAAGTGTTCTAAGAGACCTGAGCGTGGGATGCCAGGAACATCCCATCTGCCAGATCCTATCAGTTTAGAGTCCAGGTGTGGCTTGCCTCCTGAGGTGCAGCAGGTGCACAAGGGGCAAAGGAATAGATCGGATGCTTAATGCGGGAAGAGCTGTCTCTGGAGGAACATGATTACACGAAGGTGAAGGGCTGCGGGGGCACTGTGGACTCTGTGGGCAGGCTACAGGATGCTTACTACGTACAAATGGATTGGCCTCCTTGGTGAGAACACTCTACCAGGGAGCATACCTGAAGGAGCCAGTTTTCATCCTACAGAGAGAAATGCTCCCATCCAGCGTCCCCAGCCCTAAATCAGCACACTCATATTACAGAAGCTTGGAAGAAAAAAAAAACAAAAAGGAAGAACTGGGAAGGAAATCTAAGGCATGTTTACCTAGAATCTACCCAACACGTGTCCTACTTACATTGTGTCAGTAAAATCCTCCTTGCAAATTAGAACCACAGACGCAGGGGGACTGTGAAGTAAAGCACCCGACAGGGACTTTCCCGTCGTATTTCTGGAGATGTTTGGAAAAGGCAGCGCCTGTGGAGCATCGCATGTACGTTGAGTGGACGCTTCTTAGTGTTTGAGAAAGAGTCACGTTCCACCCGTGTGCTTGCAGGTGCAACTGCTTCAGCAGCCTTCATCAGTGTCGCGGCTGCCCCGTTCATCGCTCTGAGCCACAGGTACCCGGATTCCAGCTGCAGCGCTTGGCTGATCCGGATGCATAGGCTGACAACACCCTGGAATATATTACTTTTCACTTGTCGTAGCTAGCGTCTTTTTCCCTTCCCCCTGCACACTCCTCTCTGGCTCCCTGGGGATTCAAATTTGTGTTTATCTGTGCTAAAATAGAGGCAAGATAAACAACATTTTCAACTATTTATAACCAGAGGCTGTGCCAGGAATGAATTCGGCTTTGAGTTAGACGTATGTTAAGATGTTGATCCCTGGGAAGAGGAGGAGCCATCTCCCAGGTGTGCTGAGCAGATGTTTCGAGCAGACTGATCGGAGTTTCCCCCGGAGTATGTGGATTTAGAGTTTGTCTGTCTTTGTGCTGCTACAACAGAATACCATTGAACAGGTGACCTCTAAGCAATAGAAGCTTCTGGAGGCTGGAAGTTCCGCATTAGGGGCCAGTGTGGGCACAGACCACCTGCTTCATCTTTAGCCTTGTGTGTTAGGGTGCAAGAGAGATCTTGGAGTCCCTGTTGCCTAGGAAGGCTCTACACACATGACTTCACTGCCTCTCCAGTAGTCTTCATCTACCTCCTGGCACTGTCACACTGGGAATCAGGATTTCAATACACGATTTGGGGCTGTGGGAGGTGACCCAGTTACTTATTCCATAGCACTCTGTTGACTTGCTAAGTTTGCCCGTGTGAAGTGCTTAGGGTAACGGATCTGGAGATGCCATTTATACAGGTCCTGTATTTTTATACTCCCAAGAGGGCATGTCAAAGGGTAGGGAGCAGGCTCTGGATGGGGTCTTGGGAGCACCTTGGAGTACTTGAGAGGAGAGAGACCCACACTTGCCAGCCTTCTGTAGGTTGACACAGATAGAGGAGGCCTGTCTTGTTCACCAGCCCTGTGAAGAGTCCACATGCTCCCCATCAGCAACCTAAGTAACTCCTGACCTCTCAGTGTAGACCTGCAGTCCACCTGCCAATGTGGACCGAGCTCCTGCCACGTGATAGGCACTGTGTTACATGAGGGGGAGTAAGGCACCGGAGTTCTCAGGTTGGCAGATATACAATAACCAGAACTCAAACAAGTGATTCAATGATAGGTTATTATTAGCGTTATGCAGAAAAGAGGGTGCAATGAAGAATGACATTCACAGGTGGGATTTGGGATAGGATGACCACGACAGCCCTCCAGGGAGCTGACATGAATGACCTCCAATCCGTTGGTTAAACTGCGACATGTATTATGTGACATTTTAAAGTTTCTTGAATTACACGTTGTAAAGATTCAAGCTAACATCATTTTTGCCTTTTTTGAGCCCAAATTGTGGAATGTGGAGTGGACGGCAATTCTGAGAAGCAGAAGGAAGCAGGTGACCGGTCCCTCCTGGGCGACACTTTCTCACGATACCTTTCTCTCCTTAGGGAAAGGAGACGTGTTTGGGGATGTGTTCTGGAAGGAAGCCACCCTGGCCCAGTCCTGTGCCAACGTGAGGGCCCTGACCTACTGTGACCTGCACGTGATCAAACGGGATGCCCTGCAGAAGGTGCTGGAGTTCTACACGGCCTTCTCCCACTCCTTCTCCCGGAACCTCATCCTCACCTACAACTTGAGGAAGAGGGTAAGCCGACACTTTCAGTTCTTTTTTTCTTGTTTTGCCAAGACCAGTCCTTGTGCACGGAGGATAATCCCTAGGGTCAGGAAAGTTCCTTTGCTGTTTATTTAAGTAAAGCATTTGGTTCTAAAGAGATTCTGGTCGTCGCTTGCTCTGCAGAGATTTTTGCTAAAAAAAAAAAAAAATGGAGGCAAGAAGGCATTTGTTCATGATGAGAAGGTGGATCAGTCTTGGTGCAGAGGGGATTTGCTCGGGAGTGTGTCTGTGGCCTTTCATCCCAGCAATATCTAGATCTAGCATTTTGAAGAGAGGAGGGAAACGTGAGGTTGGTTAGTCAGGGACGTGGTCGGGTGGCCCACTTCATTCTGTAAACTGACTTCTCCCTGGTGACTGGGACCTGCGGAGCAGTGTGAGGCCGTTAGCCAGGCAGCTGGTAATAACTTTTCAAAGATATGAAAATAATTTAGTTTGGGCCAGAAAATAAGAAAGATTTGGAATTTGAAAGCCTTGGAATTTGCTGGCCTAGGGAATAGTTTGTATCCAGCTGCCAACTGAACTGGTTGAGAAGTGATTAATGGTTTAAGAACCATAGAATTTCCCACCTGAAGGTGTTTTTTTTTCCTCTCGCTCAGATGATCAGAATTGCTCCATCTGTCTCTGTAAGGATTAAAATATTTGTCGTACTCTTAATATTTTCACAACCGATTTTTGTGCATTTTGTCTTTTTGGTTAAATCATTACTGAAACTAGAGTAAACCCTCTGGAAAGATCAGCATGGGAATCTTCCCCAAAATGACTTCCTAATGGTTCGCACAGCCTGTCTCTGTCGCTACGTGTTTGCCTGGCCTGATTCATCCCAGCATCCTGCGTTGGGAGCCCTGGCATCAGTGTGGCAGTTTCTCCTCCCTCTCCCATGCCTCGGCTTATTCTGCAGATCCTGTCGCTTCCCCCCAGCTCTCAAATCTGAGTCTCTACTTTGCTGCCATCTCATGGGATTCTCAGGACACAAAGCCCCTTATTGCGGGGTTCCCTGCCCCTGCCCTGACCGGGTTGCGCCGTGGACTGCACCCTCACCTACCTGCCCCATGTCTGTCCTGGGTACAGTGCTTCCTCTGTATAGCTGCTCCCCCTAACCTAAACCTGATCATGCCGCTCCCCCAGCTGACTGCCGGATAGCGTGTGCACGTTTTAGCGGGGCTTACGTGGTTGTCCACATCTGGCCCAGACTTGACCCCTGAGCCCCAGCCTCAGCGATGCTCCCCCACGCCTCCCCCTGCCACCCAGAACTCCCACCCGGAGACTGCCACGGGATCCTTCAGGCTGGCCCCGCCCTTGGGGAGTGCTGAGTCTCAGCTTGCTGCTTCCTCAGCCCGGAATTCCTTCTCTCCCGTGAGTGATGCCCTCCGTTAACTCTGCCAGCTCTGCTACGACACTTGTTCATTCCGCCGTCAAACCCAATACTGTGCCAACCGAGCTGGACTAGATAGAGAAAACCAAATACATAAAACCAAATGCTCAGTTCTCTCCGACCAGGCGCCTAAAGCCCAATACAGGAGACGGATACAGGAAGGGCCAAGAACAATCGCAATCACTGTGATTTGTGCAAGGAATTGTGGGAGTGTGAGAGAGGAGAGCAGCTAAAGGGGCAGCAGGAGAGAACATGTGGGAGGGTGGGACCTGAGCTGACTCTGCAGTATGTTGCCAAACACAAGGGGCAGGTGTTCTACTTGGAGGGGAAATTGGAGCAAATTCCAAAGAAAGGAAGCAGCCTTTCATCTGTTGAAGTCTTTGTATGAGATTCCAAGTGCCTGTCGTTGGGTTACACCAACAGCTTGCTTCCATCTATTTTAATCTCTTGACTCCTGTTGTCTTGTGAGTCCCTGCTCGGAGACCAGCCAGGGCCAGGGCCTGGTGCCTTGGTCCTCAGTGCCTAAGTGAGTGTAGGGGGCATCTGGACTTAGTAAAGCTTTGAGGATGTCAAGGAGGCAGAGACCGGGTCTCTGGGTCTCAGCATCTACATCCTAACAGGCCAGGTTGTGGCGAGATGGCTTTGGTGTTCTGTGGTTTGAAACTCGGCCATTTCAATTCCAGTAGATCATGGGTCCTTCTCCCTGATGTATCAGTCAGGAATGTTTGCTGATCGCTCTGTTAGCCAAATGCATTCTCTTAAAGTTTATTTTCTTGTTTGTTTATTACATCTTTCCCTGAAAGCAAGTTCATTATATTCAGTTGAAAACTCACCTGCCACCCATGGTTGGGGTCATCTGGAGGAGTATCATCTTGGAATCATTGTGGATCAACTAACCTGTCTTCAACCCAGGCCACCACTGAACAGCAACAGTGTTTCAGGGGTCAGGTTCTCAAAGTACAGAATGACTGATCAGTGGAGAAGGGTAGACTCAGGGCCATGTTGGTTTTGTTATTGTTTCTTCTCAAGATTTATTTATTTGAAAAGTAGAATGGCAGGGACTTACCATCCACTGGTTCACTCCCCAAATGCCTACAACATGCAGGGCTAGGCCAGGCCGAAGCCAGGAGCCAGGACCTCCTTCTGCGTCTCCCCTGTAAGGGGCAGGTGTCCAGGTACTGGTGTCATCAGCAGTAGCTTCCTAGGCCCATGCAGAGGAAGCTGGATTGGGCACACAGAGTAGTCGGGACTTGAACCCGACACCCCAGTATAGGATGCAGGCATCCCCAGTGGCGACTTAACCTGCTGCACCTAAGCTCCCGTCCTGGGGCCACGTTTTTAGAGGGCTACTGTGGAGGGGTCTGAACAGCTGCAAAGTGCAGAGGAAGAAGCAAAGCTGTAGATAGATCTTGGCACCGGCAAGGATGTCCTTTGGAAAGATCAGAGCTCCCGAGGAATGGGATCATCTGCTTTGAATGGCGTCAGATTGGTGTCTCCCATGGCACTTAGGCATCCCCTCGGTTCCCACACTCAGAAACGTCATGGAAGGGACCTCAGCATCCAAGGAGAGCCAAACCGAGCTGCCCTTCACACGTCCTTCCAACCCAAAATGCGTATGAGTCTGGGACGCATCCAGAGGAATTTTAGCCTGAGCCTTCTTTTCTTTGTTTTTTGGAAAAAAAAGAGGCTTGTCATTTTGGTAGTGCCATTGTAGGCTCACATTATGTCCCTCTGGGAATTAATTCACAGTTACACAGGGCATAGAAGACAAGAACATTACATGCATGAATTGTTCTTGTAGCTTTTTTTTTTTTTTTCCTGGCAAAGGGAAGTATTTTCTTGTGGCTGTTTCTATCGGCAAAATCGAGGATGCTGTTTGCTAAGTTTCCTGAGAACACAGTGCCTTCCACACCTGTCTGGGTGGTTGTTTGATCTTGGAGATCTCCTCCCGCGTGCAGCAAAATCTTTGAGTTGGAAGGGGCTTCAGTGGCTAACCCGTCTGTTCCCAGGTACCCACCGGCCTTGTGTCACAAATGTGACATTTTATAGGAAGGTCACAGAGCTGGCGTTGTTTCACCAGGAGCCTTCCTGCTTCTCACAGCTTCCGGGCCTATTCTGGCCCCTTTATTCTAAGCCTCTTTGCTTGAGCCCTAAACCCAGGAGTGTCATCAGCTCTCCGTGCTGCGCTGGTGATCCAACTCAGGAAGGAACCTGTTGCCTCCCTCCATTTCCTCCAGAGTCACATGAGGTCATGGGCAAGGATGAGAAGGCAGAACCTGGAGCTGCTCCAGGATTTTGACCTTTCGTTCTTTTTTTGTCTGTGAGCTCTGAGCCAGACAAGATCTCAGTCTGGGTCTTGTCTCTACCCACCTTGGTACTTCTGTGATTCTGTACAGATGATCAAAACTTCCTCCTCTGTCCGACGGAGGCGATGAGAACGTCTGCTTTGTCAGATACGTTTGAGGATTACCTAAGGTCATGCTTACAGCTTCTACCTGCAAGGTCTAGTGCGTAGTAAGTTCATGTGTGGGTGGCTGCCATTTGTGAGGGTCTGCTTGAGTGGTACCCTGTCATTTTGTGCCTGTTGAGAAATCAAAAGGCAGGCATTCTGCCTTTGTCAGACGGGGCACCTGCTCTGCAGAAGGGCCTGTGGGGTGGGTGCTGCCTCTGGAATCTGCCATTTTTGCAGCAAAGGGAGGACCAACTGCCTTGGAAAGCAGAACCCTTGTAGCGCCGTAAGGAGCGGGGCCATCACTCGCTCATGCGTCAGGCCGGTTTTCTTGGAGGGAAAGATCTGGCTATTTTGAGATCTCAGATTGGTCACCAGGGAGGTAAGAGGAAGGCACAGCATCCTCATCTCCTCTGAGGGAGGCAGCTCAGGGCTATTCACGGAAGCAAGGGGAAGTGGAGCCTTCCTCGCCCCAAACCCTGGGCACTCCAGGGAGCCTATGGGCGTTTCGTTCCCGGCCCTGAGTGCTCTTCTGTCTTTACCCAAAGCATGGACACTGTGCATAGTGAAATCCGGAGGCTGCATGAGCTACATCACAAGGTCAGCACGTGTTGCGTGTCGCTTACTAAATCCCTGGAACAGCGACGTGGCCTTGCCGTCACATCCCCATTTCTCAAGGGAATAAACTAGGGCTCTGTGGAGAGAAGAGTCCTTTCCAAGGTCACTCAGCTAATAAGTGACAGCTGCCAAACCCGTGCGTGTGTCTCTGTCTCGGCAGCCATGGCATCCTGTGGCAGAGCCTCCGGGAAGTGTGGCGCTCAGCTTTTCCCATGTTGCATTCTCTGGCTTTCTTCCAGGCCATTGAATTTTTAGGGGCAGCAGGGGTTGTGTCCTAAGTATGGCCAATGGCTGTCACTGCCCCCAGCACCATGGGAAGCTTGCACAGTGTTAGCACAGCCATACCCCAGGTTGGGGGCGTGAGAAGTTACCCTCCTGGTGACAGGTGCACTAGGTTTGTGGCTGGATGTGCTGGAGGGTTGGGCAGTGGACTAACCTGGCCATGATAACTCACTAGAGAGAGCCCTTCTTTGGGTCTTAGACCTAAGGTTAGAATACCAATGTGAGTTGAGTAGCTGTGTGCCCTTGGGCAAGTTACTAAACTATTCTAAACCTCAGTTTCATTATATGAGGGTACTTCAGAAAGCTCAGGGACAAATAAGATAATTTGAGAGGATGGGTGTTCGGCACAGGAGTTGAATGCTGCTTGGCATGCCTAGATCACAGTGCAGAGGGCCTGGTTTGAGTCCTGGCTTTGCTTCCAATTCCGGCTTCCTGCTAACGCACAGCCCGTGAGGCAGCAGGCGATGACTCGAGTACTTGGGTCTCTCCTACCCACGTGACAGAGCCCCACTGACTTCTGGGTGCCTGGCTTCAGCTTGGCCCAGTCCCAGCTGTTGTGGGCATTTGGGGCGTTAACCAGCAGATTAAGATTCAATCTCAATCTCTCTCTCTCCCTCTCTCCCTCCCTCCCTCCCCCTTACAAATAAAATGAAAATAAGTAGAATTTTACTTATAAGTTGATTTTGGTATAAAAAAATCAAAATAATTATACAATATTTTTATAATATTCCTTTGCCATGAACTTTGTGAAGACTCCTTGGATATATTTCCCTTTCTTTTTGCACCAAAACGAACAGCTTTTATTTATTTTTTTCTATGAACTTTTGAATTCCCTCATATAAATCCCCCCTAATTAGGCTTATTGAGAAGCCTGCATATATTAAACAAACACATAAAAGTGAGAGAGCTCCTCCAGGGGGCCTTCGGTCCATCTTTGTCCCTCTCTCTTCCCCTCTTCCCACCCCCTGTGTGGGCTCTGCCTCTGGTCTGGAGGACTCCGAGTGCCCTCTTTGTACCTCTTGGCTTACAAGTGGGTCCATTTCTTTTGTCAAGGCTTCACTCTCCATTCACCCTGAGGTTTTCCTCTCCAGGTGCTGGGGGCTTGGGCCCTCCCGCGGATCATCAGGACATTAGGGGAAGCGTGGCACAATTAAATGACGCACTACAGACAAGCAATTCGGCAATGAGTAGCAGTCACCACAGGCACAGAGGTGATGGGTGGGTGTTCTCATTCTGTGTGTGCGGGGCTTCATTTTTAAGGCCAGTATTGTTGTGTATTTGAGTATGTTTCGCACCGTGTTTGCTTATATTAATTTGCTCCAGGATTGATTTTTCTTAGCTTGATTAAGACTCCAACCTGGTGAGTTTAGGGAGGAGCTAGAACTGTAGCTATTGATGTGTTCAAAGCAAGGGCCTCCTAAGGCCTGTTTTCCAAAACCGAGGTTGCCATAGTGAGCTGCCTTGAATGCTGTGTGTACCTTTCTACTTCTCCTTTCTGGAGAAGAGAAGATCAAAGCATGGAGGCTCAGAGAGAGCGCGGCTCGTGAGTGGCACTGGAAAGCCTTTCAATTTTCTCCCTGAACAAATTCTTGCCGAAGGCTGGGAAGATGAAAAGCAAGACCACAATGCCAGGTGCTTAGCAATGTCACCCATTTCCCCAGTGAATCCTCATTGCCTGAGTTTTTTAAATGGTCTCTGCATAGCCCATATTTTCCTTGTCACCCTCCACAGTGAGGGCTTCTGTGAAATTAAAATCATCTGTTAGACTGTCAAGCCAAAAAGATAATAAAATCACGGTGTTGGAATTAGGGGCGGGAAAAATGGACAGATGAGATGAGTGACACAATCATGATTCTTTCAGGAAAAAAATATAAATAAAAATCAACTTCCCTGCTCTTCCAGAGGATCAGAGAGGGATGACAGACACCTGTGAGATCCTTCGTGGGACCTCAGGTGTTCTCAGCACCCCAAAAAAAGCCTGGCAGAACCTCACTGTGACCCCAGGGATGGGGTCATTATGTATGAATCTACTCAGCCTGCAGTTGGTCAGGCTGTGTGTGGCCACTTCCAGTGAAGCCGTCACATCCTGGAGTGAAGGGGGCTTTAAATCTATGTCTTCATATCTAATGCTGCCCCTTGCTAGCTGGAGTGAGGAAGGAGAGATGTACATTGAACAACTACAGCAGTTCCTCTTCGGTGGATTCCTACTGCCCGTCCTACAGTGTGCTTGTGGGAAAGGTTGATAAAGTGCCAGGCATGCTGCCTTCCGTGCCACAGGTGGACAGCTGTGCTTCTTCCCTCCCACTGTCCACAGGCCCCGGGCAGCAGGAGAAGGAGTCTGGTTCACCGAATAGTCATGTCGAGGAAGCAGAGAGTGGTGGTTACAATGTGGACTCTACCCACTACTCAGGGTCAGCTCCTGGCTCTGCTTAGTGACCTTGGGCCAGTGACCTAAACTCTAGTCCCCCATTTCTTGATTTGAAAACGAGGTGCAATCATAGAACTGTAGTAAGATGCTTGGGCAGAGTGGCGAGTTCTCGGTGTGAGCTTGCTGTCGTCGTCCTTGATGACTGTGAAGCAGAGCAGGGGGCAGATGATGGTGGTCAAACCGAATAGTTTTTCTTGTTGTGACTAAGATCCGACCGGGTACTGAGGGTTTTAAAGGGAATGAAAGGCTGCGGGCTGCATTTTAACACCTAGCAGTGCCTGGACAGATAATTCCAAGCTCTGTGGCTGGACCCCTCAGGGAGCACCGAAGAACCAGGCAGTTGTTGAGAGTGGCATATCTTCATACTTTCTTAGATGCTTGTGGCTGAGCTGTAACAGAGTAGTGTTAGTGAGTCACAGGTCTTGGGTCCAGTCCCAAAATGAGAAACCACCTTCTTGGTGTCTCATATGTTCAGCTCAACATTTTTCATTTCTTTGGTCCCTGAACTTTTTGCGGGGAGCATCTTCTGCCTTCGCAGGCACGTGAGCAGGGAGCTAGATCAGAAGCGGAGCAGCCTGGACTTGACCTTGTACTCACGTGGGATGCCAGGGGTTGCGCCTGATGCCTTAACCTGCTGTGCCACAATGCTGGCCCCGCCCCTTCATTTGCTAGCGAGCAGCCAGCCTGAGGTTTCCAGAGCGCCTTCTGTCCTCATGTTGGCGCACATGCACTAATATCACAAGCTTGTCAAAGAATGTTTCTGACGTCACAGTCCTTCCTTGCCCATCGCTCTCTTGTTCTTTCATGGTCGGAAGCAAATTTCCTGTTCCTAACTCTTCTCCACATGTCTGATTCCTTGTTCCACAGAAGTGCTCCTTCCACTCATCCAAATTTGCTTCATGGTTTTGATCATGTCCTTATGAATTTGGCCAGTTAGTCATGGAGGTTTGTATCCTAGCCCTTGCTATTGGAACTTGAGCCCAGTCTACCTCTCCTAACTTTCATAACAGGAACTACCTTTTACAATGTCAGATTAATAAAAGTAAATCTGAAGGCATCCCCTTCTAGGAGACTTGGAATGCTCACACCAGGAACTCACGGACAAGATGGGTCCCAGACAGGAAGTCTGCGCAGACTGTAATCTGTAGCACGGGCCCGCCCTGTTTTGATGCATCTCACTGCGAACATAGTTGGTTGCAGTTTATTTGTTCCTGGTGACACCTAATGGGCTTGCTGTGCTTTTGCTTAATTTAGACTTCTAGAATGAAATTTTGGGCCCATAGTGGGCCCCTGACTCTACACCGCTTCTCTTTAGTCTCGCTGGTCTTGGTGAAGTCCCAAGTCTTCCAAGTCGGTATCCACTGATCATCTGCTGGTGGCTGTCATTGTGCTCCCAGGTGACTCATTGTGTGGCATTCCTGCTGTGCAGAAGCTCCGGAAACGCTGACCCACGCCTGCCCGATTCTCTGTCCTGACCAGCCCTAAGAGCATGGCACGAAGTCAGCGTTCAGTGAGTGAATGGGTAAACGGATGGTTGAATGAATCAACCAAAAATGCAATCAAATGTAAAAATCTACCAGCTGAGGCTGGCTGCTTAGCCTAGCAGTTAAGATGCCTGGGACCGGTATCAGAGTTCCTGGGTTTGATTCCTAGCTCCAGCTCCTGACTTCAGTTTCCTACCAATGCAAGACCCTGGGAGGCAGCAGAGAGGTCTTAAGTCATTGAGTTGCTCCCACCCACGTGGGAGTCCTGCACTGAGTGCCTGGCTCTGGCCCCAGCCCTGCTCTAGCGTGAAGTGTGCTCTCGCGCTCGCTTGCTCTCTTGCTCACTCGCTCTCAAACACACAAACAAACCAATCATTTAAAACGAATAATGGGCATGTGCCTCCCTCTTGGTGTAGGTTTTAAAAGCCTTGACTACAAGCTGGTGTGTCAGACACCCTACCCCTTCTCAGACTGGCATAGCTCAGAGCATCCCTTTCTCCTCTTGTTTCCCCCATGCCCTGTGTAGCAGAGTCCCCCAGCCTCTGCAGCTGTCCCTGATGCCAGCATAACATCTTGCCCATTGCTTGTCTCCTCTGTGAAGGACATGCTAAAACCTCCATATGCATTATTAACTCTTTAGTGTACAGAGACCTGGAGAGGTTGAACAATTTGCCCCAATCCAATAAGCTAACTGGAGATAGAGTTGGAGCTCAAGTCTGGCATTCACCAAGACCATACTCTCACGTCCATGTCACTGATCCTAGGGGCGCAGCCCAGTGGTGCTTCAGAGGCTGCGCCAAGCCCTGTCTGTCTCCTCTGAGTCTCTGAGAGCATCGGACCCTTGGTCCCCACCTAAATGTATCTGGCCTGTCGGAGGCACCCCAGGACTTGATGGCTGATGACGTTTGAATGTTGTTTGTTCAGGGAGGGGGAAGGGGATGTGAACAGGTTCACATAATCTAGCAGTGGAACAGAATGAGGCCAAACGATCCAACAGTTTCTCTCTGGCATGGGGCTCAGCTCTGGCATTGCAGAGGTAGCACAAAAGCCTCATGTGGTCCGTGGCAGGAATGTTGCAAGTTGCAATTTGCTCCTGCCCATCATGAGAGGCCAGAGGGATGACTTTCAGTGCTCAGTTAGGTAGCCTGCTTGGAGATTGGCAGCCAGACAGGATCTTGAAGAGTTGGGTGAGGCCTAGCCCTCAGGCAGGACAGGGAAGGAGTCTCAAAGTGGGAATGCAAACGTGATGGCTGTCAGCCTACAGCCTTTCTTAGCACCAGAAGTAGTTAGGAAGGGCTTTGAAGAAGTCACTCGAGCTGGGTCTTGATGGGGGTGCAGAATTTGCCTGCTTATAAGAGAAACCCAGCCCCTTCGGTGCCCCCCAGTGCCTTGTGGAGGGTACAAGCTGGTGGACGAGCACAGAGATGACCGAGTAAGTGGCTGATTATCAATCAGGAAAGTGTTACTCTTGGCATGAGCTGATGCTGATGTGAGAACAGTGAATTTCAGTTGCTGATCGTTGAGAACCTGGGGAGGGAGAGCCTCTTGGGGGGAAGGCCACTGCCAGTTTCCCCATCCCCTGTATGTGTTTCTGGCTGCTTCCCTTCCTGGCTTGACCCAAAAGCAGGTAAACTGAGGATTGCAAAAGGGAATATTTTCAGGGCAAAACATGCTTGAGAATCGCCTTTTCTGGAGGTACCAAGACCCCAAGAACAGTGGATCAGCCTGGGCTGGGAAGTGATGTTCCCGGGGCCAGCAGTGAGTGACTCGTCTCATGCACCCTGATTCTCACCATGCCTGGTGAGGTTGTAGGGACCCAGGAGTTCTTCAAACCTCTCGCCTCCCACACCTCTACATTCACATTGCTGTCCCCACACTTTCTCTGGGGGCAGGAACCAGCCTGCCGTCCATGCCGGTTTAGTTGTCGAAGCCCCTTGCTGCAGGCAGCCTGCTGAAGATTGAGCTTCATCCCTTGGAGACCTCTTTGCAGGCAGCTCCTGCGTTCTGCTGTTTCCTGGCACACTTCTTACAAATGCTTAAACCAGACACGAAAATAACCTCTGGTTCACAGACTATGAATTTTTAAAGGGAGACATTTAATTGTGTTATAGCATCCAAAAACCCTCCCCCTTAGCCTGGAACACATCCTCAATTTGATGCCTCCTACTGGCGAGGGGTGACATTGCACCCTAACACTCTGAGACCTGTAATTATCTGGATGAATCCAGATGTGAAGCTGGGGCCCAGTGACTGTGAGTGGGTGGAGCTTCTCCAGGCATGGGACAAAGCCTATGGAAGATGGAAGGTAGTGAAAGGATGACGAGAGAGAGAGAGAGAGAGAGAGAGAGAGAGAGAGAGAGAGCGTGCGTGAGCGAGAGAGAGCGCATACACGCTGTTGCAGAGTTAAGAAGTGGAAATAGAAGATTGAAAATCCTGACCAAGGGAAGCGCTCCTCCAAGGGCTGCCTGGCTGGCAGCAGGCAGTTGCACACTAGCAACCTCCCCTTCCCTTCTTTTCCCTGAAGCCCCCCAGGTCAGGCAGTGGGGGGATTTTTCTGTAGGAGTTTGATCTCATGGAAGATATGCTGGAATTGTTACGTAGGACCCAGCATGGGTGAGGAGCACTGCTGTTCTCTGATACCTTCTCTGTCTGGTTTCCATTTGGCTTTGGGGAGGACTTGGAAAATTTGCTGTGAGTGGAGCTGCTTCCTCCTGCCCTGGGAGAGTGAGGCTATGGGGAAAGGATGGGGTGCAGGCAAAATGGGGAGCACTGGGAAATGAAGGCACGGGGACCCCCAATTAGGTAGCTTCAGGAGAACAAGTGGGTTTTGCTACTATTTATTGAAGGTCGGAACTTGGTGCCTACTGTGCACGGTCAGTTTCCTTGTCCAGGGAGGTGGATGCTTTCGCAAACCCTAACTGTGAGCAGAGCTAGAAGAATTCAGTAAAGCGCTCGTGCGCCAAGTCCAATTTGCCCAGCCCTTCCCCTTCACGGCCAGCGAGTCTAACAGAGAGCAGCTTGTTTCGCTGCAAGGCTGCCTGCAGAGGCAGGTGGGACGCTGCCAGGATTTCCATCCTAGGCGTTGACTTAAGCACTTCCTAATTCCTCTCTGACATTTCTCGCAGGTTAGAACCTGCACAGGGAGGCTCGTGGCACTCAGCTCGCTGACTTGTCCTGGAGGCAGCTGCTCCTTATCTGTGGTTATGGGCAGCAGAACGACTTAGAATCTGCGTGCCGTCCTCCCTCCTTGCCAGCCCTGGCTGGCCTGGCAACAGAGCTGCAGTGCGGGTCCCTGAGCAGGGCAGCCTTGCCCGGCTCTCTCTGCTTCCTCCTTCCCTCTCTGCCACAGCCGCTGGCTGCTCCCTGTGTACAGAGGGCATAGAGGGGGCTCGAGCATGCTCAGTTACCCCTTAGTCACTGCAGGGGCTTTGCCTACTGCTGATTCCCCTGCAGAGCCAGGCACTGTGCGCTCATGTGTGGGAACGCCCCTCCCACACCCGTGGCTGGAAGCTAGCTTATTCCAGCCCGCACTGGCCTATCTGCCAGCACTGTTGCTGCTGCTGCTGTGTGTGTGCATGTGTGTGTGTTAGCAGTATTTCCTCTTGCTAGTGAACAGTCCTAAAGGGAGCAGCCTTCAGGATCCATTCTGTGGACCCAGCCACCTAAGTGTCCTGTTCCGTTGCTGGGTGGTGGTGGGTGGGCTCAGCTCTGATTGGCTGTGGAATTGTTTGTTCCTTCCTTTGGGTCAGGGATGAGGATGGATCTGACATTGGTAAGCTTGAAAACCCAGCAGTGTGCCACGTGGGGTCAGTTGGTATTTGTGCACGTGTGTGCTTTATGGATGGAAGACGCATGTCCCCCATCAGGGCCACTGGTTTGGGCACAAAATCCTTACTAGCTACAGTGGGCTGGGTGTAGGGGAGGGAAGGGACCGGGAGAATAGAAACCGTGTGTGGATTGTGGGTGCAGGGCCTTTTAGGCCAGGCACGGTCATAGCTACACCCCCTACCCCCCACTCAGGGCGTTTGCCGTGAGTTGTTTATGATGCCAGGGATCTAGGTGAGGAAGCAGTAGGAGCTGTCTTCCCACTGACATTGGGAAGTCGTGCACCAACCCTCTGGCCCTGGGCTCCGAATGAGTGTCCAGGCCAGATCCTGCTTCCTCCCTGCACCCAAGCCACGGCCAGCGCACTGCAGAGACCCAGCCCTTGCACCGCCTCAGACTGTCCGTGGCATTCAGACTCCACATTTCAGTTGTGGTTCACGAAGCTTCTTCGTAATCTGCGTCTCTTTTCTTCAGATGCAAGTGTCCTGTATTTTCTGGCCTTCTCAGATTTTTCTTAAAGATTGAGGTCCCTGAGGAGGGGAAATCATCGTAACAGAAGCCTCTTAGATGTGGCGTTGTGAGATCTGTCCCGTCCACTCCCCAGCGGATGGTCTCCCCTAGAAAACAGGCGTTTATGGGGGCTGGTGCTGTGGCGCACCACGTTAATCCTCCGCCTGCGGCGCTGGCATCCCATATGAGTGCCGGGTTCTAGTCCCGGTTGCTCCTCTTCCACTCCAGCTCTCTGCTGTGGCCTGGGGAAGCAGTAGAAGATGGCCCAAGTCCTTGGGCTCCTGTACCTGTATGGGAGACCTGGAAGAAGCTCCTGGCTTCAGATTGGCACAGCTCCGGCCAGTGGGACCATTTGGGGGGTGAACCAATGGAAGGAAGACCTTTCTGTCTGTCTCTCTCTTTATCTGTAACTCTACCTGTCAAATAAATAAATAAATAATCTTTAAAAAGAAAAGAAAGCAGGCATTTTTTTCCTCAAAGTCCAGGGACTGAAGGTTGGAAATGAAGGTGTTGGGATGGACAGTCTTCCCCTGAGACTCTGAGAAAGGCACCTTTCTCGCTTCTCTGACTTCCGGTGGCTCCCACCACCCTTGGCTTGTGGTAGCATCATTGCCGGCTCTGCCTCTGCCGACAGAGCCTTCACCCCTGTGTCTCTGGGGCAAATCTCCCTCTCCTTTCCCTGATGCAGACGCCAGTCATTGGGCTCAGGGCCTAAACCCAGTATGATTTCATCTCCAGGTCCTTAAATCAATTACATCTGCAACAACCTTCCTTCCAAACGCGGTCACATTCACCCACCATGTTCTTGTTCTAGAACCTTTGATGATTCCTGACAGCCTTAGAATCAAGTCCAGACCCGGGGATCCCGTGGGAACTTAAATTTCCAGTTGCAATTCAGGTCATATCTTCATGCCGCCGTCTGATTCGCAGCCCCACTGGGCTGTGACAGTTGCACAACACGCTATGTACTCCTACATTTGTTCTCTGCCTTGGAATGCCCTTCACCCTGCCTCACCTCCTGCTGTTAAAACACAGCCCAGCCTGCATATCTAGCTCAGGTGCTGCTTCCTGCTTGCCCCCCTCCTGAGTCTATGTCCAACTAGCCTCCGTCTCTTCTCTACTTGCATTTTCATGTTTTTTTTTTTTTTTTCTCTTTAGAGCAGGTGTCAACTGGTTCCCACAGATCACTCAGCATGTGTCTAACTGACCGTCTGGAATTTTAGGCCTTACTCATCTTTAGTCCTTGCATTTTTTCATACAGTGCTTGCTACTTAGACAATACTTAAAGCTTCTAGAAGCACAACTAAGCTGCCAATCACCCAGCTTTGCAGGTAAAGACCAAGGGTTCATGAGCCGGGATTCCAGCCCCCAAGTCCTCAGCTGCCTTTTCTCTTGCCTCTCTCTAGCAGGTCCAGCCAGGCTGCTACCCCAGTGGCCCACACTTGCCATAACAGGGTGACCAGCTGCCCCAGGTTGCCTGGGACTGTCCATGTTTTAGCACTGAAAGCCTAGCATCCTGGGATCACACATTATCCTCCGTCACACTCATCTTCCCCTGACACTTGCTAGCCATTCCTATGAATGGAATTGCCCATCCAGACTCTTTGTCTAGTCATGTGTCATAGAGTCACAGAATATTTCATTCTTCAGCAGCTGGCCTGGCCCTGCACGGGCCCCTCTGTGTGGCCCAAGGTACAGCCTTCTAAACGTGACCACTGGACTTTGCTGCAGCTCGCTGCTCTCTTGTCTGCTGCACCTCTCATAGACCCTCCCAATTTCCTGCATCCTATCAAAGGGAACCTGGGAGTGCTGCATCCCAGGCACAGCTCTTCCTTCTGTAGAACACCAAGGGCAAGGACAACTCCAGGAAGCTCTCCCAGGCCTCTTCACCAACCCATCATTCTCCCTCTGGAAGCTCTGAAGGAATTGAATGGGTCTGGACCTCACGGGAGAAGGGCCTGTTGCTATGGACAAGGCAGTGGGACTTGGGTTCTACCTCAAGTTGGCCCACCGGGGCAAGTTCTGAACTTCAGTTTAGTTCGCTGTAAAGTGAGAAAGTGAGATGAGCTCTCCTATTTTTACAGCCTTCCCAAACAGAAGATAGAAAGCAGAAGATGTAAGTGTCTGAAGCAAGATGGCAGTGGGAAGAGGCCTCTGAAATCTCGCCTTGCACTGGCGCCGTCCCCACCACCTGTCCCTGCCTGACTTGTCATTCCTATCTTTATCCTTTGATTCCCCTGTAATCCCATCCTGGCCCAGCCCAGAAAGCCACCACCTACAGCTCAAGAGATATTAAAGTGCAATTATGTGCCTTGGCTCACAATACCCCGGATCCCGGAGGAAAGGCTCAATTCCTAAGCCCTGTTTCTGCCACACCCGAAGCTACATCTGCCTCCCCCGCCCCCATGCCCAGATCACCTTGTCAGCACTTGCTTGTCACTTCCCTCCCTTGTTCCAAATGTGGCTGAATCCAGCTGAGAACACTAAAATGTGTGTGTGTGTACTTAGATTTAATGTGCATGTCCCGCTTAACTTTTGACAAGACCTATTCCCGTATTTTATCCCCTCTGATCCTTGCAACAATGTTGTGTGGTTGGTACAATTGTCCCGACTTTTCCATATGTGGAAACAGACTCAGGAGCGAAATACGGTTATGTGAAAGTAGGCGGTAAAACCAGAGCTTGACCTCAAATCCCCCGAGTCCAAATCTCACGCCCTTTCCACCTGTGCCCGCAGTAGGATGGGGAGCGACCTTGTGTCCTGCACACAGGGGCCTGAAGATGTTGCCCCAACAGCAGCACCTGCCCCGGGTTGGTTGTGTAAAGCAGTGTTTACTGTGCACACAGACCAGGGGGGATCTTGTTAAAATGCAGATTCCAGCTTGGTGGGTCGGGAGAGTCAAAGTGCTGCATTTGTGACAAGCGCCAGGTGCTGCTGTGCTGTCCCCTGGGAGGGACAGGCTTCAGGCAGCTCTCTTTGACACATGCAGAGGGCACAGGAGGGGTTTGTGTCTTTCCTGGAGAGAGCTCCCGAGTGGTAGAGGCGTGGAGAGATGCGGGGGTGCTGTGCCTACGTGGGAATGTGCTCACCGCTGCTGTCACCAGATGGAGAAAACAAGGTGGCCTTTCAGGCTGTGGGCAGGTGATGCGTCGGGTGGGAGGGGACGGCTTGTGGGGTTTGGTGTCTTGGAAAGCCCTTTCCCACCCTGACACTGAGGCCCTGGGCATAGCACAGGACACCAGGGTGCTCTGGCTGTCGCCAGTGCTGTTTTGTTGCCCAACACGAGGTGTCCCTCGCTCCTGGGAGGATCTGGCCACCCATTCACATCCCTCATAAAAGCCCAGCTAAAAACTCCCAGAAGCCTCTCCTGCCACCCACTCCGTACACATTTGTCTGTCTACCTGTGGACCCTGTTCTCACCTGGGCCCAATTCAAACTGGGGCAGAGCGAGGAGGCAAGAGGGCAAGTGGAAGCAGAGCCAAGTGGCAAGAGGAGAGGAGAGGCTGTGAGCAGAAAACAGCCCGGGCAGTGGGAGCAGGTAGGAAGAGAGGGGCCTGAGGGTCTGAATTAAGCCGAGGAGTGGGAGGCCTGGCTCGAGGGTGCTGGGTGGCAGGAGCCGTGGGGAGTCGGACTGCCCAGCCAGGAAAGGCACACAGGTCGCTACAAAGCCAAGTCCAACCCTGCAGGTAGAAATGTACTTCAGAACTGCTGCCTGCCAAGGTGGGCCAGGAGAGTGTTTGGGGGAGGGGTGCCCCCTGTTGTCTTGGTCTGGTCCCTCGTCGGGGACAGCAGGTTTGGGTAGCTATTGTTCTGATGTAACTTCTACCGTACCATGACAGGTCGTTTCTGTTGCTTCTTTTCCTTACCTTTCCTAATCACTGTTTCTCCTTAATATACAGCTCTGTGCGAGGCACTGTATTGTTTCTGAAAACAAATGTGAGGATTTCTAGGGTAAGGATCATGGTTTAGGGACTCTGTAGAAATCATTGCTCAGGGGGCCAACGTTGTGGTGTAGGAGGTAAAGCCGCCACCTACAGCGCTGGCGTCCCATATGGGCACCGATTTGAGTCCAGGCTGTTCGACTTCTCATCCAGCTCCCTGCTAGTACACCTGGGAAAAGTGGTGGAAGATGGCCCGGTGCTTGGGCCCTTGTTACCCATGTGTGGGGCCTGGAGGAGGCTCCTGGCTTTGGCCTGGCCTAGATCCAGCTATTGAGGCCAGTGGTTGGCAGATCTCTCTGTCTCTCCCTCTCTCTAACTCTTTCAAATAAAAATAAATAAATCTTAAAAAAAAATCACTGCTCACTAACCAAGCATGTCTTTCTCCTTCTGGTCTTTTAAAAATAGATGCAGAAGTATGGGGGCCGGTGTGTTTGCTTTGTTTTCAGTGGGCAGCATTCAGCATGAAGGGGTGATCATGGGTAAAAGTACCCAGATACCTGTCAAGCCCTCCTCCCCCGACATGCACTGTGGCCCTGTGCTGGTTCCTGTTGGCCTCTGTATCTCATGTGCAAGTGCTCACCCTGGAAGCTAGCCTCACACCCTCACAGCTGTGCCTCCCGACAGCATGGAACCCAGGCACGTGGCTGGCAAGGCCATTGTGCCTGAACACACACACACACACACAACACTCCTGAAGTCCCTCTGCTTACTTGTCTCCTGCTGAAGGATCCCATCTCAGGAGTTAAATGATATTTACATACTTTTCCTAGGATGGTGATTACATGGTGTGTGTGTGGGGGACAATGCATGATTTCTGTTTATGATGATGATCACGCTTAATTTCACAAATACAAACCAGTTGGTAGAAGAAGAGCCAAGTGAGAATGTGAAATCCTGAGCTATAAAATAGCATTAAAGAACTAACTAGAAGGCTGTCCACTTGCGCGTGCTCAGTGGCCCCTGAAAGACAGCAAGTGTTCCCTCTTCAGGGGCCACATCAGCAAGAAGGTGAGAGCGGTTGCTATTTAGTGGAGCATCTATTTGCTTGTGAAAGACAGGGGCCGCCTGTGTGTACCTTCTAAACCTTAGCTTCTTCCCCAGTCTTTGCTGTTTGTTAATCTGTTCATTAAATCTTTCAACACAGACAGGGACCCATGTCACCCCTGTCCTTCCCAGCTTAAATGCTAACCCGAGTTTAATACACTGTGCCCTTTTCTTGCCTGTCTTCTCTCTGTACTCAGGAGTTGTAGGATGAGATTGATGCTCTCGAGGTGCCCCCTTCGCAGACTCCCCGCCTCCTCAGGCCTGGATCCTAACCCAGCCACGGAGCAGCCGCACAGACCAAACATAGGGAACACAGGCCAGCATGTGGTCCCCTCCCCATGGCTCTGCATGAGGGCTCTTAGCAACATCAGGGGGTGGGGGGCAGGCACACAGCAATCAGACAGCTACAGAGGGTAGGCCCGTTTGAAAAGAATCAACTTGGCCACGCCCCTCTGCTGAATAAATCCATCATTTTCTGCTTTAAACTCAGCCCTTTCCTCCCCCTCGGGGACTAATTCTGCAGCACTTTCTCTCCTGAAAGCAGAGGGAAGTCTTGCATGTTTCTCGAGCCTTCCTAACGAAGGGTCTAGCCTGCCTCCAAAGCCAGGAAGGCCACGCTGGGGTCAACGTCCCGTCCCCCCCCCCTCCCCTCCCCTCCCCTCCCCTCCCCAGCTCTACTCCCTGCAGAATGCCCTGGGCTGCTTTCCATCCATGACCCGAGGGCCTGGTGAAGAAGTCTGCAGGACATTGGCCTGTTGTCACTCCCATGTCCTCCCGGGACCCTGGTGAAGGACAGGGTGGGAAGTGGAACGGAGGCTCTGAGATGCACTGGGATGGAAGAGGGCTGAGCTAGAAGCCAAGGTTCACATCTTGGCGGTAGCACTTGGCAGTTGCGTGGCCTCGAGCAAATGCCATCGTCTCCAGTTCGTCCTCTGTAAATGGAGAAGGGAGGCATTGCTGCCTGACTCAGGCAGTCACTACGAGGTTCACACAGAGCACGAGAGGGGCTGGGACTGTGCGTATCTACAGGAGTGGGAAGGCCATTGTGAGCCTTACCTCAGAGCTGAGCGGGCTGCAGGCACAAGTCCTGCAGGTGCAGCTCATAGGCAGTGTGGTGGGAGAGGGGGGGTGGGGGCCCTTGGAGCTGGGCCCAGTGATAGCCCTAAAGGTCAGCCTCTTCAAGGGTCACTGACCATGTGCATCAACAGTAGCAGTGACCACACTCCAGCCAGAACATTGATTAGCAGGAGATTGGCACACCAGCTTCTCCCTCTGGGTGGCTGCCCCAGCTCTCTAGGAATGGGCCTCTTCTGGCATTTCCCCCACGGTCTTGGCCTGTGTGACAATCTCTGGACAAACGCCTTGCCAGTCCGCTGTGTAAGATCAGTCTCCGCCGACGGCCACTCTCCCTCTTACCCCATCTCCTGATGCCCACTATAGGTCCAGCCCACAGGAGGGCTGCTGGCCACGTGACCTCTGTGGATGCCCTCCTAATGCCCCATTTCTTTCCCTTGAAGATCCTTCTAGAACTGACAGCTGGAGGAGAGGAAGCAGCTGTGCATGGAGGCTGGACTAACCCAGCACTGCTTAGGAGTGGATGGGTGCAAACAGGAGCAGGTGCATCCGACCAACTTCAGGGCAGTAGAGGAGACTGGTTCCTTGCTGGGAGTTGAAATTTTCCACAACAGAGTTGAGATGCCAGGAGATCTTGCACTGTGTGACTCCTGCTCTGTGTCCCATTATACCAGAAAGAAGATTTTTAAGTCTGCTGACTATGTTTTTACAACTGACGTATGTGGAAGTATGGTTTTAGATGCTAAAACATAAGAATTTCCAGGTTTCAAACTGGGGTAGAAATATCAAAATCCTGGCTGCCTTAAGTAAGAGAATCAAGGATATGGGATGCATCCCCAAATCCTCCCCTCAGAGACCAGCCCTGACAGTGACTGGGTCTCAGTGTGGCCCTGGCTAGAAAGGCAAATTCCTAGTGCTGTCTTAGACTCGGTCATCTCTGGGGGCAAGGGTGGACAACCTGTGTTTTGTTGAGATGTGCCAACGATTCTAGCACACCATTGATTCATGGGCTGGGGCAGAAGCTTATGGTGCTAGAAGGGTTAAGGAGTAGCCTTTCATGGGCTGCAGATCAATGAGAAAAGAGAGAATGGCTCCCTCGGGCTCTCTCATCTCCTAGAGGGTCTGTGTTCCAATGGAGGGATCCCCTCCCCACCTATGCTGCCTGTGTAGGACCAGTGTAAAAGTGAGCTGCTATTGAAAGGGACATAGGAAGGCACAGACAGCCTGGATCTGGGCTGCCAGCTGGTTACAGGAGTGTCGGGAAAGGCACCTGCCTGGCCCCTGAAGGGCTCTGGGGCCCGTGAGAAGCTGTAGACCACCCAGCTCAACAGGGCACGGCTGTTCTGAGCTCTTGCTGCAGTCCCTCCCACTGGAGGAAAGGAGAACTTCCCAGTTCCAGCTGGCTGAGGAGCCAGACAACACAGACTGTCCCGCCTCCTGCTGGGTCATCCTGGGCTCTGCTCACGGTCCTGGCGCTGAGCAGGTACCTGATTCGTGGTTGTGAATGAGGAGGGCCACTTCCAGCTCAGGGACTGCTTTTCCTTCCCAGTTTGGGTGGCTCACCTGCAGGCCTGTGGCTGCTCAGTCCTTGGAACAGTCAAGCTCTCCCTTGGCAGGCAGTCCTGTCTCTCGACCTGAAAGCAGGTGTTCTTGTGCTGGACTGCCATGTTCCTCAGTCCCCTGCAGTCTGCCTGGCTCCCCAGGGAGGTGGGGACACCCTGGCTCCACTGCTGGAGTTGTGCCCCAGATCAGTGGTGGGTGCCATTCTCTGTGGCTGCCAGGGTGAGCTGCTGATGGTGGGATACTTCTTCTACCTCTCTGGGAGAGCTGACTCAAGACTTCATCCCAGAAGCCCCCTGGGAAATCTGCTCTATGATGAACCCCACTGTCTCACCCCAGTGCATCCCCAGGACACTCTGATTTCTTCACTAAGTAGCCCCTGAACCACTGATGGGAAACTGACTTCACTGGGCCTCCCCTGACAGAGGAAGGGGCAGCTTTGCCCCCTCTGTGTGAGCCCTGGCCCTGGGGTCTCCTGTCTCCTCTCTCTGTCTCTCTCTCTCTCTCTCTCTCTCTCTCTCTGTCTCTCTCTCTCTCTCTCTCTCTCTGTCTCTCTCTCTCTCTCTCTGTCTCTCTCTCTCCTTGTACTCTCCATGCCCTTGCTCGGGGCAGACACTCACCCCTCCACCCTCATCTTTTGTGAAGCACTCTCTGTTTGATTTATCACATGAAACATTTACAAATAGCCCCTTCCTTGACTCTTCTTCGCTTCTTCTTAGGGCTTTCATCTTTATCCTCTTTGTCTTCTCCCTTCCTGTTGAAATACGTTCTCTGGACCTGCAAATAATGCCACTGATGGCGCTTTGAAGTCCTTGAGTAGTATCCTGAAAACAGACCACTCACCACCCCACCCCATCTGTTTCTCTGTCTTGCATTCTTCTTCTTCTCTCTCTGTATTAAGCTCCTGGCAGCTCCCAGGTGAGCTTCCCATCCGGACAGCTTCTCCTTGAACTCTTGTCCAGCCATGAGAACTGGGAGGGTGGGGCACTTGGAACATCATCAGGGCATTTTAATTTACTCTGCTTGACTGGGAAAGTTCCCAAGTCTGTAGGCTCAGATCCCGACCATGCATCCTTGTTCAAAGTCAGCTGTCTCCACGCACCACTGCTGTGTGCCCAGCACTAGGCCCAGACGAATACCAGGCTGTGGTGGTTACTGTGTGGCCTCCTGGAGCTCACAGGAAGATTGGGGGGGGGGACATTGCTCCCAAGCCAGAAATTCTGCTTCCCATGTGGAGTAGCCCAGAATGGTTTCCCTGGGGATCTAGAGTTAAAAGCCCCAGCTCCCAGTGCGTCATGACTTCTGGTTGAATGAAGGGAACTCTTCGAAGACAAATCATTCTGTTTGACCAAAGGTTACATTGAACAAATGGCCCCCTTTTGCTATGGCTTATTCCAGATAAATTCCCAGAAGTAAAGCAAGATTTGTTCCAGCTAAAATCCCAGAAATAAAATAAATCCTTGGAACTCTCTGAGGACTAGATTTGATGCACCATCGCTTTATTCATTGTTTTTGTTTTCTTGGCCTCTCTGTAACCGAACTTGGCACTTCTAAGGCCTTTGGATGTGCAAAGCCATTGCTTTTGCCCTCAGCTCCGAAGGTGACTTCTTAGCCCTGACAGCTCACCCAGTTACCTTCCAGGAGTTATGAGGGCATGATCTCTGATCAACTGGGCTTGGGTGGATAATCACGGTTCTTGCCTGCCAAGAATCCTGTCCCCTCTCTTTAACCTAACTGCTCTGCTCTGCCCACAGTTCCTTTGCAGCCCTGTAGATCCTTCCAAACTGATGTCAAGCTAAACAATGCACATCATCATTGCGGACACTGGCAAGGGCCCTGGGCTAGGGCAGTATGTTGATGGGTTGCTGACTGTTTTTTTGTTTTTGAAAAATGATTGATTTATTTGAAAGACAGTTACAGAGAGAGAGAGAGAGAGAGAGAAAGAGAGAGAGATAGCATGAGAGAGAGCTCTTCCATCTGCTGGCTCACTCAGCAAATGGTTGCAATGACTAGAGCTTGGCCAGGCTTCATCCGGTCTCCCATGTGACTGGCAGGAGCCCAGGCATTTGGGCCATCTTCTGCTGCTTTCCCATGCATATCAGCAGGAAGCTGCATTGGAAGTGGAGCAGCCAGGATTCAAACAGCACGCGTATGGGATGCTGGTGTCACAGGCAGCGGCTTAGTCCACCGCCCCCCCACGCTGGCCCCTCTTGACCATTTCTGCTTCACACCTAATGCAGGGCAATTCTCCATCCATGGAAAACAGCTGGCCTCAGTTTGGGCTGCATGTCCTGTGGTGTGGAGATTTCTGCAAGGGCTCCCCTCCCACCACCTGTGCCTCTACCTGCCACCTGTCTGCTTCCTTGAAGCATGGATTGGGCGGGACAGTCACTCAGGTGTAGCTTGAAGGAAGACAGCCTGAGTTCAGCTTTAGTTTTCACTTCTAGCTTGCCTGTCTTTATCAGTTGTTGGATGTTCCCTGTCCTCATTGCTTCCTCATTTTGCCTTCCCCACTGTGTATGCAGAAGGATGAGGAAGAAGACTATCAAAGAGAGATCTGTTGGGCCTGGGTCGTTCCAAAGCCCTCTTGTCTTTGGGGATATTCTTGCATGTTTCATTGACTAGTGTGTTTCAGTTTAGTTTATGAATTCACGCATCTCATATGGACAAAGTGTGTTTCCAGAAGCCCAAACAGGGGAGGTTTACGATTGTTCCTTATGTTGATTTCATTGTCCTGGATCATGTGATGACATGATTCAGAAAGTCTTTCTGCCCTCACTCAGCTTATATGGAGATCCCAGTGACCGCTTTCTCATGGCTTGCAGTGGGTCTGTTAAATGTGTCTGTCTCCCCACAAGTGGAGGTTTTAGACTTGGTCTTATATAAGCACGCACCTTGATCACTCTGGTTTGGAATGATCAAAGGGATTGGTTTTAGTTCTGATCTTGAGACAGCTCACCTTTCCCAAATCATAGGGGTGATCTGTGATTCCCCCCTCTGCTTACTGTTACAGAAACACTGTCTCTCCCTCCCTCCTCTTCCTTCTCTATGCTCATCATTATGTAGGAGACATGGTGTGTGCCTTTTGGTTCTCCCAAGCCTGAGTTCATTTCTGCCAAAGGCTCTTTTAATAAAGAAAAATATTTTTAATCATAAAATTTAATCAAAGGCTTTTCCTCAAAGTAAGGATAAAGGGAAAGAAATGACAGTGACTATTTCAAATCTACTGAATTGAATCCCAAAAGGTAAATAATCAAGGGTGATAGAAATACTTGTAATTCAATGTTGCCTGTAAGTCAAATTTATAAGCTTTCCAGAAGAGCCCAAGTTCTGGCAGAGTGTACGACTGAGGACCTAGGGATAAAAGAAGGAAAAACAAACACAGAAATAATATAATTAGGTAATCAGGAGATGCAGAGGCAGGAGTCAAATTGACCATAAGAAGTCTGATATCATGGCTGACATTTCTTTGAGTTTAAATATAGTCACCATTGTTAAGTCAATTTATTTAAAAAAAAAAATAGGAGGGAATAAAAAGGGCTTTATCAGAGAGTTGATTTTGCAACTTTATTTGCAGAAAAATGGGGTGGGGCCTTCTTCCCAGAGATGGCATTTCCTGATGTGGGGGAACGCTTTGAATGTATTGACGGAAATGAGCGTGCAGGACCGGACTGTCTTGTTGGTCTTATCTGTCTGTGCCCTCCTGCCTGTGTCCCCTCCCCTCTCGCATATCCAGTCCTTTCTTCCTCACTTTTCCCAGGAGCTTTCCTATCTTTCCACGGCCGTTGCAGCCCATGTTGAACTCTGTGGAGTTGCAGCAGAGTAAGTTTTTGATATGTGTTTTCATGTGTTTGTTTTTCTTCCTGACATCTTGGATCAGCCTCCAGGACTGAGACTAAGATGAAACAGCTGGCTTCTCCCCCTGCAGAACAGACCTGGCCTCCTGGAGCTTGGGGTCGGGATGAGAGGCATTCGGCCCCAGTTGACAGTGGGCACTGTCCAGGGTGCTGATTGACTGCTTGTCAGTGTAGTTAAGGTGCAGATATCTAAGTCAGAAAATCCATTTTGGCTAAAGCCCTGTGGCCAATTTCCAAGTTTAAAAAAAAAAAAAAGCATGCATTTTAATTGAAGGTGAGAAAGATTGTCCATGATTCCCCAGGCCAGAATGTGAAGGAGATTCGAAAGCTATTCCCCCATCCCCAACCCGTGCTGGTCTTATTTCAGTGATTACAAGCCTGACAACGTAAGTTATGTAGTGCAGGGCCAGACCAACAGTGGGCGCTCATGGTGGGTTTGGGTCTCGCCAAGTTAGCATCATCTCTGAGGACTCTTCATGGTCTGATGTGATCATTGAATTGCAAGTTCACAAGCTGTGCAGTTACGTGGAGGCCTCTGCCTGTTGTTTGGAGGTTGCTTAATCATGGCAGCTACAATGCAGGATGAAGGCTGTTGTCCATGACAATGTGCAGGAAAATGACTGACCCTGCTGTTCTAGCTCTGGCTTCTCCCCGTGCAGGACAGGCAGTGAGCTTTATTGAGCACAGGGTTGGCAAATCAAGCTCAAAATTCTGGACTCTTTTCATACAGCCTCTATTTAAATTTCTTGAGCTTCCACTTCTTCCATAAAATGAGGGGTTAAACTGTCTTTTTGAGATAAAGGAACTTGGAATCCTGCCAGTACTATTTCTAGTAGGATAGTATAATTTTAGAGTGAGGGGAGTGCTTACAATACCAATAGCAAGACAGCCTGTCCGTGGGCAGGACTTGCATGGGGCATGGGGCACTGTGAGCACAGGAGAGAATGGGAGCTGGGATAAGAGGCACCCCCTCAGAGTCAGTATCCTTCAAGCACCAGAAAGCAATGTTGGTTAACTTGAGGGGAAAGGGTAGATTTATTAGAAAGAGATAAAGTCACTCATAGAATTGGAGGTGAGAGACCTGGATCCAAGACTGGTGGCATCCCACACCTGGGATGGCCTCATTCCTACTGCTTGTCCCCTATTGCCATCCCTCACAATTCACAAACCTAGGAGATAGAGTCCAGTTGTGTTAACGAGGATCTTGTGCCCAGCTGTAGCCGGTGTTCCTCATTTGTTTAAAGCATGTGCAATGGGAGTTTCTTCTAAGTCTGGCTGTGCTGTGTTTCTGGGACCTATCAGTGAACAAAGTCTCTGCCTTCGTGGGTCACTTGCTGTCGAGTGGTCATCGAAGCCTTCATGGGTTAGGAGATTTTAAAAAAGACTGAAATTACATGAAGGAATGTGCTATGTCTATCTCTGGGAAATAAGGTTCAGGCAGAGAAAACAGCAAGTGTAAAGGCCCTGAGGTGTCCAAGGGGAAGCAAAGAGGCCAGTGGTGGGGGAGGTGAGTGAGAGGAGAGTGGGGGCAGATGGAGGCAGGGGGCAGGGAGAGGGGGAAGACACACCCTTATAGGACTAGAACGGGCACACCTTGTGGACATCAGCTCTTGCTCTATGGAAAGTGGAGCCTTTGGGGTGTTTTGAGCATGGCCCTAATGTGCTCTGTATTTGATTTTCAAAAGCTAAGTCTGTGCTGAGAACAGCATGGGACAGGGGTAGAAGTCGGCAGTAAGGAGCACACACAAAAACCCAGTTAAGAAACACCCGGGGGTTAGTCCAGGTCAGTAGCAGTGGAGGTATGGAGAGAAGTGGTGAGGATGCTGCAGTGGGAGTTTCCGTGGCGGGGTGAGGGCGGATCTTGGCCTGATTAACTGGAACAGTGGGACTGCCACTGAGTTAAAGACTTTTTGAGGACCACATCTGCAGGATATGTGAGGAAGATGGAAGTGGGAAACGGTGTATCGGAATCAAGGTCCAAAGAGGTCTTCTGGGCTGGCTGTGTAAGTGTGGGGCCATCAGCCTTTTGGTGGTATTTAAAGTGCGGAGACTGGGTGAGATGGTTTGAGGAATAACCACAGACAGAAGGGAAGAGGTCAGAGGTCTCAGACTTGAGCAGAGAGATTTAAATGTTAATTGACTCAGTGGTATTAATTGAATAAAGGACAAAGAAAATGTTCATAGCTCTAAATGCCAGAAGACACCAGGCATGCATAGAATCTTTTGTTCCAGAAGGAAGAGTGTGAAAATGCATGCCCAGCCTGCAAAAGGCCACTGGTCCCTTAAGCACTAGAAGGCTTTCTTGCTTTCCCTCATTCTCTTCCTCTGGAGGGTCTCCCCTCCTCGCTGCTGGATCACAGACTCACTTAGCCCTGAGACCACATCCGCCCAGCACCTTGAGGATAGTGCTTAACTCCTGTGTCCTCTGCTGCCCAGGGACCACCCTGCCCCTGGCCTGTTTTCCGCTGGAGATACGCTGAGGCAAACTCGGGCGCTAGAGGTTGCAGTGGCTGGACACAGACGATCGGATCGCTGCTTGTTTGGGCTTGCTCACGTGCTTTCCTTCTTTGCTAGAGACGGCCGTGGCCTCCTTAGGAAGAGCCGGTCTGTGGAATTCAGCATCGGTGCTGATGCTGCTTATGGGAAGAGCAGAGGCAGGGCTGTCGGTGCTCTTGGCTAAGCTGATGCCCAGGCTCCCAGCTACGTAATCATGCCTGGCAGTTGCCCATGCTGTGGAGAAAACTGGGAAAGGAGGTGGACGTATTGTAAGAATTAGAGTCTGAGTACTCTGGGAGAAAGTCATGATGGCTTCAGGGTGCTCCCCTGACTCCCCGCAGCTCCTCTCTCCTCCACTCATCTTCCCGGAACCTAGGCATGGAGATGCTTCAGGCAATTTGGGGTGCACTGATATATACATTTTAAGAGTGTCTTCCCCCAGCCCTGGATTTGCTTCCCATTCCTATTCTTGACCTAGGAGTTGTCAAGGATAGGGGCTCTGTGGAACCTCTGTGTCCTAGTTATGGACAATCCTCATCACAACTTTTTTTTTTTTGACAGGCAGAGTGGATAGTGAGAGAGAGAGAGACAGAGAGAAAGGTCTTCCTTTTTGCTGTTGGTTCACCCTCCAATGGCCGCTGCGGCCGGCGCATCTCGCTGATCTGAAGGCAGGAGCCAGGTGCTTCTCCTGGTCTCCCACACAGGTGCAGGGCCCAAGGACTTGCACCATCCTCCACTGCCTTCCTGGGCCATAGCAGGGAGCTGGCCTGAAATAGGGGCAACTGGGATAGAATCTGGCGCCCCAACCGGGACTAGAACCCGGTGTGTCGGCGCCACAAGGCGGAAGATTAGCCATGGTGCTGGCCCACAACCCTTTTTTTAAAACCCCCTTTAAAAATTTAAATATTAAAAGAAAAGCAGATAAGATAATTCAAAAGAACAATAAACTAAATGCAAGTACAAGATAACAAAAAGGACTATAATGAAAAGCACGTAATGTCTTGTTGAAAAACCCACACAGGGACAAAGAAACGGTGTCACCAAAACTGAAGTGCTGGGGGATAACTGTGTGTGTGTATGTGTGTGTATGTGTAAAGAAAGACAGGGTAAGATACACTGGCCATATTAGTGTGAGAAGAGATGGTATGCATTGACTCATAATCAAGTAAAAGCCTTGTACCCACTTACCCACTGAGGTCAACATATGGACTCCTTTTGGACTTTGCTCTTGCAGGGCTGGGCTAAAGATCAACTAGCAGAATTTGGAGATGGAATCCTTGTCTTCTGGTACGTGATAGTCCATCTTCACAGGTTCTGGTGTCAGGCAAACGTATCTTCCATTCTCCCTCATCACAGAGTGCTCATCACTCCGTCCCGAGCATTATACATGTACACACAAACACATATACCTGGAGAGAGTGATTTCAATGCTTAATGGAAAACATGAATTTGAAAAGTTTATTTTAATGTAAAAGATTTTTAAGCCATCTATAGTATTTGCATACTATGCATTTCCATGAACATTTTGAAGATTCTGCTCATACATATTCATCAAACATTTGGGGTATGTGTGTGTTTGTGTGTGTGTGTAAGATGTGGAATGATGAAGTCTCATTCCCGTGGAGCTGAACATGTGAAAGGTGACAGGTGCAGCGGCAAATAATGGAAATAAACATGCTGGAAGGTCTACCTGGAGAGGCACATGTCATCTGCGGAGGTGGGAGGAGCTGGGAAGTCACAGAGAAGGTGTCAGCTCCTTCAGGGAGGCTGTGGGGAGGACCTTCCAGATACAGCAGTCAGCACACAGAGGCCCTGAGGTGGGAAAGAACATGGGGAGTGTGGGGAACTGGAAATCACCTGAGACCAAACAGTGGGGCCGAAGGCCTGGGTGCTGGAGGAGGACAGTGAGGCTAGATCTTCTTGCCTTTATCCTTACATACACCCAGCAGCAGAACTGCCAGATCACATGGCCACTCTATTTCTAGCTTTTCGAGGGACTGCCACACCATTTACCTTAACGGCTGCACTGTGACAGTCCCACCAACAGTGTCTGAGCGTTCCTCTTTCTCCACATCCACACCAGCATTCTGTTTTTTTATTTGTCTTTTGTCCTTCTGAATAACAGCCATTCTAACTGGCATATTGAGCCAGGCAGTGGCCAGTTGTGAAGGACCCTGTAGCCTGGAGGAGCTGACACAAGGCCTTAGCTGGGGAAGCCATGGTCAGTTTTTAATGAGGAAAAGAAGAAACGCAAGAGTACCTGAGAAAGCTCATGGAAGAAATGGAATTAAAAGATGTTTGTTTTGTTGCAAAATATTTTGAAATTCATGTGTAGCTTTTTCATAATACGTATTTTCATAGCTTGTGTTCCGATGCCAAAAACTTTTGAAATCCATGCAGTTTTTTATAATGTGAATTTTTATGATGCATCTGTTGGTGCAAAAAGGTTTGAAGTGCATGCACAGTTTTTTCATGATGTGTGTTCACAATACACGTTTCTGTAAATTTTTGAAGAGTCCTGTGTTAATATGAATAGCTCGCATTTCTTAAGTGTCTAGCATTGAGCATTTCACGTGACTTTAAATCCTTCAAACAGCTTTGTGGAGTAGACACTGCTAAGGTTCGGTGTTTGGATGGGCACTGTCTCCAGGCCCTGGACAGCCCATGAGCAGAAGGTCGGCATCACAGAGCCAGGGACCCTCAGCTCGCACTCTGCTCCCACTGCCACAGGCTCAGAGCCGAAGGCTGACCTCGGTCTTCCAAGTGCTGCTGCTTCCCAGAGCTTGTGTTTTACCCAAGGCTTTTGTGGTTTCAGGGGGTTGCATTAGAACACAAGCAGGTCCGTTATGGAGTAGAGTGCAGATACACCTAACTGCAAGAAAAAATGTGGGACTTGGAAGAAGAAATGTTGCATTTTGTGACAGGCTCTGAGCTGAGCCTCTCATTTCGGTGATAAGGTTTAAGAAAGGCAATAAACCAGTGTCCTGACCTCCCCTGCCCCCCCCCCCCCCAAGCAAGGTCCCTGAGGGCTGGGGGAGTCCTGTTTAAAGGGGCTCAACAGGAAATCCATTCATGAAATCGGCTCCCATCTCTCCCCCAGTTCATTTGCTTTATGAATTAATCATCTGTAACACTTCAGAATTGACACAGTATGAGTAATGACAGATAAGTTAATTTGGAGTTTGAAAACTGTGATTCCATATTACAAGAGTTCAGAACTTGCCTACTAGTACCATGGACAGAGTTATTAGAATCCTGCCTGGTGTTTACTCTAGGGGTGAAGAGTGTTGCTTTTTTTTTTTTTTAATTTTAATTTTATTTGAGAGAGAGGGAGGGAGGGGGGAGAGAGAGAGAGATATCATCCACTGGTTGACTCCTCAAATGTCTGCAACGGTCAGGGGTGGGCCAGGCTGAAACCAAGGAGCAGGAATTCAATCGGGGTCTCCCATGACAGAAGCAGGGACCTCACCACCTGCTGCCTCTCTGGGTGTCATCAGCAGGAGGCTGGTATTGGAAGCAGGGCCAGTACTCCAAGCCAGATACACTATTCTGGGATGTGGGCATGCCAGCTGGCTTCATAACCACTGCCCCAAGAACCACCCTGAGTGTGACCACTGAAGTGTGAGCGATTAGTTGAAGAAGAACCAAGCACTAACTTGTTGGAAATTCAAGGTGAAAGGGAACATGGGAGCAGCCCCTGCACAGGAGGAACCATGAAGTGGCCTAGACTTGTGCCCCAGCCTGTCCTCCCAAGTTTTCTCCCTCTGCATGGTGAACTCCAGGTTCTCATTGCTGGTGCTGTCCAGCCCACCCCTCCTCAGAAGCAGGTGTCAGTCACAGGAGGTCTTCCTCTCAGCCAACCAGGTTACAATCTCAAAGTGCCCATGGCTAGGCCGCTTACCCTTCTCAGGAAATGGTGGCTCCCCCCCCCCCCGCCATGGTGGGGGCCAGCATTACGGTGTAGCTGGTAAAGCCTCTGCCTGCAATGCGGGCATCACATTTGGGTACTGGTTCATGTCCCAACTGCTCCACTTCCAATACAGTTCCTTGTAACAGGCTGCGAAAGCAGTGGAAGATGGTCCACGTGCTTGGGCTCCTGCCACCTACGTGGGAGACCTGGATAAAGCTCCTGGCTTTGGTCTGGCCCAGCATTGACTGTTGAGGACATCTGGGGAGTAAACAAGCAGGTGGAAGATCTCTTTCACTTTCTCTCTCTCTCCCTCCCCACCCCCTGCCCCCTGCCCCATAACTCACTTTCAAAATAAATAAATATTTTCTTATAAAAATAGTGATATCTAGAAGTTAGTCGAATGAAGGACATACGTGCTAAGTCAGATCCTTATCAGTGAGTGGTGTAATGTTAGCCATTGCCACAGGCCGGCATGGGGTAACTGGAGGTGAGGGGGGCTTCCTGCAGGCTCATAGATGCTACTTCATCCACATTTAACAGGAGAGCCTCGTGCTGCCTTGTGCCACAGTCCAGTAGCCTTCCGGTAAACCCCAGCCTTCAGCCAAATTCCCATAAGCTGTGCCTCCTCTTTCTCGAGTCAGAACATTTTCCAAACTTAAGCTCATTTGAATTGTGTGTTCCTCAGAAAGTCTCCACCCACTTTGCACATTCTCTCTAAGAACTTGAGGCAAGAAAAAAATAGACCCTGTCAAATGGTACTTTTTTTCATTTTGCTTGCTTTTAGTCCCTCACTTGATCACTGGGTTCTTCCACTAGAAGCAAGCAGAATGGAAGCCTCTCTCTCTCTCTCTCTCTCTTTTTTTTTTTTACAAAAATATTTTTTATTGATTTTTAAAGCAGAGAGAGAGAGATTGATTCCATCTGCTGGTTCACTCCCCAAATGGCTGCAACAGCCTGAGCTGGGGCCAGGCCAAAGCTAGGAGCCTAGAGCCTTTTCCAGGTCTCTCCCACGTGGGTGCAAGGCCCAAGCACTTGGGCCATCCTCTGCTGCTTTTCCCAGGCAGTTACAGGGAACTGCATCAGAAGCGGAGCAGCCGGATCTTGAACCAGCGGCCATATGGGATGCCATTGTCGCAGATGGAGACTTAACCTATTACACGACAGCGCCGGCCCCAGAGCCTGAATCTTTAACTCTGAGAGATTGAGAGGTCTCAGCATCCAGGGACTCCCTGCCCTGAGCTCTGCATGACCTATCACCTAATCCAGGAAGACCTTGCTATGGCCTTCATGCTTGTGTCCCCCGGATTTGTGTGTTGAAAGCTAACCACCAAGGTGATGGATGGAGTTAGAAAGTGGGGCTTTGAGGTTGCACTGCCCTCATCAGTGGAATTAGTGCCCTTATAGAGGGAAGCCTCAGAGAGCTGCTTCTGGCAGCCCGCGTGGAAGCATGCAGCAAAGGTGCCATCTATGGAGCCAGCAGAGCCCCCAGCAAACACTGAATCCACTGGTGCCTTGACCTGGGCTTCCCCAGCCTGCACAAATGTGACCAATAGACTCCTGTTCACAAATTACCCAGGCTAAGGTGGTCTGATCTAGAAGCCTCAGTGTACCAAGATGGGTCTCTTTCGGGCTGAAGAGGGAGTGAAGCTCTGTCTAGGGCAGGGAGAGGCTCAGCCTGTGCCCTGGAGCCCTGAACACCCAATGGAGGAGATGACCAGCTTGGGCCATCATGCAAAGCAGACATGTCTGTTGTGGAAGCCGTGTAAGGACAGAGGTTGGTGTGGACGAACCCTGGTGCATATGCATCCACTGGGCCCTTCTCATGGCTCAGCCACAGTCTCTCCGGCACACCTGTCCATTGTTCATGACCTCACTGGGAGCTCCTTGCTTTCTGAGTGTGAGGCTGCTGAATTGGCACCTGAATTGGCCGTGCATCCGGGCGAGCTTGGTTCTGCTGGTAGGGGTGAGGTCTGACAAGGGACACATCCTCAGCCAGCTCCCCCTGCTCCGAGCTGTGGCCTGAAGCTGGGGGCTTCAGCTGACACTGATCGGGATGTTCTCATGGCCACGGTCAGCCTGGTCCCCCTCTGATCTGATGAGCTCCTAAATGGCTTTCTGGAATGCCCGGGAGCCTGCCTGCCTCTGACACACACTGAGCCGCAGGCTACTGGAGAGCACTTATTTGCTTCGTTTGCTCCAACCTGACGCGAGTAGTCAGCACTGCATAGAGAATCCGTAGTGGCTGAGGGCAACAGCATGAGCTCCATGTGGGCGGTAGAGCACCCTGCCAAGCCGGGAAGAGCTATCAGGCAGGCAGGCTTTCCATATGTTGATTCTCTCGCTTGCTCCGTGTTGGCTCAGGTGATGGTTTGTGAGCTTAATAAATGCACCTGGAGCCCTGCTGCTTCACCTGAGAACTCCATCAGAGCTCCTTAAGACAGCTGTGTATTTGAACGACAACATATGTGTTTTTAAAGAGGCAGTTTCACCTGGATTTATACCGTTGTTTTTCTTCTTTTCTTTTTAAAGATTTACCTATTTGAGAGAGACAGACACTTCCATCCACTGGCTCACTCCCATTCCCAAATGCCCCAATAGCCAAGTCTGGACCAGGCTGAAGCCAAGATCCTAGAGCTCCATCCAGGTCTCCCACATGAATGGCAGGGACCCAAGTACTTGGGCCATCCTGTGCCTTCACAGGCACATTAGCAGGGAGCTGGATCAGAAGTGGAGCAGCCAAACTGATGCTCTGATACAGGATGCTGGTGCCACAAGCAGTGGTTTAACTCTTTATGCCACAATGCCAGCCCTAGTCATTATTTTCAAAGGGCTAGTGACATATCTGGAAATCCCAACTCTTCCACAAAATTCTCCCAGGAATTAGGAAATAAACCCTGAATTCTTCTCCCCCGGCTTCAAGCTCTTTTCTACTTTATTAAATTCACTCACTTAAGCCGTTGTAAATGACTTTTTGGTGCACACATTGGGTTCTGGAATAGAGTAAAATAAATAGTGGTCCAATCCTTGTGAAGACCCCATAATGATGGTCACAGGTGCAGCTCTGTGACCATATTGCCTGGGTTCAAGTTTCTTAACCTTCCTGAAGGCACACCCAAGATTTTTACTTAAAGTGTAAGGGCATTTTACAAAGGAAAAAAAAACTAATTATTGCTACATCTGCAAGCAGCATTCATAGGGATTTAGTGAAGGGAACTTAAAAAATATGTCAGCATCATTTCACCCGAGGGGCAGTAACTAAGAAAGCAACAAGGTGAGGATAATTCCCAAACCTTCCCTGCACTCTCACTGCTGGCCCCTCCCATGTCATAGATGCAGCTACCTTGTGGACAAAAGAGTTCTCACCCTGAATAAATCAGAGGAGAGGTAAAAAGACAGCTGGGGTGGGTGTTGGGGCACAACAGGTTCAGTTGCCTCTTGAGAAAACTATTCCATATCAGAGTGCCAATTTGAATCCTGGCTACTCCCTGCTTCCAATCCAGCTCCCAGCTAATGAGCCTGAGAAGGCAGCAAATGCTGCTCCAAGTACTTGGGTTCCTGCCACCCACATGGGAGACCCTGATGGAGTGCCTGGCCCAGTCCTGGCTGTTGCAGGCGTTTGGAGGATGAACCAGTAGATGGAAGATCTCTCCATCCTCCTCCACCTCCTTCCCCCTCTCCCTTTGTCCCTCTCTCTGTGTCATTCTGCCTTGCAAAGAAATACAATTTTTAAAAAATCGGACAAGTCAGGTAAACAGATTGTGCCTGCCAGGATGGTGTCCAGAGGAGAGGGTTATAATGGCGACTGAGTGCATTGCAGATGTCGGTTGAGAGTAGAACAGCCGCTTGGTTGGATTATGGTTGAGCAGGAGTAGGGCATTCCAACTTGTCTCAAGTGCATTTGACAAGGATGAAGTGAAAACATGGGGCAGGGGCCTGGGCTTTAGCCTGGGAAAAGCCTCTCGGCGGGGCCAGGAAATCTAGTATTTTCTGTTCACTTTTATTTGCTGTCCTGTCTCATCCCCTGCCCCCAACCTCCCCTTATCTTCACTCAGAATGATGCCACTGGAAGGGCTGCGCTGGGAAAAGTTAGAAAAGCGAGGGATAATAGCAGGTTTCGTCATTGATTACTAGATACTCTCAAAATTGTAGGGGACCGGAGGTAAGGAATGTGACTGGGTTATCATCCAACTGCCTCTCAGCCTGATGCCAATTTGCTACCCTTAAAAAGGGAGCTTGTGAAGAAGCCACTGTGGAGTTCAAGGTCACCTGGCAAATGGCCTGAGCCATCTCAACCCCTTTTCTAACCACCCTCTCAGGAGCTCCTCCTGACATTGGTGACCTCTGCTTTGACCCAGGGGCTTAGTGCTGACCTTGTCCCTTTGGAAAACATTAGCACCTGCCTTCCAGAAAGAAGGGCATTTGGACTTTGGGTCTAATTTTCCTTTCTAGCCTTAGGCAGTGAGTTCTCAGCCGCAGCTTTGAGATGGCGTCATCATTCTAATAGCAGAAGCTTAAATAGCATTTATTATGGGCAAGGCACTATCCTTAGCTCTTGGCAAATCTAACTGTTTTATCTATGTCACAGTGGCTCTGCAAAGCAGGACCACTGGCCATTATTTTATTTAGGTAAGACTTTTGGCTTTACTGAGAGCTGCCTGTGGCAATGAGTGGGGAGGGTCAGTCGGCAGCTGGGAGACCATCTAAACTCCATTCCTTGTCTGACCTTGTTGTGCTTGGGTGGGTGATACTCAGGAAAGAGGGTGGGGTGGCCAAAAAAGACAATGGTTATTCTTGAGCTGTGTTAAGTCTCAAAGCAAGCGGATAGGGGAAATCTAAGGATTGCATGGCTCTGATGTCAACTTAAACCCCGATCTGGCCAAGTTTGACAACTATTTGTAGAGGGCTGATGCCATGTTTGTGAGGGGATCAGCATCTTCGTCCAGGAGGGAGGATCTTACCTGTTTTCAAGGACTTTTTTCTAATGAACAGCCTGAGGAATATCTGTCTATTATTGAGTAGGTAGATTGTTTTCTTTTTACAATAAACGGTAAGGCATTTTGTGATGAATTTATTATTCACGACAGTCAATTACAAATGTCTTCACATGGTTTGCTTTTTTAAAAAAATTATTTATTTGAAAGGCAGAGTTACAGAGAGGCAGAGGCAGAGAGAGAAGGAGGGAGGGAGGGAAGGAGGTTGATTGGTCTTCTATCTTCTGGTTCAGTCCCCACATGACTGCAACAGCATGAGCCAGGCCGATCCAAAGTCAGGATCCAGGGGCTTCTTCAGGGTCTCCCACATGGGTGCAGGGGCCCAAGGACTTGGGCCTTCTTCCAGTGCTTTCCCAGGACATCAGCACAGAGCTGGATTGGATGTAGCGCAGCTGGGACTCAAACCGGCACCCGTGTGGGATGCTGGCTCTGCAGGTGGCAACTTTACCCGCTATGTCACAGCGCCAGCTCCCACATGATTGGCTTTTAAAAATGATGCTGTATTCAAGGTTATCCATGCGATAATTTCATCATCACTTGTGTGTACTTTCTTGAGTGGAGAGAAAGGCGGAGCTGAGCTCACAAGCCAGGCAGCCCATGTGATAATGCACGATGTGTCTGAACACCCTCTGCCACATGTCAGGACTCTGCTGACCAAAGTATTCAGTGCTAGAAGCCTCTCCTTGCTTTTCAACCATGATGATGGGACAGCTGAATTTTTGCCTGATATTCTGTTAGCCAAAGTTCAGATTAGCAGCAGAAAGAATAAGGAAATCAAATGAAAGGAAATCTGAAGAAGTCACTTACTACGACTGATTTGATGTCTAGGTTCACAAATGTGTCCTGTGCTCTAAATTCTCTTCCCCTCTCCACCAGCATGCTGGGAACTTTTAAATACAGGGATACAGTATTTGGCGTAGCAGTTAAGGCACTGCTGGGGACTTCCACATCCCACATCAGAGTGTATGGGTTCACATCTCAATTCTAGCTAATATGCACCATGGTGGCAGTAGGGCAGAAAATGATGGCTTAAGTAATTGGGTCCCTGCCTCCCATCTGGGAGATTGGGAAGTTTTGGGCTCCTGGTTTTAGCCTAGTCCAGCCCTGATGTTGCAGGCATTTGGGAATGAATAGGAGAGAATAGGAGGAGCTTTTCATCTCTGTCTCTGTCTTCTCTTTTTTTTTCTTGAATTATTGAATGCAGAGTGGCTTTCAATGATTACTTCTCCCAGTCCTTTTATCCCCAGATGCATTTTGCTTTGCATTCTCATCCATTACTGAACCCCAGCCACAGAATAGTTTTCTTCAAACTTTTCTGTTAGTTATTAGTCCTTGCTTGATACTGCTCGCTTTGCCTTGTGTGACTTGAGGTGCTGTGGCCACATATGACTTGCAGTACCTTGAATAAGAAAGTGCCCATTGGTGGCCCTTTGGCAGGTGGGGACACAGATGAGAGATCAGATAGGAGCAGCACGCCCAGCCCCGCTGGTTTCCAGTGAGAGACTTTCTGGCCATGTCTGTGCACCCCAGGTGAAGTGGCAAAGCCATCGAAATGCAGAACTCCACTTTCTGCCCAAGGGGCTGTCTGTTCAAGATTGCTTTTCCTTTGTAAATACATTTGAAGCTGGCACCTCCTGCTGACCTGATCAATATGAACATGGCATCTGGGTCCCTGGATGGCACTCTCTCTGCATATGAATACATGCATGATGGTGCGTATCTGCATACATACCTCAGACCAGTTGTCTCCACTATTTCTGTCCCTATTTCAAGTACAGGACATAGAATGACCAGAGAGATTTAGTTATTGTTCCTGTGTCATCAAGGCCAAAAACTCATTCCAAGTTCATGGTTGGCAATTGCCATATTGAAATCTATTATTTCCTCTATTAACCCCATTTATTCATTGTTATGTCCATCCAGTCACCTGTCCTTCTATGTTGGCTCTCCCTAGTCTCTTCACCCCCTCTACCATCCACCATTCATTAACAATTCCTATGTGCCAGGTGCTAGAAATGAAAGATACAGTTTCTTTCACATAGCCCTGGGTTCTGAGATCACCACTACAGTGGGCACAAGCACAGTGTGGAAACACAGAGCTCATCAGGACTTGGGCAAAGAAGCTGAGAATCTTCAGACTCTTGGGCCTTGGTTCATTATGGCTTAGAGAATTACCTGCCAACTTTGCTTCCTGAAAAGCTTATTTTAAAATTCAGACCATGGGGCCGGCCCCCAGAGACTACAATTCAGTCGATATTTGCTATTTCACAGGAGTCTGCATTTTAAGAAGCACCAGGCGACTCTGACGCAGGTGGTCTGCTGACTGTAGGGAACAAGGGATTAAAACCATGTCTCATTTGTCCTATTTTAGTGGTTTCTCCATAATTACTTCACTTTTTGCTGTTCAAACAATTCTCTTTTGTTTGGAGAATTGTTGAGATCCTGATGGAAAGAACTATGCAGACCCCACAGAGACAGACAGGATTCATAAAGGTTTTGCTTTTAAAAGATTTACTGTTCTCTGTTCTGTGAAAGTCTTGTGGACTGTTTTGAATACTGGTAGGAAGATGAAAATGCACCTGGCCCATGCGTGTTAGCTGAAGGTGGACTCTAGAGAAAGCCTCCAAATCACGTCCAAAGGACTCCACTCCTTCAGGCTCCATTGGAAGGAGCTTGTTTGTTTGTAGTCAGAATCAATTGTGTATTTGATAAGACACGTTTCTGAAGATTATCAATTGCTCACCCTGTTTCTGTACCTCTGGTTGTGCATGCCCTTTCTACTACCTTACGCTGGTTGATGAAAAGTGAACCAGAAGCCTTCTCCTGCAGGATTCTTGAGTAAACTGAGCCTCTCTCTGCATGCTGAGGCTGTCACATGCTGAACGTGAAGAAGCCCCAGTGGGCTATGCCTTTGCCTCGCTGATCACAAACAGGGCTTTAGTCTTCAGGTACAAATGTTTTCTCCTCTGAAGTACATCTGTCTGCCCACTCAAACAGCATAGTTTCTCCTAAGATATGAGAACTTGTGACAGCACGTGTGTTCTTCCTAATCTTACCTGGCACAAAGGCCCAGTCATTATTAACAATTGTTGACCTTCCGACACAAGCCAAATAGTGACTGGGCTGGTGACAAAGATGTGGCTTCAACCTCTCAGCTCATTCTGGTTTCTGACTGTATTTGTAGTGAGACCCGGGGAGGGTTTGCATACCCACTCACCCTTCCATGAAAGCACAGATGGGGCCAGTGACTTGCTCTTTGGGAACTGTCCATGGTTCTGAAACATGAAGCCGATTTCTCACTTTGCCCCTGCTTGGGGTTTCACTGCGGTACACGAACAGAAAGGATTTTTTTACCAAATCTGTCTATAAAATCACCTCCTTCTGTGTCTGAAGCTGCTGCTCTTAAAATAAGATAAATGTTGGGGTGAGTGGCATGGGTCAGGGGGTCCGGGCTGTAGTCACAGAACAGTATACTTCATTGCGCTATGAGTTGGACCAAGAGGACTTAAGCCTGACCTTAGTGCTGTCAGCATTGGGTCTAATGAGTTGAGCTGGTCTGCCTGGGATGATTCACCATGTACCTGCCCAGGCTCCCTGGCACTTCAGGGTCCAGGTCAACCTGGCAGTGTTCCTTCCATCCTCTGTGGGAATCACTACAGGCATCTGAGAGAGGTCTTTCTTGAGCTGTAATTGGAATCATGGATAATCAATTTACTCCCAAGTCTCTACATTTGTTTCTGTTTACTTGTAGTGTAATTGTGCATAGACAAATCACCAACTGAGCCTTCTTTTCATAAACTGGGCAAATGCTACTGGCTGGCTTGTCAGGAGCTGATACCAGGTTCCTGTTCATTTCACCCTAGTTGTAGCCTTACTAGGGAGACCCTGCCAGTTCTGCATTGGAATGGATGGGAAACAATTCTCATGCGTTTGTGCTGTGTTGCTTTTTCTTTCTTTCGTTCCTTTGTCAAAAGGGCCGACAGTGTGCCTCCTGTCTGCCAGACTCTGGTAGGTGAGGATGACTCAGAGGTAGCCCTGTCATGCAGAAGCTCACAGCCCAGACAGGCAGTGAGATACCAATAAAATAAGGGCGCATTAGCAAATCTGTGCAAAAATGGAATTAAAAGCTACATTCATATTGGTGCCAAAATATTGAAATCCACACATAGTTTTATCACGATACACATTTTCTGCGGACTGTTTGAAGTCTGGTTGCCCAGAGGTGGGGAGGAAGTGACATTGCTAGTGGATCTTGAAGGATGAGCTCCTTGAGGATCTCAAAGGGCAGAGAGCCAATGGTGCTCATCCCTGACAAAGAACACAGCTCCCCTACCAGCAAGAATGGAAACCCACAGCTACGTGGGTACCAGCGTGGGGCTCAGCACAGGGAACTGGGAAAGAGAGGGGCCAGAAAGCCATGTGTGGAGGAGCTAGAGGGCCACCTGGAGCCTTTGACGAGGCCAGAGTAGCCCCAGCTGCCCTTCAGAAGTGAGCTTCTGCAGCCATGAGCTGAGCTCCGGGGCATCCCCTGGGGCTTCTGTGTGAATGTCCTCTGTCCGGGAGGCCTTCCCCGACCCCCTGCCTCTGCCCCAGGCTGAGTGAAGGGATCCATACTCAGGCCCATGGTGCAGCCACCCCCTGGTGGCTACCGGGTGCACTACCTTCCATGTATCCAGCCTCCTTACCAGACTGGAAGCTCTCTCAGGCTTGGGGCTAGACCTCATTTCATCTTCTCTGGCTAGTGTCTAAGGTAGTGCTAGCATAGCCAGGGTGCTCAGTGAATGTATCTTAGGTGAATATATGAAAACTAAAACTCCCCTGCAATAGGGAACCTGATATGCCATGCCTAGGGGTTTTGAGACACTTTCCTAGGTAACTCATGCCCTCAGCTGTGCCCACATGGTATGACTATGGGCTAAGGCCAGCAGGAAGCCACCGGGAAGAGAAGTTTCATGAGAAGGGCTGTTATCTGGGGAGGGCCTGCTGCAGTTAGGAGATGGCATGTGGCCTGGAGGACAGCGTTAAGTGGATGGCAGTGACAGGATCATGGCTGTGATTAGCCAGGCCTCTATGTTTCAATCAGCATGTCTCAGCTAAAGTGGTGGTGGTGGCTCCCAGGAAAGCTGACGTTTTAGTAGGGAAAATGGTTTTCCATCATTTCCCCAGGACGGGAAAAGGCAGCGAGATGAGATGTTCCGTTCCTCATGGAGGCCAGGGAAGATGTTTCAACTCTGAGGCTTTTGCCCTAGAAAATGAGGGCTCTTAGCTGAAGCATTCACTGGGCTTGGCCGCAGGTCCCATCTGTCTGAATGGATGAGGTCTGGGGGTGCCGCTGGCCACGGAGGCCCTTTGTCAGTGGGTGTCTCGCGGGGGCCCCAGCAGGTGGTGTGAGACCTGAAGTCGCAGGGCAGTTGACCCCCGCGGCACTGAGCTGGAACTCGGGGGTAAAGTAAAAGGACTAAATGTCTGCTGAGGCTCCCCTCCCATGGACTCTGCTCTTAGCCCTCGGCTGTCCTCTTCTTGTTTCTGGACAAAGTCAGCGCTATGCCAGGTTCTCTTCCCTTTTCTGAATTGCAAGTCTCCCATCCCAGGTAGGAAAGCTGTTTGATGGCCATTGCTTTAAATCCTTGGATGGCTCCTTCATGATTGACAACATCACAGAGAAAAGTGAGCTGAGGCCTGGAATCAGATCCAATTCCCTAACGCTGCGGCTTCCGGAGTCACTGGTTACTCGCCTCGGGCTCACGTGGGACTCATCCAGGATCCTGAAAACCCACTCCGCCCCAGGATCCTGAAGGAAGCAGCCTGATTGCAGCCTGGGCACCGCAATTTGGGCCTCTGAGGTGCAGCTGAGGCTGGGAACTAACACACAGCCAGTACCGCCCTGGGGAAGCTGCCCAGCCTCTCTGGGTCGTCTTTCCTTCCTTCTTAGACATGTGGAACTGGTATGTGGACGTCACGGAATGGTGAGGATGAAATCCACGGGGTCTGCTCAGCGAGTGCTGATGACTGCTGTCCTCACGTCTCTGAAGATGGGGTCACAGTGGCCCGTGTAAGCGGCCACTCGGGCCTCCCACATGAATGACACACACGACGCTCTCTCCCCAGCACAGCAGGGACTGTGAGAGGCCGGAGGGGGCTTAGTGGGGCCCTTGTCTGATTGGCTGTGGCCAGTGCTCCTCTCACTCCCAGGACAGGTCCTGGGCCTTCTGTCCCACAGGGACGGCTCGCTGGCCAGCACAGCACCAGTGCTGTAGCCCAGGCGCACGGGTCCTTTGTTAGCCTTTTGAGTGCTGAACTTTGCTGATTGTGTGGTTAGCTTGTTTGCCTTCTTTGTGGGAGAATTCTGGAGTTTTAATTTGTACTCCTTTTGAAGCTTAGAGAAGTCAGAGCCCCGATGCTGGGAAGAACCAAGGAACCCCAAAGCCAATAAAAAAAAAATCTTAATTTTAGTTTCCACCTTGCTCAGCGTGCTGGCGGACAGTCCCCAGCCTCTGTCATCTGAGGGCTTTTCGTGGTTTTAAGGGGGTCATCAAGGTTACCAGCTGGCTTTATTCGAAGATGGAAGGAACCTCAGGGAAGTTTCTTCTCGGCTCCTCCCCAGGGTGGAGCCTCCTCCAGGCCAGCTTCTACAGCTCTGAGCAGCGGCTGGATGGGTGCACAGGGGCCCCCGGTGGGAGGCAGAGGGAAAAGTGCATGGCTCCTGGGCTGGAGCTGATGAGCCCTGGGTGCCGTGCCATTCCTGCCCCTGGCCGACCACCTCACGACCGCCGTGGCTGTCCTAAGGGAAGAAGACTTGTGATCGCTGAAGCCTGAGAGGCCCCGTCTTACTCTGTATGGCATGTTTGTCAGCCTCCAGTTTATAAAACACAAGCTGTCCAAATTGTTTCTTTCGGGAACGCAAGGGGCTTGAGGGATCTGAGCAGACACCAGGCACGGGTGAGGCCGGGCGGGCTTCCTGTTGGCACTCTCTGTCCGGTCCACCCTGCTTACTGATGGCCTTCGGTGGGACCTCGTCACGGGTTAATTTCCCCTCACGCTTGTGCACCCTGCTGAAGTCTGTTTACGGCTCCGTAAGCTGGCGCTGATTTTATCAGGGTCAGTCGCCTTCTCTGAGATCCGTCCGGAAAAGGAAGCGCGTTAACCCCAGCGAGACAGGCGTGACTCCGTTCCCCTACACAGATGAGGTGGAAACAGATCCTTCCAGGACGCTGCCCTCTGCCCGCTCACTTTTGTCAGTTCCCTTTCTCTGCCTCCATCCATTGGGGCTTTAGATCACGGGGACTGATGGGACACTATTCTAAGGTCGTTCAAAGCCTCGTTGAGAGGGACAGTCATTCCTTCCCCCAACTTTTATTGCGTCTATAACAAGGTGCCAAGCAGGAGATAGAAGATGGATCAGAACCCGAGGCGCTCAGGTGGCTAGGAGAGGGAACAGCCATGTAAGTGACCCCCTATACTTCGGGGGGATCAGAGCGCTGGACAAGACGCACAGAGGCAGGAGTGCAGGGGCTGGGATTCACCTAGGCCATCAGCACCGCCACCGGCACCAGATGTCTCGGCCCCTGCACCTGATCCCTCCTCCAGGGGCTCTGGCTGGCTGCTCAGTGAGCTCCTGCTGTTTGCCTATGGAACTAACAAGACAGCCCCTGTCTCTTGTTGCTGGCCAGATAATGGAGTGAGAGAGTAAAATACGGATATGTGTGACTGTATATAAGTTCATGTAACGACAAACACACCTAATGACAAAGCCCAAACAGCCCCGGAGCCCCAGGAAGGGCTGGGGGAAGACTGGTGGCCCCCTTTCCTGGTAGTTTTGTCTTTTGCAAGCTCTTGTTCTTCTGATGTGTCCCACAGAGCAGTGAGGGCTGAGGCAGAGTCTGCTCTGGGCTTGTGTCTGGCACCAATTTATCTTCCATTGAAGGAGATTCTGAATTTTATTCCAGCCATCCACTTCCGTTAGGGCTCCTGTTAAGTCTCGGAGTCATCTCTGGGATCTCATTATACTAAAAACAATGTAAAAATACCTCAAGAGAAAATGCGTTTTATAAGATCTAAAAATTTTTTCATTAAAAACTGCCAAGTGCTTAGACAGCTGGTGGCAGCCTCTTGGAGCCAGAGCTCCTGCATTCTGGAATTTTCATTTGAATTGAAAACACTCCGATTACCAGGATAGCGCCTGGGGATTGGCTGAGAGCCAGGATAATAGGGCCTGGGTTGTACAGGTTCCCTTGAGGAGCTTTTAGTCACCAGGGGCATCAAGTAGCCACTGTGTGTGCAAACCCAGCACCAGGTGGAGGGACCTTCCTGAAGCAGGAAGTCCAGCCTGGGTTCCCGGCCTCAGCCCTGAGTGTTCAGAATCCAGTGCAGGGCCCTCCCCTCCACTCTGAGTCCCAGCCATAACACGAGAAGGACTTGAACTTGGGAGTCTTTGGGTCCTCTGGATCCGAAGCTCCTGGTGAAATGCTAAGGTTTCTGAGGTTACAGAGGAAGGTGACTCAGAAGGAAGGGGTGACATTGACATCAGCACTATGCACACATCCTGATGGTTTTGTTGACTCTCTGTTCTGTTCCCACCACCCTGCAAGGAGGCCCAGCTGCCCTGGCCAGCATCAGGGAGCAGGAAGACCAATCAAAGCTGCTACAAGAGCTCCTATCCCTGGTCAGGAGAGAGATCTACCACCTTTTCCCCTCCAGGCAGGGATTCAGCCAGGGACGGTACTTGCAACAATGTGGAGATGCCACTGCGTGATTTATGACACACACTGTTTGGGGCCAGAATTGGTGGGGAAAGCAGTAGGTCTCTATTAATTCTGGTTCTTTTGAGCAGGTCAGGTGAATCCATTTTAGCTGGATATAAATGAAATTCTGAAATGCAGTCCTCTAGGGCTGTACCCTTTGTCTTTGACACAGTCCCTTCTACTTGCCCTCTGCTACCTTGACCTGGGGTGACTCCACCTTATTCACTCCCTAATTCTAGGTGGTTTTTCTTATTTTGATATCTTCGCCAGAAGATGGGGCTTTTTTTTTTTTTTTTTTGACAGGCAGAGTGAACAGTGAGAGACAGACAGAGAGAAAGGTCTTCCTTTTGCCGTTGGTTCACCCTCCAATGGCCGCCGCGGTAGCGCGCTGCTACCGGCGCACCGCGCTGATCCGATGGCAGGAGCCAGGTGTTTATCCTGGTCTCCCATGGGGTGCAGGGCCCAAGGGCTTGGGCCATCCTCCACTGCACTCCCTGGCCACAGCAGAGAGCTGGCCTGGAAGAGGGGCAACCGGGACAGGATCGGTGCCCCGACCGGGACTAGAACCCGGTGTGCCGGCGCCGCTAGGCGGAGGATTAGCCTATTGAGCCGCGGCGCCGGCCAGAAGATGGGGCTTTTGTTGGCAAGCGAGCACTGTGTCAGCCTTCACTGAATTCCACTTCTGACTTCTTGGTTCACCTAATTGTCTTTGGTCAAGAGGGTGCAGAGAATCCTTCAATGTCCACCCCCTGCTTTCTACACACCCCTATTACTTTTTTGTCTCTCTCTAAGTCTGATGACCAAACTATTTCCAAAACCTCTGGTGCTCTCTCTACCTTCTAGAAACCCGTTTCTCCTACTGATTCTGCTCACTCAGCAGTTCTCCACCTGCCTCCTCACTGCTCCTGCGTGGCCATGGCCTGTGCCATCTGCAGTGGAGGGGTTTCTGGTGTAGTGCAGTCGTGTGGTTCTTGTTTCCAAGGAGGTGCAAACCTGCTCCCCCACTGAAGGGGGATGCAGGAAAGAGAGGAGGGACACATGGATACATCCATAGCCTAAGAGGCTGGGAAGAGAGGAGGCCGGCGGGGCAGGCTCAGGGTTGTACATTGGACCTTCTTTGTCTCGGTTGATCATAGCACCGTCTTTCCCGGAGACCTGGATTCTTCCAGGTGAAGCAACATGCTTCAGGGTTAAATGTCTGTGAATGGTTAAAAGAAACATGCAGCTCATTCCATCTATTCAGTTATGTAAGCCACATGACCTATTTTTCTGTAATTCAGTTAGATTTTATTATAAGCCCCCATGCCCACAAATAGCAGAAACTTCATCTCAGGAAATTTGGGGGGTGTCCCCCACATTTCTCAGGGGTGGATCCAAGTTCTAGCTACACTGTCCAATAGAACTTTCTGTGGTGATGGAAATATATTTGCATCTGTACAGGAGCCTCCCAAGCTATATGTGGCCAATGAGTACTTGAGATGTGGCTAATGCAATTGAGCCAATGACTTTCCCATTTTACTTAAATTGATTTAGATAGCAACGTATGGCTAAAGGATACCATACTGCAAAGTGCAGCTGTGGGCAGTTTTACATGGTGCAAAGGCCTTTGGCAGGTCGTGGGTAGGGGCTCATGCTAGGAACTGGAATCTTCCCACATTGGGGACCCTAAACATGACTGTTCCCATTGGGACATCCACGTCATGGGTCTCGCAGCCTCCTGGGGCCCCGCTGGTTCCTGGCCCTTGAACGCTGGCTCCGTCCCACCTCCTTTTCATACCTCATGGCTCTGGGGCTGCTTACCTTGTCTGACATGGTTGCTAGTAGCCACTTGTTCCTGTAGAGCACTTGCAATGGAGCCTATCAGAATGGAGATTGCTGTAAGTATAAAATGCATAATGCACTAGTATTTAAAAAGGAATGTAACACATCTAATTAATAGTTCTTATATTGGTCATGTATTGAAATACTGTATTTTGGACATATTGGGCTGAACAAAACACTGGAAATTCACTTTTCCTTGCTCTATTAAGTATAGCTACTGTAAAATTCATATATGTGGCTCATATATGTTGCCCTGTGTTGTATTCATATTGGATGGCACTGCTCAGGGAGTCACTCTGCTGTACTGAGTCCTCCAAGGAGATATAAATCCATTGCTGATTGTCTGGCCCGCAGGATGGGGCAAGTGTCAAGGCTAACAAGGAAGAGCAGAGGGAGGTCGTGGGTGGATTGTGGAAGGGGATCTCTGCACTAAGGGCAGGGGCTCCTTACAGACTGAGGGGTCAGGAGCGGGTGAGGCTCGGGAAGGACAGGGAGGGGGAGCAGGAGTCAGCCTCCGCCCCGCGGCAGGACCTGGCTCAGCAGGGAAAGCCCCATCCCCATGGGGAGGTGCAGGCTGGGAGCGAGATGCATGGTGGCCGCCAGTCACCACGACAGCCCCTGCGTGTGGCCACACTGTGTGCGATGCCAGTCAATGCATTCGGTCTCCAGGCCAGAAACCAGATCTTCTGTCTGGTCTCTGACCCTTGCTGAGGGCCTGGTGCTTCAGCATCCTTTGGGAAAGGGCAAGTAGGGCAAACGAGGACAGCTTTTTCTCCCTCTGGGGTTGCACATGGTCCCAGAGGCTCCCAGGGAGCCAGAGAGGGAGGGGCCGCTCATATAGCAAAATGATTTTAGAAATAATTAATATTGGGGCCAGTGCTGTGGCTTAGCGGGTAAAGGCTTCGCCTGAAGTCCCAGCAGCCCATATGAGCACCAGTTCAAGTCCCAGCTATTCCACTTCTGATCCAGCTCTCTGCTATTGCCTGGGAAAGCAGTGGAAGATGGCCTAAGTCCTTGAGCCCCTGCACTCATGTGGGAGACCCAGAAGAAGCTCCTGGCTTTGGATCAGCCCAGCAGTGGCTATTGCAGCCATTTGGGGAGTGAACCAGCAAATGGAAAATCATTCTCTCTCTGCCACCCCCCGTGTTTCTGCCTTTCAAATAAATAATCTTTTTAAAAAGACGTACTTAGCACAGAATCAAATAGGAGGTTTCAAACGGAAGCCAGACTCCCTGCTGCTGCTGCTCTGGGTTGCACAGTCCCTGAAAGCCCAGCAGCTGTGCTCTGCAGAGCTTCACAGGCCTCCACAGCTGGACCAGAGTGGGCGGGGTTCCGGAGGAAGCCGGCTGGGAGGTGGGACGTGTGGCCGGGACAGCTTGGTCACCACACCCAGCGGATTGTGCCCACACCCGCAGGTCAGCGCAGGAGGCTCCCTGATGGTGGCAGACGTGTTGCAGGGAAGGCCAAGTTCCACACGAGTTAAACATCATAACTCAAATTCCATTTCTAATGTCCGCAAGGGAGGCCCCCAGGTATTTGAAGAATGTGCAGCAAATCATTCTCCCTAGGAGACCCCTGTACTCACAGGATCCAATTATCAGGGCCTGGAATATGCTTTCTTAAAGCAAGGCTCTGCCTCGTGTTGCCAATGGCACACGTGAGTAGGGATGGGGTGCCCAGAGAGCAGGCTCGGGGCGTGTGATGTTTGCACACGCTGGGGCACTTCTCAGAAACACTGTTCCCCATCCCAGCATCTGCTCCCTCTCGGGCCCTGATGTCCAAGTAGGGCCCTGGAGTTTCTTTGAAAGTCTCCATTCTCCAGTTTGACTCCTGTTCTGCCCCGGTCCCAGAGCCTGTGCTCGGGTCGGGGAGCTGCCACCCCGTCTCCTCGCAGCCCAGGGCGTGTGGGTGCAGCGGCGTCCCTCCGGGAGCGTTTCTCCTCCAGGCCCTGCAGAGGGGCTCTCATGGGCTTGTTTTTGGACCTCACTGCTGACACCGGGTTAGAACCTCTGGCCCTACTGTCTCAGCCCTGGACAATCAGGGTGACTCCTGACCGCCTGTTAACAAGTAGCTCCTGATATGGAAACTATGTCCTTACGATGATGGTGCTAAGCCCTGGGCATGTTTTTACGAAAGAGATTCGTGGAAAGCTGAATCAAGCCAAACTAATCCCGTTATGGTTCATAGGAAGTGTTGCTGGGGCGGGTAGGTGGCTCAGGGGCTCTCTCTGCTTGGGTCATCTGCATTCCCCATCAGAGTGTCTGGGTCGAGCTCCACCTCTGCCTCCAACCCAGCTTCCTGCAAATGTGCCCGGGAAGGCAGTGGATAGTATCCCGTGTGCTTGGGTCCCTGCCACCAATGTGGGAGAACCTGATGGAGTTCCAGGCTTCTGGCTTTGGCCTCGCCCAGCCTTGAGAGTTGTGTGCCTTTGGGGAATCAACTGGCAGATAGAAGATTGATTACCCATCCCCACCGCCCCCCTCTCTCCCCTAGCCTCCCCCTCTCTGTCACTGTGCCTTTCAAATTTATTAATTAATTTTCAAAAGACAGGTGGACTTCCTGACCACCCACCCCTCCCCCACTCCTCCTGGAGGAAGTGGCAGGGGGCGCCAGATGTGAGTCATCTGTGTCAGGTAGCACATTGTGTGCCAGCATTGGCTCTCTGGCCTGTTGAGAGGGTGGCGTTGTGTCGTTGCCCCTAAGGGAGGAGAAATGGAGGCGGGGGTGTAGTCCCAGAACTGCTGCTGAGTCATCGCTGGTCTTTGCCGCTGGCGTGTCCTCTCCACCCCCACATCCCAGGCAGACCCTTCCTGCCTGGCTGCTTGCACACCTCCCTGGGTCCAGCACCATTGATGGGAAGTCTGTGCCGGTCAGGAGTCGCCACCATCAGCCCCTGTGGGCGCTCTTCTGTCCAGGGAGCTAGCGCACGCTGCAGACACACCAGAGACCTACATCCAGGACGTACGTGTTCCCTTCTTGGTTGTGCTCAGTGCCTCTAGAGACACAGCATGGAAGGGGGGCGGGGACTGCACAGCAGACATGGACAGAGCACGGCTTCGCAGGCAGGGCCGGTGTCACGACTCGCTTTGTGTCACCAGCACAGGACACAGCGCCTGCTGTGCCGGAGCCACCCGCTACATAGGCGTGTATGTAGAAAAGTGAAATTAAAAGATCTGTTTGTTTTGGTGAATTCCATTTTGAAATCTGTGCATCTGTTTTTCATAATACTCATTTTCCGTGAACTTTTTGAAGACTTCATGTATGCACGGATCTCAAAGTTTTTGCACCAACATAAAGTTAGGTTTTGATTCTATTTTCCATGATCTCTTTGTTCATGTTTGGGTGAATGGATGAATTAAGACCACCGTTTAGGAGGGTGCCACACCGGCACGTCCTGACCGCTTGTGTGGTGACCTGCTTGCATGCCCGTGGCACACATCACTGTGGCTAGGCCTCAGTAGCCATCCCCTGGTGGGGACACGGAGTTGTGTCATGGGCTGAGGAAGAAGCGGCCACCCCCAACCCAGGACAAAGGCAGAACACAGAGCAGAAGGGAAGATTTAACAAACACAGATCCCAAGCCAGATGTTACCTTGTAACATTCACGCTCTGTGAAATCCCATGGAGGGCAGCTTTTCCGTCCTTGGTGACAGCTCTAGAAACCGAGGCTCAAAGGGGTTAAATGATCTGTCCTGGCACACACAGCCAGGAGCCATTAACAGAGGCTGATTGTCGCCTGTACCCAGTCCTACAGCCGGAGCACTTTCTGTGACCTGCTGTGTTCCTGAGCGCACCTGAGACGAGACGAGACCTCTTCCTAAGGACGGTTGTGGGAAACCCCTCTGTGAGCCCCCCGTGAGCCCCCTGTAGCCCCTCATGAGCCCCTCGAGGCTGCCAAGTCACAGGTCTGATCCGTTGCTGCTGAGTCCCTGCTAACTCCAGCCCCAGCTACCTCGGTCCTGAACGAGCTTACCTTCTGTGTGACCCCTGAATCTGCCACTCCAGGAAGGCTGATTAATGCACTTCTCATATTGTATTAAAGATAATGTCTGCTTATGTGCCTGGCCCTGAGCTGTGGTAAGACAGGCTAGAGGGAAAGGGAGTCTGTGCCAGAAGGAAGAATGTAATTAGTGCCGTGGGGATACATGATTCAGCCTGGGAAACTCTGGGAAGACTTCCTGGAGGAGGTGCCATTTGCATGGTGTTGTGAAGGGTAAAGGCTTCTCTGGGAAGGGAACAAAGGATCTCTCGGGCATCGCAGCTGAGAAAATACAAAATGAAAGGCAGGTGGGCTTTTCCCCCCACAACTCCTCCCTAACCCCCACACCTCTGCACAAAAACCGTTCAAGTCAAGGACGTTCAGGAGGGCCGACTGTTTGGTTTATGGAGATCAGGGCAAGGCTTCATGTCTTGATGAGTAATCTACCTCCAGACCATCCGCCCCAGCCCACCCCCACCCGCCCAGCCTGGCAATTAGAAAATGCTCATTTTATAATACTTGCAGAAAAGAGAACAGACACCCCCACGGCTGAGCAGAGCGCTCTCTGCTGTGCTGGAAGCTTGGTTTGACCACTGGATGATCTCTGTACTTTGAGACTCCTGATTTTGTGTCTGTTCAAGTTGCCCTCTTTGCTTTGGCCTCTAGGAGACTCCGAACCAGATGGGCACATCTCTAGCAGAATCTCCTGGTTGGCCTTTGGCTGTAGGTCTTTGCTACCTTTATTTTCCTACTGTGCCCAATGGCTCATTAGGTTATTGTTATCTTGTGTTTTACTTACTTCAGGAAGCACCTTTGCATCGGTTTTTTGAACCAAAAAAAAAAAAAAAGAGAGAGAGAGAGAAAAGGTTTTAAAGCTATGAAAAATAAACTGGCAGCTACACAGCAAGCCACAGGGAAGGGACTCCTGCCTGTGTCATCGCAGCCCTGCCGATGGAGAAGTGGGGTGGGAGGGCTCAGGAGTCGTGTGTGTGTGTGCGGGGCTGGCAGGGCGGCCAGGCGGGAGGGAAGGCAATGCTGGCACAGCCTCTGCACTGCGTGGGCACTGGGCCCCCTGCTCCTTACTGCCCTGCTCTTGGAGGAAAGACCAGCCATGCCGGCCCTACAGGAAAAAACCGGGACCGAATTCCACCCTGCCTGCACACAGCGGGCCGCTGACCATGACCACACCCCCTCGCGGTGTCCTGGCTCCCTCTCCCCGCTCTTCCTCCCTGCTCGTAGCCAGCAGGCCTTTGATTTCAGGCATCAGGAGTGAGGGAAAGCAACCCTAGGAGGTGGCGGGTGGTTCATTGGGAAACCCTGACCTAGGTTTCGCCCTGAGCTCTTAGGAGGAGGTGTTTATGTGTGAATTGTTCCAAGGAGGGGCTCCCGGTGCTTGTGGCTGGGGCGGCACTGCCGGCCCCCTTGTCCCCCTCTCGTGGCTTCTGGAGACTTCGACCTGTCTGCAGGGGTGGAGCTTCCTGTGGTGCCTTCAGCCTCCCGGAGCTCGGGGCCCGCAGAGCTCATGGTGCCCAGTGGCTGAGCCTTGTGCATGGAGGCTGTGCGCCTCGCTCGCTGTCAGGAATGCGCACTGGGGGCTGTCCATCCAGCTGGGGAGGCCACAGCGTCCTTTTGCCACTGACAACAGCATATGCAGGACCACGGCTGCCCAGGTGAGGGACACTTTCCAGGCCTGGGGCCCAGGGGGCTCCTTTGGAGAAAGGAACTGGCCTTGAGGATCACAGATTCCCCACCGTGGGCTTCGGTGCGCCCTCTTTCTCCAGCTGTTCATCCTGTTCCTGTTGTGCAAAGGCCCTGGGGCCACAGTGCGAGCCACACAGGCACAGCCCTTGCTGCCTCACATCACAGGCTGGCCAGGACTGCAGAGCAGAGGGCCTGGGAGCCTTGTGATGGGTACTAGTGGATGTAGAAGAGGCTGAAGAGGGAAACCGACCACGGTGTGGGTGAGGCCGGAGGAGGTGACCTGTGTGCCAGGACCCGAAGGCAGTGGGGGCAGGCTAGGCCAGTGGGAGGAGGAGAAGCCAGTCAGGCCAAAGGAATGGCATGTAAGATGGCTCAGAGGCCCCGGAGAGCCTGGCTTGGTTGGGAGCTCTAGGAAGAACAGCAGGGAAGGGCCGGGTGAGAGATGAGCTGTGTTCCACAGGCCCGGACCAAAGCCTGAGAGTGGGAGTACAGTTTAGGGGAGTGAGGAGGATCAGGCTCCCCAGAACTGCCCAAGGCTCTGGGATTTACACACATGCTAGCAGCGGCTCAGGCAGCAGACCCTTGCCTGCCTGCCCCACAGGCCTCACTTCCCATGTGCCAAGGACGATGGCCCCTCCCTCCCCTACGAGGGGCCAGGGCTGGCCAGACGGAGGGCCTGGATGGACCAGAAGTGTGGCAAAGCTGAGTTCCATGCACTTGGAACTGGAGCAGCCAAAACAAGCAGAGACATGGAGTTGGAGAGACAGACTGAGCCAGAACCCCTGGGGGAGAGCACGATCCAGGAGAAGCCGGGCAGGCAGCAGGAGGCCAGCATTTGCCTGGGGAGTCCCTGGGGAGGAATACGGGACTGGCCTGGATTAGAGGGAGTGGAGTCACAACGTGTCACCCTCAGTTGGAATAGGTGTCTGGACTGGGTCTGTTGAGCTCACAGATTTGATCATGGGGTCCATGGAGGGCAGGGTTCGTTCCCAGGAGCAGGTGCAACAAAACAAACCCATGCTGGAGGCCAGACCACCTCGGGCCAGCCATGCGGTAGCAGGCAAATGACTTAATCTCGCCGTTCTGTAAGACGGGAGTAAGAATGTGTGATCACAAGGACTCGGGAACACAGTGCTGGTGCAGCAGAGATCCGATTGTCTCCTTGTTGAGTGTCTTCCCCAATTCTTTACAGTCGCCCCTCAGCACCTGGTGGGAGGGCTCCCAGGCTGAGGCGGACCCAGGCACAGTGCCTGCAGAGCGGTCAGACCTGCCATTTCTCCCCCAACACGTCCACCTGCCCACCTGCCCATCTACCCACCTGGCTGCCCATCTGCTCACCTACCCACCCACCCATCTGTCCATCCACCTACACACTCACCTACCCATCCATCCACCCAGCCACCCACCCAGCCACCCATCTCCCCATCCATCTATCCACCCACCCACCTGCCATCTACGTACCCACCCACCCACCTCCCCATCCATCTGTCCATCCACCCACACACCCGTTGATTCATTGTGTGTGTGTATGTGTGTGTGTGTTTGCACTACTAGGCTCATGGGCCTGACCCTTAGTTCACTTGGCTTTGTGATGTCACCACCTGTACAATGCTTCTATGTCAGTTGCCAGGGCTCCGTCACAAAGCACCACAAATAGAGTGGCTGAAATCACAGAAACGTAGTGCCTTGTAGTTCCGGTGGCTCAAAGTGTCTGTGGGCTTGGTCCGGGGTTCCCCTAGCTTCTGGTGGTCTCTGACCACCCTTGCTCTCCCTCGACTTCTGGTGCACCCACGTGGTGTTCTCCCTGGGTGCCCTGTTGGATTGATTTAGGGCTTTAGCCTCCTCCAGGATGACCCCCTCCCCCCATGTTAACTAATGACCTCTGTAGCTAGCCTGTTTCTGGATGAGGTCGCATTCCGAGGTCCTCGGGATCAGAACGTGACCATGAACTTTGAGGCACACATTTCAACAGAGAGCAGCCTCCGCTCTCCTATCCATCTGTTTGTGCACCCGTGGGGTGGCCGTGTAGGGTCATGAGCACCGTGGAGGTGTGCTGGGGGGGACTTTGAGTCAGAGGAGCAGCGACACTCGAATCCACAACCTTGGCGCACTGCGTGGTAGAAGTACAGGGCTAACGCTGTCTGCTAGACGCTATCCTTTTGAGCTATTTGTGCCCTCCTTTCTGCCCTGTGTTACACAGAGGTGACAGGTGTCCTCGGGGCACACATCTTTCCCAGGAACTCCCCTGCCCCCAGGCTTGGGCCTCAAACACCAGCAACTCCTCCTCCTCCGTGCTCTCTGTCTGCTTCCTCTTCCAGGGCAGTGAGAATTGTGCTGGTGGGGGGAGTCGAGGGCTGTTCAAGATCCCGACAGAGGCTTCTTTTTGGAACTGGGACTCTGAGTGTCACCAGGACCACTGCGTGCCTACTGCCCTCGCAGCTCTCCCCAAAAACCAACCTGAGCCCTGCAGTTCCAGCTACTCCTTGTTTATCTCTGCATCTGCAGCTCTTGCGTGTGAGCGTGAGCTGGTGAGGGATGCGAGAACGGGTCAGGTAATCCTTACCCGCGGGGCTCAGTCCCATAGCCCAGTGAGAACCAGGGGCTGAGGATAATCCCACAGCCAGGGGCCAGCTCAGCGGGTCCCTTTGTAATGACTGTAACTAGGATAGCTCTTTATGGGCGGTAGCTGCGCAAATGCAAGGTCTAATGATGTCCACGCTGTCACTAAACATCCAGCCACAGGAAGGAAGTGTGTGTCGGAGGCTCGGGATTCCTGGCAGTGACAGTTCCCTTACATGGAGGAGCCTCTCCGTCCTCCCAGCCCCCGTGCTCTGGGAGCTGTGGCTGCTCGGAGGCCTCAGCCATGCCCAGGCAGGCCCTGTCTGCTCCAGGGAAGGTATAGTGTTAGAGTCATACTCTCAGGAGCCCCCCAGGAGGCCAGACCCCCACTCCTTTCCAACAGTGCAGAGCCTGCCTCTGGAGAGCTCCGGCAGGGAGTCCCTTTTGGCCCTCACTCCCTCTTGGCCCCTACCAGCCCCTAGCCTCCTCCCAAGAGTCCTGGCTGTACACCCAGACACCTGCGCTCCACTGGTCAGACCTCCAAGTGAGCAGGTGCTCAGCCTCTCAGGTCTCGATAAGGGAGAATCTACCTAAACCCAGACAGCAGTCGTTCTCCCTGTCTCTTAAAAATTGAAAGCTTAAACAAATATTTTGAGGGGAGGAGAGAGAAGAACAAGCGAGAGTGCTTTCATGGTTCAGTTCAGTTCACTCCCCAAATAGCTGCAGTGACCCGGAGCTGGACCAAGCCCAAGCTGTGAGCCAGACCAGGCCTACGGCAGGGGTCATGGGTACCCAATGCCTTGGCCCATCACCTGCTGCTTCCCAGGACGTGCCTAGCAGGCAGCTGGAACCCAGAGCACGGCCAGGACACAACGGCAGGTGCTCCGATGTGAAATGCAGGTATCCGAACTGGGGTCTTCATGGCTGTGCCAAACACCCTCCCACCCATCAGTCAGTCCTTGTGCTAACGCTAGCCCCTTCTCCACGCACAAATTTGATATACAACTCAGTGATTCATTGCAAAAAAGGGGGAGGAAGGGAGTCCAAACGGCAGGGATGAGCAGGAAGAGGAGCAGAGTAGGCGAGGCGGAGTGACTTCCTGCCTCCCTGGTATGCGCATCCCAAGTGTCCATGTCAGAAGGCTGGGTGTGTTCATTCAGCAGGCCCTGGCCAGGTCCTGGGAGGCCGGGCATGGAGCGCAGCCCTGTGCAGGAAGCTGGCGTGAGTCAGACACAAATCCTGCCCTGGGGAGCTGCGCAGTAGTTGGGGGTGGGGCACTGAGGAACTCTGTTCTTCCACCTAAGACTAGTTCAGGATGGAGGGATGCTGTCGATTATTAGATGGGAAATAGAGATCACGTGACATCCAGACAAGGGGTGTGCAACTCTGGCTTGGGGAAGCAAGGGAGGCTTCCCAGAAGGAGTGGCATCCTCTGTCGTTGGCAGAAGAGGGAGGACTGAACCAGGGAAGTGGGGATGTGAGAGGGGAAGAACGGTCTATGCTAATGGCAGCATGAATGGGTGTGGACGGGAGTGAATGGCAGGCATGAGGTGTGTGGGTCCTTCTTTGCTTGCAGGGTGGGACAGTATAAGGCCTGTTGCAAGTGTGCAGGAGGCTGCACGTGTGTGCTGCATTGCTGCACCTGTGTGACATGCTTGTCTGTCCATGATTGCATCGTTGGTCCAGTCCCGACATGTACCTGAGCTGCACCCGCATCATCGTTCGAGCATCCTTGTGAGTCTGTGCTAGGCAAAAGAGATAACCTTGTCTACAGTTCTGTGAAAATCAAGTCCATTGAAAAGATTGACCTGGCATCTCAAGGGAGGGCAGAAAAGGCTGCTGTGCTCTGGTCCCTCCCTGGGACCAGGCACACTGATGGCCATCGGGAGAGGGAGTGGCCTGGCTGTAGGCATGTCACCTTCCTTAGTGCACGTGGGGCCTCCAGAAAAAGCTCCTGAGGGTGGGCTTCACCTGCAGCCCTGGGCCTGCCCCTGGCCTGGAGCATTAGAGCAGCGACAGGGTGAGGACGTCCAGTACAGCGCTCACCCCTGCACGTGACCAGCCGGCTTCCCGGCTGAGCACTGGCCCCTCAGCCCTGCCTGCCAAGCGCACAAATCGGCAGCCACGTTATTGACCATGTAAAACACAGCACTGGGCGGCGTGGAGCGCAGCAGAGCCGGCTGGGGTTTGTACTGCCAGGAACCGCTCGTGCTGTCCCTGTCCTTGAAGAGTTCTTGATGCAAATAGCTCTCTCTGGGAGGAGACTGGGTCACGCCAGGGTAAATGGCCGCATGCCTCCGTACATAGACTCTGTGGGCTCGGCAGCAGCAAAGGCTTGGTGCTTCTCAGTGCTGGGGACACAGGGACAGAGACGGCACTGCAGAGCTGGGGGCTGGCTGGGGGGTTCCCAGGCAGGGGGTCCCACTCATCCGCTGACCACCTGGCACCTCCTTCCGCTCATCCTGGGCGTTCATGCACTTGTCCACACCTGCCGGACTCCTCTCAGACCAGATACTGATCCAGCAGCAGCAGGTGTGGGAAACCGGTCTCAGTGTCACCTTCTACCAGGCCCTGCACACACACGTGTATGTGCACACACCCACACACCTGCCGTTTTCCCGGCCCGTGAGTTCCCAGCGAGTGGGGCCTCTGGCCTCTGTTCTGCGCCCAGCCTTCCGTGCAGCGCCTGACATACTGCGGGGTTGGTACGTAGTTGTCAAGTGTGAGATGATGGAGAAAAAGCGGACACACCAATCGTGGGCTTTTCCCTGCTCCATCCTTGAGTTTCTGTTTTCCTGTCTGTAAAATGAAAATCACAGCATCTACTTGGGGTGGGGTGGCGAGCATTAGCCAGCAAATGCTTCATTGCCTTCCGTCTACTTGGTGAGAGTGGTAGTCTGGGGCCCGGAAGAGCCGGCTCCAGGTGCAGGCTTCCATTTCCTGGCTATGAGGCTGGGAAGAGGTCATTACCCTTTCCTGGGCCTCAGTTTCCCCCCGTAAGTCATTAGGCACCTGTCAAACGGGTTCTGAGAGCCTCATTACCCCCGATAGGAGCCATGGCAAAAGTCAGTTTTCTTGGATTTTCAAATCCCTGCTTATTTTGGGTTGGATTTTACTTTCTGTGATGCGTGTCGCTCCTGCGGATCTAAAAGGCAGTATCCCGCCCTGTGCATCAGGACACGGGGCAGTGAGGGGTGAGGGAGAGCCTTCAGGGATGCTCCCTGTCCCAGCGCAGCCTGCGAGCTGAGTGCTCGCGTCTGAGCTCCGTGGAACGCATGGCGGCAGAGACCAGTGTGGAAGAGGCACTTCCTCTCCTCCTGTTTGCCACAGAGGCTTCACGGAGGAGGGAAGATTTCAGGATGCATGAAACTAGTGACCGTGAGGAGCAGAATTAACTGGCCCGGGGCAGGGTCTGCAGCCTGAGTCTCTGGGTTTGAGTCTCGGTGCTTCTACTTAATCGCTCCAAGGCTCAGTTTCTTCATCTGTGAAATGGGGTTAACCGTCCTCTTATGGGAAGGGTTAAATGAAATAGGGTGGGCAAAGGGTCTGGCGCGTCGGCTGGGTCTGGCATTCACTGCTGCGGCTGCTGCTTTGGTGATCACGTTGGGGGGAGCACTGTTTATGGGGGAGTAAGGGAGGAGGGCTGGCTGACCGTGAGAGGAGGAGCCTGACTTAGAACTACAGAGCCAGGGGGAGATGCTGACGCCACAGGGGAGGGAACGCCAAGGTGGGGAGGAGGTCTGAGAGCCGAGGCTGCCATGTGTCACGGAGCACTTGGCTGGCATTGTCTGTCTCCAGCAGTCATGTCGGGGATGGAGGGGCTCTGAGCCCTGTACCTGGCTCTGGACTATGGAGACTGCAGCAGACTGGGTTCTGCCTCTGGCTTCCATGGAATTCACACACACACACACACACACACGCCAACTTCCAAGGCTCAGGCACTGCTCTGACGGCTGCCACTCGGTGAGGCTAAGATCGCACACCTTGTGACGTCCATTTTTTTCTGTCTGGCTCGACACCGCCGGGTGCCACTCCCGGTGAAGGTTAAAGCCACGGGGGAGAGAGACTTGGAGGCCCATGATTTGTGATTCGTCTCTGCCAGCTCGGGCAGCTCCTCAGGCGTCCAGCAGCAGACAGAGCTGCAGGTGGCCGGAGAGCTGGAGTCGGGAGGCTGGAAGGAGGCGTTCGCAGACCACGGGCCTGAGCTGATAATCCCTTCACCTTCTGCCACCCGAGGCTGCCAGGCCTTGCCTGTTTCATACTTCTCAGCAGGTACACGCATGCGCACGCACACACACACACACACACACACACCTTGTGATCTGCCTTCCTCCCTGGGTCTGGCAGGGAGACTGAGTGGAGAGAGAGCTTAAACGCCCACCTTTCTGCAAGGCTGTCAGAGAAATGGAGCAGGTCTGCCTCCCCTCCCTGTGGCCCTGCCTGGAGACTCGGAGCAGACCCCTCGTGCACCCACCTCTGACCTCACAGACTCCCAGCTGACCGCGGAGGGCACAGAGCCTGGGCTTGCAGACTGGCAAAGAGAAGCTTCTGGATGAATCATCCGCAGGCCCTGACTCTGTGAAGTCTGTGTAGGCAGAAAAGGTCCTGGCCTGCTGCTCTGTCTGTCTGGGACGGAGGGAGTGAGTAGAGCTGTGTTTAAATGCAAACAGACACAACTGTGCATGTGTGTCTGTCAAATGAACCCTGAGATGATTAAATATCAAACTGGCAACTGAGGACTTACACCTCGATAGACCTGCAAGAAAGAGAACAGCTCTTAGGGTAGAAAGACCTGGGATCTTGCTTCTCAGCTCTGTCTCCTCATTTGTGCAAAATAAGGGTGCTTATCCCACCTACCCGGGCCCGAACAGGAGCACCCACCAGCTATGCTGTTGCTAGCCACGCAGGAGTGATGGCCCTGTGGACCCAGTGGTGGGGGAGTCGCAGACCTGAGGGCAGGAGCTGCCCGGGTGACCTCCAAGTCCCCTCTGGTTCTGTCATCATCTGCTGGCTCATTAGCCTTTGTTATCATAGGAAACAAAGGAGGAAAAAAGGGAGTGAGCTGCCAGGAAGGCGGGGTCCGTGATCCGAGGGCCACGGAGATTGTTAGTAGAAATAAGGACGATAACCTAAACATTGGCCAGGCCAGGAAGTCGGGGACCCTCCTCCTGCGGAGATGATGGGGCATTGTGCTGCTCCTCCGCCCCCTCCCTTCCTCTGGGCTTCCCAGCAGGGAGCAGGAAGGGCCCCTGCCATTGAGATGTGTTTTCAGGTGGCATCCGAATCTTCCCCAACCCTTGACCTAGAGAGATTGCATTGTGGTATCTGCCCTGGTCTGCAGTGCCGCTCCCTGTCTGGGCATTGCTTCCTTAAACTAACAGCTGGACATCAGTGAGGATCCCAGGGCGAGGTCTCATCTCTCAGTGGGCTCACCGCCGTCAGGGTGCACCTTGCACTTCAACTTGAAGCACCTTCTCTGAATTCCGACCTCTTCCTGCCTGGTGCCTGGATTTCAGCGGCTCTTTGTAGCTGCCTGCCTGTGCCTTCCTGTTCTTGACTGAGAGTGCACGGCCAAGGTCACAGCGTTGGCCGATGAATGGACTATTACACTGCAGCATAAAGTGATTAATAGGCGTACTCTGTGTAGCCTGCACCAGGCTGGGCCCCCTCAGGGAGACAGAGATACGAGAAGGCTGTGGAAGGAGGCAATGAAGATGATGGAGTCGGCCATGTGTTTCTAGAAGCCCTGTCCTATGAGACATGATTTCAGTTTCTGGAGCCCTCGCTGGCGCACTAGGAGGGTAGCGTCAGTGAAGAAAGCCACAGTGCTAGGACCAAATGCACGCTAACGGTGCAAAGCTGCAGCATTTTTCAAGTGTGTGCCATGTACGAGGGGGCTTCACAAAGTTCATAGAAAAGTGTAATTAAAAGATGAGCTCCTGGACCATGTTAATGACACTATGATGTATTTTGGTTCCACATCACAATGATTTCTTCCCAATGACCCTATTATCCTTTCTAGGCACATTTTTTTGTTGATGTTGTTGCAGTTTCCCTTTGCATTGTATTGCTTTGACAACTGTAATTTGAATCAGATCTGAAAAAGGTCCAGAATAAAATATATTTTGATATTATTAAAAAAAAAAAAGATGAGCTTAGTTTGGTGCAAAAGAAAATTCGAACCTGTGCTTTTTTTTTGCCTTAATACACGTTCTTCCATGGATTTTTCCCCCGTGCCCTCATATGTGTTGGATCCCCTCGTGTGTTTCTGTGAATCCTTCCAGGCACCCTGTAAGCCAGTAGGCACTCTATTAGCTCTACTCTGCAACAAGGAAATTGATAACCAAGGGGCTGCACACGTCCGCTCGCTAGGTGTGAGATGGCTTCTTTCCCTATAACTCTGTCGGCAAAGTGAGATGCTAAACTGCTGCATTTGTAAGCAATCTGATCATTGAAAAAAAAATGGCATCCAGGGCCGCCGCTGTGGCTTAACAGGCTAATCCTCCGCCTTGTGGCGCCGGCACACCGGGTTCTAGTCCCGGTTGGGGCGCCAGATTCTATCCTGGTTGCCCCTCTTCCAGGCCAGCTCTCTGCTATGGTCCGGGAAGGCAGTGGAGGATGGCGCAAGTGCTTGGGCCCTGCACCCGCATGGGAGACCAGAAGAAGCACCTGGCTGCTGGCTTCAGATCAGCGAGATGCGCCGGCTGCAGCGGCCATTGGAGGGTGAACCAACGGCAAAAAGGAAGACCTTTCTCTCTGTCTCTCTCTCTCACTGTCCACTCTGCCTGTCAAAAAAAAAAAAAAAATGACATCCAGGAATAGCTTTAGTTTGTACTTCTCTGATTATCAGTGGGACATTTGAAATTTTTTTCAAATGCTTTACAGTCATTTAAAGTTCCTTGTCTGTGACTTCTCTATATATCTATTTTAAAGACTGGAATATTGTTTTTTTTTTCCTTATCAATTTCTAGGAGCTGTTTTTTATCATAGTGTAAACTATCCACATTTTCCCATTTGTCTCTAGACATGAAATGACGTATTTTTGTTTTATGGCCTCTGGATTCTTAGAGCTTTGTCTAAGGCACTTTTTTGAACTTTTAAAAAATTTATTTGAAGTTCAAACAAAGGGAGGGAGAAAGAGACAGATGTTCCATCCACTAGTTCACTGCCCAGATGGCTATAACACCCGGGGCTGGGCCAGGCTGAAGCCAAGAGCCAGGAGCTTCATGTGGGTCTCCCACATAGGTGCAGGGGCCCAAACACTTGGGCCATCTTCCACTGCTTTTCCCAGGCCATTAGCAGGGAACTGGATCAGAAAAGGAACATCTGGGACACAAACCAGTGCTCATGAGGCGTGCTGGCAGTGCCAGTGGCGGTTTTACCCATGATGCCACAATGCCAGCCCCTCAAAAGCACTTTAAAAATTGCATTATAAGATTGCATAAGGCTGGAGGATTGGACAGAGGCACCTGTTTCTTCAGTTCCCTGAAAACCCAATGAAATTATACCAAACATATTAGTCAGGTTTTATAAGGGTTGCAAGAAGCCCACATCGCTAATATGCAGGAGAAGGTGGATTTTGGCCTGTAGCTCTGGAGGTTCATAGGGCAAGAGTAGGCAGCCCCCTTGGTTTGGTCTCTGGATATGACCTTCTTGTAGGCAGAGTTCTGAGAGCACAGAGCATCACATGGCAGGTGTACCTGTCTGTGTCTATGGGGTCTCCTGTAAAACTATCAGCTTGTGTTCATGGCTCTACTCTAAAAACCCAGTCCAATCCAGTCACCTCCCACAGGCCCCACCTCCAAGCACCATCCCTTGGAATATCATTAATACAAGACTTTGGAGATAAGCCTTTAACACATGGTCCTTTGTGGGACATTCAGCATCCAAAGTAATACTCAAGCCACAGTATTGAAGGCATTAAATATTGGTGCTGTGGCAGCTGCCATCTGTGACTCAGGTATCCCATATAATCACTGGCTGCTCCACTTCCAATCCAGCTCTCTGCTGTGGCCTGGGAAAGCAGTGGAAGATGGCCCAAGTCCTTGGGCTCCTGCACCCACGAGGGAGACCCAGATAGAATTCAGGTTCCTGGCTTTGGCCCAGCCCAGCTACGGCCTTTCAGGCCATGTGGGAAGTGAACCAGTGGTTGGACGATCTCTCTGTGTCTTTCCTTCTCTCTCTCTAACGCTGCCTTCCAAATAAATCACTGACAAACACACCTAGAGAGTGAGTGAGCGAGCAAGAGAGAGTGAGTACTTCCACCTGCTGGTTCACTCCCCTGATGGCTGCAATGGCTGGGGCTGGGCCAAGCCAAAGCCAGAAGCCAGGAGCTTCGTCTGGGTCTCCCATATGGGTGCATGGGCCCAAGGATTTGAGCAATCTCCTGCATTTTTAGGCCATTAGCAGGGAGATGGTTCAGAAGTGGAGCATCAGGGACTTGAACCAGAGCCCGTATGGGATGCTGGCACTGCAGGCTGAAGCTTAGTCTTCTATACCACAGTGCTTTCCCCAGTAAAATAAATCTTAAAAAAAGATATAAACCCACAAGGACAAAATAATTGAGAGAAGAAAAAAGTGGCACATGAGTGATTTCAGCAAGGTTTTGGAAGACAGACAGGTGATAGAGGAGTGGTAACTGATGTAGTAAAAGCGGAGGAAGCCACGGCCCCAAAGCAGATGGGGCCAAAGATGAAAAAGGAACCAGTTTTTTCTCTTGCAAAACCCAAGAGGAGGTCTGATCATAGAAGAAAAATCATTGTGGGATTAGGGGTGGGCACAAAAGTTGCAGCATTAAAACCCAGGTGGGGCATGAATGGGCCCGTGGCATAGCAAGTTAAGCCACTGCCTGTGACGCCGGCAATCCCATATGGGCACCCATTCGTATCCTGGCTGTTCCACCTCTGCTCCAGCTCTCTGCTAATGTGCCTTGGAGACAAGCAGAAGATGGTCTAGATGCATATCTCTCTCTCTCTCTCTCTTTCAAATACAGAAATCAAACAAACAAAACCCAAGGAGTTGGTTTAAGGTCCGTGTTCAGTGTAGTAGGATCCCTAGCTCCACAGCCTCACTTGATGCAGTCTAGTGACTGCAGAGATACTAAGGATCAAAGGAAAACTGGTTCACAGACAGATATAAGATATGTGTGAGATAAAGCAGGATTCTGTACAAAGAAAAAAAAAATAAGCAAGAGGTTTTGGGTTTTAAGAAATAGGATAGCAGAAAATTTATAATATGAAATCTGGAAGATAAAGTCAGAGATCTTAAAAGGTCAAATAAAAATACAGAGTAAGGAACAAGAGGTGAGGGAAAGGTAATAAAATATCAGCCCCACTCATCCAGCCCAAAGAGAAATAGCAGAAAGTGGAGAGGCAGAAAACCGTCACAGAAGCAATACGAGAACACTCGGCAGAAGGAAAGAACGAGAATCCTCAGCTTGCAAGGCCATCAAGTGTCCCAGCTCCGTAAGAAAGACCCACCTCAATCACAGTGTATCGGTGTGGATTCTGCAGCTTCCGGGGGTTAAAACCCTAAAAACTCCCATGTGATGTAACAAGTTGCACTTGAAGGTTTAGAAATAAGCGTGGATATCGCAATCACAATGCCGACATATATGAGGGGTTTTACAATTTCATGGAATATGCACGTTATGAAAAATTACGTATGAGTTTTGATTTCTTTTGCACCAAAACTTTTTCTCTCAATTCCATGTGCCCATAAACTTTTGAAGCATGCCCATACATAGTACATGTTTCATAAATGCTATAGATTGGATAAGCTAGTGGTCACATGCCTTGAACATTCTAATGGAAGACAAATTTCAGCCAAGGATTTTGAACCTGAACTATTGACAACAGTGATAATAAAAACAGTGATAATAAAAACATTTTTAAGAATGTTTTTAAACATTCTTTCAGGGCATTCTTTCCTGGGGAACCATTAGAGGGTGTGCTCCAGCAAAATGAGGAGAAAACCAAGAGAGAGGGAGGGAGGGAGACGGAGAGGGAGAGGAAGAGGGAGAGAAAGAAAATAGGAATAAGAGCCATAGGGCAGTAATAAAGGGAGATCCCAGGCCTGGAGAATGGCCAGACCAGATTGAAGCAAAGGAACAGAGCACCCAGAAGTGCTGTCTCCCTGGATAAAATGGAGCTGATGTATTGAGACACATGGAAAATGTTACTGGTGGGCATATGATAGAGGTATTAGGACACAAGAGATGAATTAGTGAGGCGTTCATAGGAAGGAAAGGAAGAAGAAAGGGAAGGAGAGAAAGACGGGGGAGGTAGGGTGGTAGGCCCAGAAAAAAGAGGATTGTGAATAATAATAGTAGTAGTAGCAGCAGCAGTAGTAGCAGTTGTTGTAGTAATAGTTTTCCCAAGCATAGCTAATAAACAGTCACCAAAATCCAAAGCTGACGCTGATCCTAACTTGAGCACCTTAGGATCTCAGAAGAAATCTGCGACAGAGAAAATGTGGGGTCTTAGTGAACCCCTCTTCCCTTCTGGGCTCCAGTGTCCTCTCCCGGAGAGTGAATGAGCTATACAAAAAGCATGAACCATGAGTACAAAGACAGAAAGCCATGATCACATCAGAGTGAAGCACTTCCATGTGATAAGAGACCACCAAAAATGATTAAAAGGCCAGCTCTGGATGAGGACAGCAGTTGGCACACTGTGGCCTCCGCTGAATGTGGCCCACCACCTGCTTTGTAAATAAAGTTTTATTGGAACACATCCATGCCCATTTGTTGACACGTTGGCTGCTTTTGCACTATGGTGACAGAGGTGGGCTCAGCTAAACCCTGGTCTGCTGGTTTCCCTAACGTGGGGCCCAGGTGTGCTTCTCTCCCCAGCCTGGGGCCTCCCGCACTGTGGCCATAGGGGCCATGGTAAGAGCGTGAGACTGGCTGCAGACACCCCATAGCTGTGGCAGGAAATGCAGTAGGAACATGTCCGTTCCCCCAGTGGGCAGTCAGGTGTCTGTTCCCCATGCCAAGGACAGACAGTGCTGTGTCATCTGCTGCTTCTGCAAGTCTCAAGCACGCTGTCTGGTGGCCTGGGAAGATTGTCTGATTGTGGCCATTGAGGCATATTCAATGCTGTGCTTTGTTAGCTCTGCCTCCCGTGGCTGGTCAGTTCCTGACCTAGCTTTATTGGTTTGTCTATTGATTGGCAGATTTTCAGGGAACAGCAGCAGGGAGGGGGCCTCTTTCTGAAATGAGATGGGGACCTGGGACCACCAGCTTCCCTGTGCTTGCTGTCCCAGCCTGTTGAAGTGAATCCCTGGGCGTCGGCAGTGAGGAGCGGCTGAGTCCTTGGCAGACAAGCGGGAGGAGACAAAATGGATTTGAGGGCTCACACCTAGGTCCAAATTCCTCCTGGCTCTACCACGTGCTAGCCAAGCAACCTCTGGGCCCTGCTGTCCGCATTCGTGACACAGCAATGGTTGTCACCCAGCTAACTCACCTGGTTTAGTGGACTTTTTTAATCCAGGAAAAAAGTCACATGTGGAAAATGGTCTGCTGGTGAAATGTCGCTGAGAATTGGGGGTGGAATAGGGGAGGGAGAGTGGAGTAGAGCAAGGCGCGTGGGGACATGGGGGCCCTGCCAGTGGCTGGCACTGAGGCCCTTCTGCCACCCCTGTTCAGCTCCCCAGTTCCCACTGTTCTCCTCTGAGCGAGCAGAATGGCTTTTCCTGAACACTCAAGCCACTGCCCTCCCCGGCTGGGGCTCCCAGTTTGGGCCATTCTGCACGCACTTAGCTATCCTTCTGCCAGTCCGGGTCTGAACAGGTCTGTGTCCACACTGTGCCCAGCTCCGATCAGCTACAGCTCCTTGGGCCAGGTGGCAGGACTGCCCCCCAGCCCAGATGGTTCAAGGACACACGAGGGCCACATTGTCAGTATGAGGAAGGCGAGACCTTAAATCCAGGATGGGGTGGGACAGAAACTGCATTTACTGAGCGTGCTGCGGAGGGGTGGGGGCATGCGCATTGCATACATTACATCTCATGGAGCTCCCTGGCCACCCCTGGGGCACCACTAACAGCCTGCGTTTTCTCCTCACAGTGAGAGTCAAGGGAGAAGCAGCAGCTGCCCGTGGCCTCTGCAAGGGGCTGCGGCCTGGGTGGCAGGCAGGTGCCTCTGCCCACAGGATGGATATCAGACAAGTCTGGGCTGAGCCTCCAGCTATATACCTTCTTGGCCTTAGCTTCCTCCTCTGTGTAATGGGATGACAGTAATGGCTACTGCATGGGGTTGTTTTACAAGTTCATTTAAATAATGTATGCAAAGGGTTGCAAACAGCGCCTGCCCATAGTACTGCCTCCATGGGCGCAGCCACTCTGTGATTTGGGTACACAGGGGCTCACCTTTCCGTCGTTTTGTCCTCTGTGCTGCCGTGTCTGCCCTTCCACTTGCTGTTTCTTGTTTGATTGTGCTCTCCCTCTGTGAAGGATTCTTGTCTCCTCCTTCTGCCTCTTCGCCCCGTCATGATGCTGCGTGCCGTCTATCCTCCTCTTAGAGCATCTGTCTTGGATGCCCACTTTGCCTGCTTCCTCCAGACCCTTCACAGGAGAAGCTCCCAGTGGTCAGAATTGACCTCAGTGGGGCCAGGTTGCAGGGCTTGGTCTCTCCCTGCCTTCCCTCCCCCAGCGAAAGCCAAACATGCGGCAGGCAGCCCTGCTTCGTATCCGTGGGCTGGGGAGCTGATAGGTGTGGGGCAGCAAAAGTAAATTACTCAGATCCTTAGCTGCTTGTAACTTCCTTTCTGTTTTTTAGATTTATTTAAATTTGAAAATCAGAGTGGCAGAGATGAGGATAGAGACAGAGATGGAGAGATCTTCTGTCTCCGGTTCTCTCCCCAGATGGCTGCAATGGCCAGGGCTGGGCCAAGTGGAAGCAAGGAGCTTCATCGGGACTCTCATGTAGGTGGCAGGGGCCCAAACACTGGGGCTGTCTTCTGCTGTTTTTCCCAGGCCATGAGCAGGGACCTGGATCAGAAGTGGAGCAACCGAGACACCAACTAGTGCCCATTTGGGATTCTGGCATCGCGGGTGGTGGCTTTACCCATTACGCCACCAGTTTCTGGCACCTGCTTGCAACTTCTGTGCCAACTCACATGCCACAGGTTACTCTTGTAGTGAACATACCTGCCTTGCTAACCTATTGGATGGAGGACTCACTTCTACCACTTGTGTATCAAAGAGAAAAGTGCAGTCCACAACCTGCAGCCATGCACCAGCTGTCTATGATAATGCCACACGACATAGAGACAGAGTAAAGGAGGTGGAGGTGATGCAACCACTTGATTTGTACCCCACGTCCCCTAATATTGTACCAGCTGCTTCCTAAAAATTAAAATGTCACTTTCCCAGGTGCACTGATATGGGTTACCTTACCAGGAACAGGCTTGGCTGGTGTGTGGCCACTGGTGGCAGAGAGTCCTTGAAAAGACTGCCCTTGGAAGGTCATGTGGCCAGGCCTCTCTAGAGAGGAGCTGAGCCCAGAGCCCTGGCCATAGTCACAGGGAGGGTCCAGCACCTCCCTCGGCGGCACTGAGCTGCAGAAGCACGGTGTGCAGTCTGCCGTCATCTGTCTGGAGACTTGGTGTGACTGTGCAGTCCAGGAGATATATCACTGCATTTGCTGCCTGGGCCTGAGGAGCCCCTACATATGTCATCTGGGATTGAAATCAACACATCTCAGATCTGTGTCTGGCAGAGCTTCTTACAGGCCTGCAGGTTGAGACTCCGCAGGCCCAGTTGAGTTCTCAGCCCGGAGTGTGGGGCTCGGTTCTGGGCCTGGGTAATCAGCCCTTGTCACATTTTATCACTGACTCATTTATCTGCAAAGGACTTTGATTTAAATCCCAATGCAAACTCCAAGCCTGGTACAAATGCACGTACTGCCCATGCTGCTTGTGCCAGAGTCCACGTAGCTCACAAGTCTTCGGCTCTTCCCAGGTTCAGACACATGAACTACTTCTCTTCCCAGGGCCCTCGTCTTTGGCCGCAGAGCTTGGATGTCAGCCGACTTGAGCTCTGGTCACAGTTTTACCCACTACTGACTGTGTAACCATCGGAGAAGGACTTACCCTCTCTGAACCCGAGTCCTCCCTTTGGAAAAAGGAGTAACCGTAGTTCTGGTTGAGAGTTAATAGGATAAGGCATAGAAAACGCTCAGGGTTGGCCTGCTCAGTGGACAGCTGGGCATTCACTGTTCAACCAAGCCTCAGTTGGGCAGGGGATGAGTCTTCAGAAGAAAGGGTTTCCAAGACAAACTTGGGGGAAGACCTGCTGCCTCCTGCCTGAGCGGGCTGTGCTCACTAAGTGTGAGCAAAGGCAGATAGATCCTCAGAATGAGAATAGAGCGGGGGAGAAGGGGTGGCCCTTAGTCCTTGTTGAGGCTTCCACCAGGGACAGTGGCACTCTTGTCCTTGATCAGACAAGGGCTGTGGATAACCAGGCAGGGTCAAGTTCCTTTCCTTCTCTTGCTGCTGGTTCTTTTGGGAGGAAGACATCCACTTCCACTGGTGTCGAGTGGAGCGTCCCCCTCCTCCTCCTGCTGTCTGCACCTGAACTCTCTCCAGCCCCCACCCTCTATCCCCCATCCCTGCAATCAGTCAGGAATCCAGTCCAGAGAACAGAAGCTGAAACTACACTGGTTTTATTTAAGTTATGCAAGTTTTATGTATTTCATATATACAGATTTAGGAACATAGTGACACTCCCCCCAGCCTCCCTCCCATCCAAGCTCCTCCCTCTCACATTCACACTCTTAATTTTTATCAAGATCTATGTCCAGTTTACATCATGATTGTATAGTTAACCCTATACTAAGTAAAAGAGTTCAACAAATAGTATGAAGAAAACAGTAACAGCCACACTGTTCCTCAACAGAAAAGGGCTGTAAACAATCATCGAATCTCAAAATGGCCATTTCACTCCTTAACATTACATTTCAGGCACTCCATTAGTTACCTTGGATCAGGGAAGACCTGTGTTATCTTTTTGGGACTGGCTTATTTCACTAAGTACAATAGTTTCCAATTGTATTCATCTTATTGCAAAAGACAGCATTTTTTTTTAAACAGCTGGGTGTATATGTACCATAATTTCTTTATCCAGTCAACAGATGATGGACATCTGGGTTGATTCCATAACTTAGCTTTTGTGAATTGTGCTGCAATGACCATGGGGGTACAGATAACTCTTTCATATGTTGACTTATTTTGGTTTGGATAAATTCCCTGGAGTGGGATGGCTGGGTCATATGGTAGATCTATATTTAGATTTCTGAGGTATCTCCATACTGTCTTCCACAGCGGCTACACCAATATACACTCCCATCAACAGTGGATTAGGGACCTTTTCCCCACATCCTCACCAGCATTATCTGTTTGTTGCTTTGCGTATGTGAGCCATTCTAAGGGGAGTGAGGTAAAACCTTATTGTGGTTTTGATTTGCTTTTCCCTGATAGCTAGTGATCCTGAGCATTTTTCCAAGTGTCTGTTGGCCATTTGAATATCCTCTCTTGAAAAATACCTGTTCAAGTCCTTTGCCCATTTCTTAACTGGAATGTTTGCTTTGTTGTTGAGTTTTTTGAGCTTTTTATAGATTCTGGATGTTAACCCCTTATCAGTTGCATAGCTTGCAAATATCTTCTCCCATTCTGTCGGTTGCCTCTTTACTTTGCTGTTTCTTTTGGAGCACTGAAGCTTCTCAGCTTGATGAAATCCATTTGTCAATTTTGTCTTTGATTGCCTGTGCTTCTGGGGTCTTTTTCAAGAAGCCTTTGCCTAAGTCAATGTCTTGCAGAGTTTCCCCAGTGTTTTCTAGTAATTTGATGGTATTGGGTCATAGATTCAGGTTTGATCCATGTTGAGTGCAGTTTTAAGGTGTAAGGTAGGGGTCTAGTTTCATACTTCTGAACATGGAAATCCAGTTTCCCCAGCACCATTTGTGGCAGAGTCTGTCCTTGCTCCAGGGATTGCTTTTAGCTCCTTTATCAAAGATAAATTGGTTGTAGATGTGCACGCCACTGGTTTTAAAGAGAGGAGTTGGTGTTGGAAGCTGAGACAGCAAACAGGAGATGCTGATTATGCCCAGAGACTGGTAGTTGAGAGCAGCAGTGCCCTTGCAGGCTGGGAGCATGGAAGGGCAGCCTTACGAAAACCTGGCAGGTCAGAGGAGGAGCCCAACACCGGGGAGGCGATGCTCCACACAGGTGAGTAATGATCTGGGCAGGGGTGCAGTAGTCTTGTGCTGGGACCTCTGAGGAGCAGGCATCCTGGGGCTTATCCTGACTCTGGAAGGGAACTTGGCTTAGGTGTGCAGGGGATGAGAGCAAGGAGCTGAGACCTGACCTGGGGGGGGGGGCACAGCTGGGAGCCAGCAGGGCTTGTGCAGGGGAGCACCCAAGGATGCACCTGAAGCTGACCACAGCCTGCTGCAGCAGGGACTATAGGAGCTGAAAGCAGGAAGTTGTTTCTCTCCTCCTTCACCCTCCTCTTGCAGTGGCCATGGGCAGACCCTGATGGGAAGCCAGCTGGCAAGGGAGTCTGGGAAACTGGTGGGCTGGCTCTAGTGCCCGTGACTCCAGGCAGAGTGCAAGGGGAGGACTCCACAATGACTTTGGACATGGAAGTAATTGACATGCTGTGTGTGGGGGGGGGAGGCACAGCTGCTGTCTCTGAGTGCGGACCAAGCATCCCCTAAATCCCTCTGTGTTCAGTATGCACTGTGGGAGAATTTTTGAATGTTTGCTCAGAGCTGTGTCTCTGTAGAGTAGGGTTTTGGAGAAAGCAATTTCTCCCCATAAGGACCCTGAGCCTCAGGGGTGGGGGGGTATTGGACATTGTGGTTGAACTGCCCCTTGGATGCCTGAGTTCCATATTGGAGTGCCTGGGTTCGAATCCCTGCTCAGTTTCTGACCTAGCTTCCTGCTAATGCATTCTGGGAGGCAGCAGGTGATGGATAAAGTGCTTGGGTCCCTACCTGGATGGAGCTCCTGGCTCAGGTGTGGCCCAGCCCTGGATGTCACAGGCTTTAGGGGAATGAACCAGCAGATGGGAGATCTCCCTCCCTCCATCTCCCTCCCCCTCTCCCAGCAGGGAGTTCTGTTTGGTAGAAGACAGGAGAGATGGCACTGTGGACTTTGACAGCACAGCTCTCCTGAAGGAGCCCTGGGATGCTCACGGGTCCTCTGCTGTAGGAAATGGGCTATATGGCTCTGGGTCCTTGCCATCCCTAGATCCCCAGGGTAGCTACAGTTGCAGCACCTGGCTGAGAGCTCCCCTGTCCCTTTCTGGGGGACAGGGCGTGGCTCTGCTCCCCACTGCACACATGCCCTGCAGGCAGAGCAGATATAAATAACCAGGGCCCAGCAGAGCTATTTTTGTCTTCAGATCCAGAGCCTCAGGGCTCTGCCTAGGATGGCACCCAAGGAGGGGTGGGGGTAGAGGCTAGAGATGCCTGGTGCCCAGGGGTGGTGGGGGTAGCTGGGGAGGGGCTCCCCATGTGCAGTTTGCCTGGGTGTGTGCATGTGCATGTCGTCTGTACACGAGTGGGCAATATATGCCTGGGTGGGCAGTCTTGCCCCGTCTCCCAGGGTGTGTCCTTAATGGCCCAGTCTTCACCTCCAGGCTAGGGTAGTGGCTCTCAAATGGAGGGGAAGGTGGGGTAGCAGAGGGATGCTTGGGGAAGAGCACAGCCTTGGGTATTTTGAAAAAGCTCCCCTGGTGATTGTGTTTCCCTCAAGAACTGCTGCAGGTGGAGGGAAGGGGGTGCAACCTGGCATCCTCCCATAGCACACTGCCGGACAGATCGGAGCCCCGAGGGCCAGCAGCTCGGCCACACCCTCGAGGGGGCATTGGATGGAAGCGGGGGAAGTTGGATTTTAAAAACTGAGCTCCCAAGGTTTCTTCTTATCTGATTATTTCTCCTTCTATGAGGGACCACATAGAGTGGTCCACTTCGGAGAGAGGCATGGACAAACAGGCTACCAAAGCTGCTTCTGGAAGGGTTTGGGGCCAAAGCCCTGGAGGACTCGAGTGTGTTCCCCAGGGAGGCCCTGACACTGCTTACGCTCCTGAGGAACTTGGCCCAGGTGAGGCCAAAGGTCAAAGCTGAGAGCTTGCAGAGGGTTCCATCCCTCCTCCTGCTGTGAACAGGCATGGTCACCTAGAGGCAGCCATGTCGTGTGTCGTCCACTCTGCTTCCCTGGGCTGCCCCTGCACATCCGTCACTAGCCATAGTCTTCAACCCGGCCTCCCTCCCACCCAAGTCCAGGTTCTGGGTCCTCCTAGCCTGACAATGACTTCAGCCACACTGGAGGAGGACTGGGCGGGGAGCGCGTGGAGGGCGAGGGTCTATGAGACCTTGCTGAAGCTATGCACAGGGTGGGGCTGCTGAAGTTTAGCACTGGAGCACGAGAGAAAAACAGCCTTGCCTTAATGCTGTGAATCCAGGGGCATCTCCCGATGTTTCATTGCAATCCCACAGCAAAGCTGCGGCATTTTGTACGTAAGACGGTTAAATCTTGGGGAGATCGAGCCATTTCCTCAGGGTTGGCCACAGCCCACAGCGGGTGGGCATCTGCACTTGCCAGCACCTCTGCGGCTCTCAGCTGTGTAAAGGGGACTGCAGGAGCAGCGGGGCCCCGGACGAACACCCGGCAGAGCACAGAGGGCAGGGCTCTGCACGGGAGGCAGAAAGGGCCACCATAACAAGTGACCACAACCTTGGTGGCTTAAACCAACAGTAATTTCTTCTCATGGTTCTTGGGGACAGAAGTCTCCAGCTTTGGTTCCTTGTGGAGTTTCCGAGGGAGGTTCCATGTCGTGCCTCTCCTGGCTTCTGGTTGCTATTGGCAGTCCTTGGCTTGTAGCCATAAACGCCCACGTACCTGTCTTTCCATGGCCTTTGACCGTCTTTCTTTTATAAGTTGGGGCCCACCTTAATACAGGGCCCTTTCATTTCAAGATCTTTCCTTCCTTACATCTGCACAGAACCTCATTCCTAATAAGCTCATATTCTGAGGTTCTGGGTGGCACGTATTTCATTCCACTACACAGGGAGCACAGAGCCAGGAGAGGTGACAAATATGGCCCCTCAGGAAATGCCAGAGGCCAGCCATTCCTGCCCAGCAGTGCCAGCTCTCCCGTGAGCAGCAGCCAAGGGCTGCATCTCATTTGCTGGGTGACACTGAGAAGGACGGACGGACCCTCGTCTGTTTTGGGCTTGAACCTTTAGAAAACTAGAGGAACAGGTGTGTCTGAGGGAGTCTTTCGGGCTCTAGATGAGTTTGTCCAAAGAAGACCTTTCTCATCTACCTACTCTCGGCGCCCACCTCTCCCAAGAGTGAATGTGACGATATCACAGGGTAATTGGGCAAGTCACTCTTGATTAAAGCCAGTAGAAAGCATATTAGGCTTTGTGGTAGTGGGAGGGACCAACCCACCAGCAGCGCACTAAGAGCCAGTGGACAAATGGGAGCCGCACATCTCTGGCCTCCAAGTTGTTCCTCAGTAGAGTCCACTGGGCCCTCTGTCCACTCCTCTTCCTACCCAGTGCTGTGCCCCAAGGTCACCAGCGGCCAGTAGGGTCACCTGTCACCTCAGCATGCCACAAGGAGCAAAGATTTTTCCAATAAACAAAACACCCAGGCTCAGATGTTGCATAACCCCTCTTACCTGCCTTGACCAATCAGTCTGGACTCTGCCCTCAGTCCTTGTTGCATCTTGATGCATTCAAGGACCACATGGCTTAGTGCACCTAGCAGGTCATTCTCTCCGTAAATGCTTTGGGAACCTTGGCTTCTTGGCCCATCTTGTGCCCTTGGCCAGACCTTCTCTCTGCGTCACAGGGCTGCCCCTGAATTCTTTAGATACTTTGCCAGTAGACAAAGCATCACTCCTGGAAACTAGTGGAGCAGGCTGATAGGGCAGGAATAGAAGTCGTCAAAATATACTGAGAAAAACTTTAATTCAACCCAAAGCTTTTTCCATCACAGAATGGCTGAGGACATGAGTCTGGAAGGGGACTCAGGTTTTACTGGGGGAGTGAGGAGCATATTCTATGACTTCATCCTTTGGGTAATCATTTACCCTTTCTAAACTGTTTATCTGAATAAAATGATAATAAGCATATGCACCTGCTGGAGTTGCTGGAAGGATGGCATGAGCCAGCCCATGTCCAACCTTGAACATGGTCTCTGGCACATGGGGCTGTCTCTCGGGCCTGCTACCACAGGGACATCCTTCTACACTGGGCGGTGTTTCTGCCTTTGTGTCTCCCATGCTCTGTTCCCTGTCTGGAACATCTCCCTAGTGTTTCACCTTTTCTAGCTGATCCTTCTAGAATCATCGCAAGAGTCCCTCCCAGAGGATACGGAACAATATACTTACCGGGTGTATTAGTTTGCTTTTTTGTATCTATAAGGAAATACTTGGAGTAATTAGCCAGGAAACAAGGCTTCTTTAGCTCAGTTTTAGAGACTGAAGGCCCAACCAGGGGAGCCTGGTGAGGGCCCCTAACAGCATCATCTCAAGGCAGATGGCATCACTCTGTGGGAGTGAGTGGGGTCCCCCGAGAACCCTATCAATCCTTCCAGTGGCTGTGCCCCCAGTGACCCAAGGACCCTGTCAGGCCCCACCACATCCCACCATTGCCACTTGGGCACCAAGCTTCCAATACACGAACGCTTGGGAGACAAACCACATCCCAACCACAGCACAGGACAACTCAGTCAAGCACTCTTCTTAAGGGTTTACTGACACTTGCAATTCAACCTACACAGCAGCCTCTGGCCTCAGGTGGTACCTGCTGTTACAGACCAGGGAATGCAGGCTTGGGGAACCTGGTCCTGTCCACCTGACTTTCAAAGCTCGTGCTCCTGCTGTCAGCCCACGCTGAGCCCAGGAGCTCCTGCCCACCTCCTCCCACACTGGACTCACTCAGCACTCTGCACTTCCCCTGTGAGTTAACCAGGCTCTCTCCCCGGGCCTGGCCTCCTCTTCCCCTCCGGCTGCAGGCTCGGGCAGTGGAGTCATTGCCCAGCCAGCTGGCCCAGGTCTGCCTCCCTGATTTGTGATGCTGTTGAGGGAAAATGCAGTAGTTGATTCCACAGTCACGCTGAGGAAGTGGACTTTTCCAGAAACAAAGCCCAAGCGCTGCCTTATCCTATCTGCCCATCTGCAGTTTGTTTTTCCACTTTAAAATTTGTTTGATGGCCCCATTTGTTAATCTTTATGTTTTATGCTCTGCCGTAAAACCAGGCAGGGTAACTGGTAGGTTCTGAGGAGGGAGTGAGGACAGCTACGTCACCAGGGCCTGCAGGGACCCCGCATGCCGGATGCTCTGTCACTCAGGGTGGCTCCAGCACAGATCCCAGCTGTGGGAGGAGGGGAGACCTAGCTCTGTTTACGTGGCGCTGCCTGTATCTGTCCCCTGAGTGCCCTACAAACCACAGGTGCTCAATACGTGTGTGTTTGGCTTTGCGTCTCTCATTCCACATTGTGAGCCAACTGTTGTTGGGCCTAGGGAAGAAGGGGCTGGCAGCCTCCATCAATCACGCTTCAGGGACTAGGGACAGCCACTCCCTCCCCGCCTCAGTCCCGGGCAGTGCACAGAAGGGCCGAGGCTGGCTGGAAGGGTGTGTGCAGGGGCTGGGGAGGCGTGAGGCCTCCCTCACGGTGAGCGTGAGCTACATGCATGGAAGATGGCAGAACAACAGTGGCCTCACCAGCCATCAGGCCAGAGGTTCCCAGGCCCTACTTAGCAGTCCTGGGTCGGCTGCCTGCCTCAGACTCTCGCGAGACCTAGTTGTGGATGTCATCCCCACCCCAGGGAATTCCCACCCAGCAGGGAAGACCCTCGCCAGATTCTAGAACCACTGACCTGGTCCCTCCAAGGGAGGGCATGGCTGACCCTGGGACAGGCAGTGGCCAGTCTGTAGCACACTGGGACCACGCCAAGCATGTGTTCTCTCTTCAGCTCCCAGCCTTGGGAGTGTGTGTTTGGATCCAAGAGAAAGTACCCCAGTTCCTTTCTGGGTTGTCCCTGGTTTCTATGACTCCTGCTTCGGTCCTGGCCTGACTATGCAGACCACTGACAAGTGACCTTAGGTAGATGTCCATTCCACAGTCGGAGCTCTTTGAAGCATCTCTGCTCCTGCCTGGTGCCGCCCCACGTGAGTGCTCTCAGGACTCCAGCCAGCCTGTTCCCCCTCCCGGGCCTGTCTTTCCCTGCATGCTCCGCGGGGACCCGCTTGTTCAGTGACCCTGAAGGGACTCCTGCTCCCCTTTGGCCTCATCTGGGCTGGAACTTGAGGACTGGGCCCTCTCTCAGTGCAACCCAGAAGACGTGGTTGATTATCCTGAGTCACTGCATATCCCAGGGGGATTGGTTTCTCAAAGTTGGAGATAGTGGCCCAGAGAGCCCCGTAGCTTAAGGATCTGAGTGTCAGCTCAGCTCAGCTCAAGCTTATTTATTAAGGTCCTCCCAGGCTTAGGGCCAGTGCTTGGTGCAAGCTCGGAGGGACGTGAGCTGGAGGAGCAAGGCGGAGCCACGGCTCCATCTCAGCCCTTTGTGCTGGGAAAGTCACCAGCTGCACAGCCTTGCTTACTTTGGTGCACAAATTTTTGAAATCCGTGCATATTTTCTCCATAATATGCATTTTCCATGAACTTTTAGAAGACTTTGCCGGTATCTGTGGACTGGCAGGACTCGGGCTCGATCCAGGAAGGCTCCAAACTCATCCCATCATGGTGTCCTGACCAGGCCAGGTTCAGAGAGGTGGTCTGCCTCCCCGGTGGGTGATGAGAGGGTCACTGTTGGAATGGTTCCTGCCTAGGGATCCCTGATCCCGTGGCAAGAGCAGCAGCCCACATCCTGAAGTCCTGCTGTGCACCAGCTGTGCGCCACTGAGCAAGCTTCAGTCTCAACAACCTGTGATGGACGCGCTGTGCACATCTCCCGAGACGTTTCAGTTCAGTAGGAGAATGCACTTGAGTCTGTGATTTACACTCTGCTATTAAAATCAGTAGCTGTTGGCCGGCGCCGTGGATTAACAGGCTAATCCTCCACCTTGCAGTGCTGGCACACCGGGTTCTAGTCCCGGTTGGGGTGCCGGATTCTATCCCGGTTGCCCCTCTTCCAGGCCAGCTCTCTGCTATGGCCCAAGTCCTTGGGCCTAGCACCCACATGGGAGACCAGGAAGAAGCACCTGGCTCCTGGCTTCGGATCAGCGCGATGGGCCGGCTGCAGCGGCCATTGGAGAGTGAACCAACGGCAAAAAGGAAGACCTTTCTCTCTCTCTCTCTCTCACTATCCACTCTGCCTGTCAAAAAGAAAAGAAAATCAGTAACTATGCATTCTGGGAGGCATCTTCACGATGTCCTCTTAAGGGGTTTTCAAAAACGAGGTTTTGGGTCCTGGAACCCCTTCCTGCAATGACAACGTACCAGGAAGCCCAGTGGGTAAGACAGAAAGATGGAAGCAAGCAAGCCAGGGCCGTGTAGATGGGACCTGGGGCTGCACTGTCGAGCCGTGGAGCGGGGGGGCAAGGCAGCTTGTTCAGCGCCCTGTCCTGGGTGGCAGCAGGGCTGCACAGGGCTCTGTCCATGGTGCCCGACTCTTCCATAGGAAGATCCGAATTTAGACAAAAGGAAAGTTCACGAGCAGTCTTCCTCACTGAAAGGAAAAAAAAAAAAAAAAAAAAAAACACAGAAAAGGTTCATCTCAGAGCTACTTTAAACATCAGCTCTCTGAGCTCATCTAAGAGTATGAAAAATGAGACCAGGCAGGCAGAGATGATGAACTCAGCGTGAGGTCGGCCTGCGATGGAGATGAATGGGAGTGCAAGTCCTGTAGGATTTTATTTACTCACTCCCTCTCTGCGTTGACCATAGAGAAGTCCACCTCTGGTCTCTCTCTCTCTCCCCATCACATCTCCGACGTCAGCAGCAGATCTCCAGGGGGAGCGAACGTCATGTCTTTTCCCTTAGCATGGGCCATGTAAGTAGGGCACCGGCCATCAGTCACGCACTGACACGGTCATCGATTTCTTGATGACCGAGCATCCTGTCTGCCCAGCACGCTGCTGGCGATAGAGTCCCGTAACTGCGCCCCGCCTTCAGGGAGCTTCCATCTGAGGCAATAGGCAGGCGGGCTGCTGCTCACCGTAGGCTGTGGGGATCCTGGAAGGAGGAGAGTCCAGGAAGCTTGTTGGAGTGGATTCTGGAAGGTCAGAAGGGAAAAGGGCCAGCCAGAGCCTGTTGGGCACAGGGAGCATCCCAGGATACAAATTGAAAGTCCTGCCCAGCACTCCTAGGCCTCATCCCTGCTGTGGGAACTGGGGCAGACAGGGAGACGAACTGGCTGGTGCTGGTGGCACCGAGCTCATCATTATGTCACGCAGCCACCCTACACAGATCTGAAGTGCTCGTCAAAATGCCTGGTCACAGCAGCTCTGAGACAGACTCCATGACTAAGTGCTCAAAAAAAAGGGAAAAGAAAAAAACCAAACCCACTGAAGTCAGCAAGCAGGTGCCTCCTCCCCTAGGAGCTACTGCATCTTTCGGATTCTCAAAGGAGGGTGCGGGAAGCTTTCCTTTGGTTGAGACAGCAGGGGTCCAGTGGCTGTGTCTGGCGTGCAGGATGACAACACTCTAGGCAAAGCCAGGAGGTTTCAGGAGAGGAAGCACTGCTCCGAGACGAGACCCCCTCCCAGGGAGTGCCTGGACGGCCCCCACTGGCCGTGCAGCCACAGCATCTGAAAACGTGGGTCAGTCCCAACCCAGGGGGCATGGGGCTGGCACCGCCCATGCAGCCAAGGCCCCAGGCAGCACTGGCTGCCCTCCCGAAGTCCCCCGCAAATGCGTTTTGAGCCTTCTTAGCCTCACCTGTATGCTGGGCCGTGGGATAAATCTTGTGTCGGCTCCTCCATATTAGAGCATCTCACTTCAAGTCTCAGGGGCTGCCCTGGCACTCTGCTATCAAGAGAGTCGGCAAAACAACTGTGTTTCTTTCCTTCGTAACAGCGACTGCGGCCTCTTGATTTCATCTCCTGGGCAAAAGACACCTTCCTGCCGATCCACTGGCTGATCTGTGCTCGTTCACTCATTCCACAGATGTTTATTGAGGGCCCCCAGGCACCTGCTGGAAGTACTCAAGTGACAAAAACAAGCAACATTTTGCTCTTTTAGAGGAGACAAGTTTCCTTCTAACAAGTAGGACACAGTGAGATGGGATAAGCTCTGTTCTGAGCGTGGGACTTCCAGAAGGGTTAAGATGTGCACGGAAACAACTGGGGCTTGCTCGGAAATTGCTCCTCCCAGGAACAGAAGCCCAGGAACTAGCGCGAATGTAAAGGGACAGGGGATACCGGAAGGAAGCTCAGATTCTGCAGAAACACAGGGCAGGGGCAGGAGCCAGAGCAATTAGTTCTAAAGCCGTAGTCTCTCGCGAGGGGTACTGTTACCTTCTCAGCCATTTTTCCCTCTCCCCTCCATCTCACCCTCCTTAATCCCTTCTTCCCACCTCTGTCTCAGCAGTTGTGTACGGGGGGGGGGGGGGGGGGGAGTAGCTGTATCTCTACTACAAATGGATCCAAGATACAGCAAGGCACCAAGCGCCATGAGCACAGAAGGGGAGGTGGGAGGATAAGATAGAGTGCGATGGAATCATGGAAGACTTTCTGGAGGAGGTGCTGTTTGAGTTGGGGTTTGCTGTGAGAGAGGCCTGGACAGAGAGCAGGGGCCATTCCCAGACCAGAGAACAGCACGCACAGGGTCGTGCCACCAGCAAGTCCACTCAGAGTGCTGGGAGAAGGGGTGCTTACCGCTCTGTTATCATCTCGCCATTGCTGGGACACCCTTAGCGGGTTTCTCTGTCCCTCTTCAAGGTGGACAGGATTCTCCTCAGTCCCCGGGTTTGGATCTGCAAGCTGGACCCCAGGAGCAGATGGGTGTGGCTGGGGAGGGGACGCGGGGAGGCAGGATTAGAAAATCACAGCGGGCAAGGACGAGGGACCTTGCCTTGAAGGTTTAGCCCCCTCCCTAGCGCTCAGCCTGGAAGGCCATCCAGTTGACAGGAGCGCCGAGTCAGGCCGAGGTGTGAGCTTCCAGTCTGCCAATGACTTCAACTTGCTGATCGGTCACTGGCGTCAAACCATCCGACGTTTGCTGGCTTCCTTTGGGCTTCACGCTAGATAATGACCATCGTGTCGAGAACGCACTGAGTGGTCCCATCAGGAAGGAAGCCGAGACCCCAGAGTTAGGATTCCTGGTGCAGGTCACACAGCTAGAAGGCAGCGCTGGGGCCTGTGCTGTGTTCTGACTTCAGAGGCCACGACCTGGACACGCCTCCACGTGTGCCTCTGCAGGGCCTCGGGTGCTGTGGCAAGTCCTGGGCACACAAGGCGTTCCAGGTGGGGCAACAGGCGGGCTGCTGCTTCCCCCCACAGCACGGGGCTGTGCTGTGCTGCGCTGCCTGGTGAGCACCACGCCTCTCCTCCTCCATTTATATAAAGACCTACTACAGGGAGCTGCCCACAAGTTCAGAGATGGTACAGGTCAAAGCATGTCCCACAGCTGAACGGCCACGTGCAACACAGGCTAGAAAGTGCAAGTTCATGGGCCATTGTTCCGTAAGCTGCCCTGGAACAAGGAGGACCTCGGTGAGAGATGGGAGTTTAATCCCTTAATCCACATCTGTGGGTGGCAGCTGCAGCCTTGCCTGGTGACAAAGTTGAACTTTATTTGCCCTGGAGTACGGTTTAGGCCAGAGATGTCCAAACTCGGGAGCCCCGGAGACCAGGAGCCCCTTCACGGTGGATGTCCAGCCTTCTCTCTTCCCCATCTCTGAGCTGCCAGTGCAGGCCAGCATCCTGGAGGCAACACGTAAGGCCTTGAGTGCCAGAATGACCATTCTCCAAAAACAGCTCTCAAGGACTCCCCGCTGGAGGGTCTGTGGGAGTGGGTGTGAGGTGGGCTCAGGAAGGTGTGTTCAAGGTAGCACCAGCTGATGCTGCATTGCAAGTAGGGGCAGGGTAAGGGGGCATGGCTCGGAGGCCAGGACAGCCTTCGGTCTCCAGGCAGGTGGCCTTTGTTGCTCTTAAACAGATGGTATAGGTAGGATTCCCTGCTGGTCAGAGCTGGGAAAAGCAACGTGGGGTCCGCCAGGGTTGCTGTGTGGGCGGGGCTGGCCTTGGTTGCGGGAGCCCAGCCCCGCTCACCCCGCGTGTCTTTCTGTTCCCTGCAGATCGTGTTCCGGAAGATCAGCGACGTGAAGCGGGAGGAGGAAGAGCGCATGAAGCGGAAGAACGAGGCCCCGCTGATCCTGCCCCCGGACCACCCGGTGCGGCGCCTCTTCCAGCGCTTCCGGCAGCAGAAGGAGGCCCGGCTGGCGGCCGAGAGGGGCGGCCGGGACCTGGACGACCTGGACGTGGAGAAGGGCAGCGTGCTGGCCGAGCACGCCTCGGCCAACCACAGCCTGGTGAAGGCCAGCGTGGTCACGGTCCGCGAGAGCCCCGCCACGCCCGTGGCCTTCCAGGCGGCCTCCGCCGCAGCCGTGGCGGACCACGCCAAGCTGCACGCGCCGGGCTCCGAGTGCCTGGGCCCCAAGGCGGGCGGGGGCGACTGTGCCAAGCGCAAGGGCTGGGCCCGCTTCAGAGACGCCTGCGCCAAGGGGGAGGACTGGAACAAGGTGTCCAAGGCCGAGTCGATGGAGACGCTGCCCGAGAGGACCAAGGCGGCAGGCGAGGCCACGCTGAAGAAGACGGACTCCTGCGACAGCGGCATCACCAAGAGCGACTTGCGCCTGGACAACGTGGGCGAGGCCCGCAGCCCCCAGGACAGGAGCCCCGTGATGGCGGAGGTCAAGCATTCCTTCTACCCCATCCCGGAGCAGACGCTGCAGGCCACCGTCCTGGAGGTCAAGCACGAGCTGAAGGAGGACATCAAGGCCTTGCACGCCAAGATGAGCACCATCGAGCAGCAGCTGGCCGAGATCCTCAGGCTATTAACTTCCAGAAGGTCCTCCCAGTCCCCGCAGGAGCTGTTTGAGATCTCCAGGCCCCAGTCCCCAGGGTCCGAAAGAGACGTGTTTGGAGCCAGCTGAGAGGTTCTCTTCCGGAGTCAAGGACAAAACCCTAGACCCCCCTGCCCGGACACCACCCACCACCCATGCCCACGCGGCCAACAGTTTTCAAGGCAGGTTTCTCCCGAGGGAAAACCTGAGCAGGACCCGTGGCTCAGCAGGTGTGCTCTCCCTGGAGAACAGGAGGGGGCGAGGGGCAGCGCGCCCCGAGCCTGCAAGCCGGCAGCTGCCTCTGCAGTGGATCCACACCATTCCCCGGGAAGGGGCAGGCTGGCTCCGGGGGACTTCCTTCGTTTGTAATTTTTTACTACTGCGATATTTGTATAAGGTTCAAACTACCAGAAAAGAGTGGCCACCGCGCGGGAGTGGGCAGGGGAGTGCCCGGAGCCCTCCTGGACTCCTGTAAATACCTGTTTGCCTGTCGACACTGGTGAGGAGCTTGGGGAGCCTGTCCACTTCCTGCCTCTGAAGGTGCAGGCGGCTGGTGCCTGCCTCCCCAGGGCAGCTTCAGGTCTCATTGTCCCAGAGAGGTGAGGCAGGGGTGAGGGACCCTGGGCCCCCACGAGGCCGCAGAGGCCCCTGGTGAGCTCTGGAAGCCAAGCGAGCCTCCCGTGGCAGGTTGCTGTGCTGCTTTTCCGTCTTGACCTCTTCCCACGTGTTCCCGTGGCGTTGCTCAGGGTATGGAGCATTGGCAGGAAGGGCCTGGGCCCTAAGTTGCTTTGTTCAATACACACACACAGCCTCAAGATGACCGTAGCCAGCGCTATGGCGATATTCGAATATTTTCATTCTCCTTGGCTTGCCCTGCAGACGTCTGTATTTTCTTCACCACGTATCCCCCGAGGACAGCCGGGAGCGTGCTTGGCCGTATTTTTAAGGCAGCCTCTTTCCTTCCTGCTGTAGCCAGTAGGATTGCAGGAGGAACCAGGAAGACGAGAGGGGCACAGTCATCCTTTCTCCAGGAGCTGGAAAAGAATGAAGCAGGAGGGTTTTGAGCTATCTCTGCACAGGACTAGGGGAGGTGGGCAGGGGCGCTAGCCCCCAGGAAAGGGCCGAGCTCTGTGCCACCTCTGGGCTGATGCACAGTGCGCTCCCTGGGGTCAGGCTGGGCATGCACTGGGGCTTTTCCCAGCAACAGCTGAGCGAAAGAGAAAGTCTCTTCCAGCACAGTGGAGCTAGTTGAGGGGTACGACCTGGAGAGAAGAGAGGTCCCGGGACCCTGAACACTCCGCTGTACGAGAGTGTGACGAGGGCCGTGGGCCAGAGCATGGACTCATTCAGGTTGAGCTTTGACCCTCTGGCGCCCCCATCCCTGGCACGGCTTCGCTGCTGAGATTCTGAGTCCCAGTATCCTTAGGGAACCCCCCAGGTCATGCCCTACCAAAGATATTCAGCGTTTGTGCAGACCCCCTGGCCCGCAGATGTTGGTGCGGGGCAGGCTGACCTCTCACTTCAGCAGGTCAGCACAGATGGCTCCAGGGAGCAGGGCCCAGGAGGGCACCTGCCCCCAACGCCCTGCACACGCACACCCTCTGCCTCTCCCGTGAGCCTTGCAGAGGTAGCCTCTGGCTCCCTGGGCTGGGACGTTATTTAGCCACAAGGGAGAAGGTGTGATTTCCCAAGGCCAAGGCACACTTGTTTGTGAGTCTGGATAAAGCTGGGGGCCTCCAGCTTCCTCAACTGAAGCAGCGACTTGGGCAGAGGCTATAAAGTATCTGGACTCCCGGCTGCCCCTACACTTCCTAACTTGCCATTCCTTAAACATGCTCTCTAACTAGCTTCTGAAGTTTAGCACCTGCTTTTGAGGCAGGCTAGGGCCCCTAATACCCTAACATCCAGCTTTAGAAGCATCACCCCTGGAGACATGACCACCGCCCAGGGCTCCAGTTACCTGGTGTCAGGCCCTGTCCAGCTCATCACAGGCTGCCGCATCCCTCCAGGAAACAACTCCCAGGTAGGCCCAAGGGGAGGCTCGGAAGCCCAGGGTTCTTTCCAGGGGGAAAATGAGGCTTCAGGAATGCACCCCCAAAGGAGCGCCATCAGCGGCCCAGGCTCTGCTGTGGAAACCTGCTCAGCTCCAGGTTGTAGGGGCACAGTGACAGCGGCTGAGTGTGACCGTATAAGCTCGTATTCCCCATTTTTTTTCCTGCCTGCTGTAATTGTTTAAAAAAGGTTTTTTTTTCCAGAAAAAAAATGAGCCCAACCTTTCTTCCTTGCCTTTGTCTGGCTTGCACTTGGCTTTGGGTAGCTTTGTGCTGTTGACCTGCCGTGGCCATGACACAGCTCGGTGTCCTGGGCATGGACCACAGACTTCAGATCCCACTGTTTCCTGGTAGCTGAAGAGAGAGCAGGGAAACAGAGGTCCAGGTCTTAGACCGAACATGTGCACTTCAGAAAACTCCTGCTGAGATCCGCACGTCCTTTGGAGGTAATTTTCCCCTCTATGAAGACAGCCCGGTGTCTTGCGCCACTGTCCGGCTGGTTACCTGATGGCTACTGAACTCCCTCCTTTGAATGTCATTCTTAGAGAAGCTTCCGTTTCTGAGGTATCCCGACAGGCTGCTTTGCAATGGCAAGGTCCTGTCCCCATGCCCCGGCTGCTTCCTTCCACTGATGGAGGTGTAGGGGGGCGGGTTCAGTCCCAGACGAGGATGCTCCAGGAGACAGACTGTGTGTGTGTGTTCCCGCACAGCACGGACTCCAGCCACGTGTGCTGCCATCCCCCAGCCTCCCCCGCTGGGCATAACAGCGTGGCCAAAGGCAGGCGAGAGAGGCAGCCACTTGGTTGAGAATCTCCGGTCTAGTACACACTTAATGCAACTAATGAATTGCATTAATACATTGCTACATGATGCTCATAAGTCTACAAGCATTTGAAAGCTATTCTCATCTCAGCAGAGTTCCCGCAGGCCTTCCTTTCTTTGGTTTCTTCTTGCTGATTCCTGGGGTCTGTTTTACCCCCAGTCTTTGATCCTGTGTACTGCTGCAGACCAAGCCCCTTTCCTGGAATCCTTCTCTTTGAAAACCTGGGAGAGCTGGGCCAGGGACAAAATCGTACTTCACCCTGCCCAATGCAGCAAGCCTTTCTCCCACGTCCTCAGGTGGCAGGTGCCAGTGTTAGGCCGGCTGTCAGCCTTCCCCTCCACGCGTGCATGGGGGCGGAATGAACTCTTGAGGGATTCTCGGTCGGGGCACAACCCGTCTCCCCTTGCTGCACTGATCTCTGGGAAATTTTTGGAGCCCTGGTGGAGGTACAAGTTGCTCACATGCATTTGATTAACAGATTGTACTATGTTTTGCAATAAAGATGTTTCGCCTTAAGACCCGTGAATGGAACTCCAGCTGTGACGGAGCTGCCACTGCCCCTTCCTCCCGCCCCACCTGGTGTTGCTTCACGGGGAGGCCGCCAGCCTCTTCTCTTCATGCCATCCGTGTGACTGCTCCATACACTTCCTTCAGTCAAGGTTACCTTCACCAGCTCCTGTGCCCTCCACCTGGGGGAGACTTCCCTGTCCTGCCAGCACCAACTACAACCCTCAGAGGAAGCACTGTTTTCTCGCTGAAGGTGTTCACGGTCAAGTTTTAATTTCTCCCACTCACAGTTCAAAAGAATCCATGTGAATTTACCTACAGCTTACGTTAGTTTCAAGTGAAACTGCACTCTCATGCGAGCATATCAGACTCTGGACCCTCAAGAACTGGACTCGAACATTCTGCAGGTGCCCCCCCACCTACCATTCCCTCTTCTTGGAGCCATTGTCTCTTTCTTGAGTCATCCAGTGGACCCATCAGCAGTTCCCTGAGACGTTCACAGATCTTGGATCAGGATATGAGCTGGTTTTTATGTTCAGAAGGAGGCAGCCCTGCCAGATGAATGTATTCTCTTAATATTCAGCCGCTGTGTTTGTGCATCAGTTGCGGACTGTCCACATCCCACGTGTCACGGACACGGCAAGGACACTCCTTAGGAGCGGTTCGTCATTCCAGGGCTTCTCCTTGTATTAACACGCTTCCCATTGAGTCCCGCCAAGTCCTTGATTGAGTTTTTCTCTTGCATCTGTCATTTTGTCCAAACAAGCATGAATAAACAGAAGTGCAAATGAGCTGATACTATTTATGTGGTCAGCTGAGGATGGTGCCAGAACCCCCCCTGGATGTCTGTGGCTTGGGAATGTTAAGAGGAACGTGTGGGACCCTCCATGGATGATGTTCCCTTCTCTACATTTTTAAACAAGCACAAATGATATTTGTAAAAAGATTAAAAAGTTTAATTTTATTTATTATGGTAATAAACTATTTTATACATGATGCCTGCTTTTGCCTTTCCTTGTAAGTCATCCAATTGGCTGGGGTGACCTAAAATGACAGAGTAAGGCAGAACAGATATACTTTTCCTTCGCAGGAACTTGGGCAGTGTGGGTATGGATAGCACCTGTGATCATGGTTTCTGGTGATGCATAGAGAATGGATATGGAGCTGGCGGGCCCGAGGCAGATACCAGGGTACGGAGCCTGCCTTCAAAACCTGCGCCCTGGTCGTCTGTGCGCTGGTGTCACAGAACACCTGAGACTGGGTCATTTGCAAAGGAAAGAGTTTTACTTTGGCTTACAGTTCTAGTGGTTGGCCAGGTCCAAGACTGGTTGCCTCTGGTGAGGGTCTCGAGCTGCTTCCTGCCATGGCTGGAGACAGAAGGTCAAGCAAGCCTGTGCAGAGCAGACAGAGCATGAGGGGCAGCTGCGTAACAATGGGAAAGAATCCGGTTCCCCAAGAGCAAGAACTTGCCCACCACTGCAGCGAACCCAGGCCCCACCCACCCACACAAGGCATTCATCTCTGTCCTAGCCAATTACCTGTCAAAGGCCCCATTCCCAATGCCACCAAAAGGGCAGTTCACCAGGCGTTTCTATGTTCAAGGCATAACAATCGGCAGCACTGGAAGACTACAGAACATGCTGGCTTAACATCTGAGGTTGATCCCCACTTAGAAGTGAACTTTATTTTGAACAATTTGAATTGCAATTTGTATAAAATAATTATGCTATGTTCTAAACGACAGGGAAGTATTAAAGAACGTAATCTTTTTCTGAATGACTGGATGTTAATAATATTAATTTTGATCAGTGCTTTACTTAATTGGTAGTTTCAGTAGCTATTAAGGTACAGGATTGCTGCCCTTAAACTAAATAGTGTTAAATTCCGGCATGGTTTCAATTCTGTTATTTTAATTGGTATTGCTTCTTGCTCATGGCAAGACTCCGTAATACTGCTAACTGAGCTCCTTATTTGAGAGGCAGAGACAGAAACATTCACAACACAAATACAGAGAGCACGCTCATCCTCTGATGGACTCCCCTGCACTGGCTGGGGCTGCACCAGGCTTGAAGCTGGCAGCCAGGATTCAATCTGGGTCTCCCATATGGGTGGCAGGGACCCAGCTACTTGAGCTAGCACCAGCCACTGCACAGTGCACGTCAGCACGAAGCTGGAATCAGTGGTGGAGTCAGAATTCAAGGCCAAGCACTCTGATACAGAATGTGGGCTGCTTAACTGGCATTTAAACTGCCAAATGCCCACCCCCAACCTGAATTCCTGACATCCAATGGCCCACATTTCAAGAACAGCACTTTTCCTATATACACTGCAGCTTAATTCAGGGAAGAGGAATCTCTGATCTATGAGCTAAATCCAGGCCTCTGCTCGATCTTACAGGGCCACAGTATGAATACACTAAATTTTTAATGACAGTCTTCCCATCCTATTATTTAAGTACATTGCAGAAAAGGAGGATAAAAATAATTTCAGGGTGATATTATTTGAAATTCCAAAGGATTGACATTCATTTAAAAAACATCATCTCATAAGGCATAAAATACCACATACTTTATCCTCAAAATCATAAGTGAATATGATCTCTGTGATCAGTCATCAGGACTAGTCATTCAGAACTATGTGATACTACACTTTAAAGGCCAAATGGGAGTCAACTTTTTAAAGCATTTTTGGTTTTGGTATGTGTTTTAAAATAAAACAATCTCTCTGAAGAAAGATCTCAAAAGAGGCTCTGTCAAGACCATCTGGCTTCTCTCTCTGGTCACGCTGAAGTGAGCCCTGCTATATGGATGGACACACCGTGGGATGCCTGTGACAGACAAGCTCACCGTATTATGCTTCATTTCTTATATTTAGTCAGCAGCTACATTATTGTTTTAAATAAGCCAAATGAGCCGCCTCAGTGCCTCTTAGGGGAAGCTCCCTCCCTCTAAATTGAGATTTTCCCAATATATAGGTGATAATGCAATTGTGTGTGTGTGTGTATGATCTATCTTCACCCTAGGCCTACAGTGTTTAATAGAACAAAACGTTTCTGCTTTCATTTCAAACGAATTAATCTGGAAAAATAACACTTCAGTCTTCATGTGCAGTCCCAAGAATTTTCCAGAATGACTGGGGTTTACCTGACCTCCGGATGCCTTGCTTTGCTCCTTGGGTATCGTCATGGCGATGGTGCATGGAGCTCTCGAGCTTGTTCACAGAGCTAGGTCAAGGTCAGGGCTCCTGGGGCTGGCAGTGACCGTGGACCCTCGTCTGGTCTCTTCCTAGCACCATGCCAACAGCTGCCCAGGGCTGGTGACGTGTCTGACGTTCCTCAGCTGGAACGGTTCTGTGTGTCAAGGCACCTCAAGGGTCTTTCATTTAAAGCAATTCCAAGATTTTATTCATTTAAATGATGTGAGCAGTATTGCCATTCTCATCTTACAGGTGGGGAGCAGTGAGAGGCTGGGGGAAGCGGTGATCCCGGGTAACCACACCGTGGCTGGTCAGACCTCAAGTGCACTGCCTAACAGCAATCCCTTGCCAATTTCTGAGGCCCATTCTGAATCATAGATGAAACCCAGGATTGTTCCTTTCGCATATACCCGCTCTCCCAGTGCAGTGGAATGAGTAAGTCTACTTGTTCTATAAATGGGATCTTTGAAGAGCTCAAAATATCTTGTATCATTTGTGTACACACATACGTTAGATACTGCCCTGTTATCATTTCCACACTCCTTTCGGCCCTAGGAAACCCTTTCCTTCTAAGGAAACTTCAGCCGGACTCCCTCCTGCTGCCCACGGATCCTGACCTGTACCAGCTTGTGCCGTTCTGCTGCGTTCATCCACGCGCTCATCCTCCCCAGGCTCGTGCTGGCCTTCCAGACTCTGGAGTCCCCTCCCACACGTGTCCTTCTCCTTAGTGAAGCCACCCGGTGCTGCCTGCACCCACCTGTCCCCCTCGAGCCTCCGCTCTCTGCCTCAGCTGACACACAGCGTGCCCCCCTCAGGTCATCAACAGCCGGCCCCTCCCATCTCTCCCCCAAGCCGAGCAGTTAGGAAGAAACAACGTCAACAAAGCAGCCCTGTACTGCGGGAGTGTAGATCTCACTGAGCTGACACCATGGCCAAGACACAAGGACGGCATCATTTCACAGCGATCAAACTATAGTCCAGCCTTTTCCACCCACTGACTTAATTCATGTGCTTGAGATATTATAAGTGGATACACTATGGAATCAAATTTTAAAGATTTACTATCCTCCCCCTCTCAAACACAACCCAAAGGCAAATTCTGGATTACTTACCACTGGGAGCCACTGGTAACCTGTCCAGAGTTATGCATTTCGTGAGTATACTTGGATTTTAAACACATCCTCAAGAATACTCAAAATAATTCTACAAAAAAAAGTGAATTATCTATGCAACATAAAAGGCTTATTTTATTTGAATCAAAACAAAGCAGTATAAACCGCTGAGGAGCCCATGACTGCTGGGACCTGCATGGCAAGGGCAGACAAGACCACAAAAGGCCCCCCGTTCCTTACTTTCTGTGACCTGCCAGACAGGATCTGTTCATACAAGCACTATTCTCTGGTTTTTAAACTCTATTAGTAAGCAATTAACTTTCAGAACCACCACCATAGACATACTTTTCTGAAGGTCTCAGGAACAAGGAGCCTAAGTAGTCCTCCCTGATGAAGTTCAAATCACAGGAGGACTCCTAGAAGCCCCTAACTCTGTGTCTGTCTTCTCGGACTGGGTCATGAGAAACACAGCTGTCGCTGTCACCTCCCAACTGAGGAGCTGTGGGAAGCAGCTAGGGCTGGTTCTAGCCACCACACCAAGATATTCTAGAAATACTGCCCAGTGGAGGATGGGGCTATCGCTAACTGGGATTTCCGTGCCTCCATCAAGAAATGTCCGTTGCATTTAATTCTGAGCAGAGAGAGAAATGAAAGCACCATTGGGACTAGGTTCTAGACCAAAACATCACCAGGTGCAGCCAGGCCAAACACCCTACACACTGCACCCCGAGGTACTCATCCGGCAAATAATGCCCCCACGTTAGAAGACTGCATGGTTGTGAATTTACTGTGACATCTCAGGCTTCTGTCTTGCAGGGACGTAAGTTCACAGAGGTGAGCAGATCAAGCACTGGTCCCCTGGAGAGGCTCCTGGAGTAGGAGGTCAGGCTGCCATCTGCCTTGGAGACTGGCCGGGAGAACTGGCCTGGGCCAGCGCCGTCAATCCCGGGTGTACGTCTGGGCCCAGGCAATGCCCACGTGGGAGTAGCAGTACAGGAATCCCAGGACAGAGAGGGTCACCCATGGCCAGCCTGTAGGGAGAGGAGAGAGGCAAGGATGGTGAGAAAGTCCTGCAGCTGGACCTCCCGCGCAGGCAGAATGTCCCCACCTGGAGACAGCAGCCGCCCTGGGAACTGCTCCAGCTGGGACTCCAGCAGGTGAGTCCTACGTTCCCATTTGGACCAGTAGGAAACACAGAACACACATCACAAATGCCAACTTTTTTTTTTAAAAGGCATTCTTTTTAAAGGGCATTCTTTTTAAAGAATATGTCTTTAGAGGACTAAAGCAGAAAATAACCAAAAAAGAAGAAAAGCTCTGAGCCCCTTAATAAACACTGACTCAGCACCTTCGGAAGTACACAGACCAGACCAAATATTTGACTTTCAAAACTCTACACTTTGAGTGGTTCCTTCTAGAAATACTTGTCTTTTCTTTCTGCTTCTACTACTTAACAGCCCCTTTATGCCATTTGCTATTTACTGATCTTCATGTTGTCAACATGTTTCACTCATTCATTTATACCGAGGACTTTGGAGAGCCAGTGGTGTCATGGATGACACCAGAAGCCAACATAGAAAGACCCGGTTGTGTGTCAAAGTTCCTTCCACTCCAGCACATGTCAGTAGCAGTTGTGATCTGTGCATTAAGTGTTTAAGAATGGAAGGCACAGAGTCCATTTAAATTGGACTGTGTGGGGCCGGTGCTGTGGTGCAGTGGGTTAATTCTCCGCCTGCTGTGCCAGCATCCCATATGGGTGCCGGTTCTAGTTCCAGCTGCTCCTTTTCTGATCCAACTCTCTGCGGTGGCCTGGGAAAGCAGTAGGCGAAGACCCAAGCGCTTGGGCCCCTGCACCTGCGTGGGAGACCCGGAGTAAGCTTCTGGCTCCTGGCTTCAGGTCAGCCCAGCTTCAATCATTTGCAGCCAATGGAGAGTGAACCAGAGGATGGAATACCTTTCTGTCTCTCCTTCTGGCTGTAACTCTACCTTTCAAACAAATCTTAAAATAAACAAACAAAGAAATTGGATCATGTGAGATGAGCAAGGGTTTGTCAGAGGGGAAGGGGCAGGGACAAGCTATCAGAGAGACCAAGCACAGGCCATCCGAAGAGCAGGAGTCAGGTGGCGTGGCTGCCACTCAGGGAGGGAATGCTGTGCAAAGTCCCTGAGGGTTGTCAGAACCCTGCAAGGCTCTCTGCTGTGTCAACCATTAGCTGCTACTTTTATTAATATGACACTGGTAGTCGCTATGGCATAGGGGTTCAGTGTGAGCAGACTCCCAAGGGAGATGAGACACAAGTTCAAATCCTGGCTCTACCCCTTGCCAGCTATGTGGGCAGCCTCAAGCAAGTTAACAAATCTAGGGATTTGTTAACAGCAACTCGCTTATAGGGTCCTTCCAAGGATGGAGTGAGAGGACATGAAGACTTGCACAGTGCTTAGCATATGCTGGGCACAAAAGAAAGGTGTAGCAATGGTGGTAAGAGCAACACAGACGTCTCTCTCCAGCAAGGCTACAGGGACAATGGGAAACTCAAGCCTCATTCTTCTGCCTGTTTTCGACTTGCACCTTACACACACTGGCTTGCTACCGGCCTGGCAGGTGAGAACAGGGAGGGCAGCCAAGGAACCCTAGCAATCTGGCCCCAGGGCCAGCCGTGTGTTCCCACCTCTGCCTGTGGTTAGCAGTATATTTGTATGTTTGTTTCCTGGGGCTGCCCTAACAAAGCACCACAAACATAATGGCTTCAAACAGCAGACTCGTTCTCTGACAGTTCTAAAGGCCGAAGTTCAAAACCAAGGTGTTGGCAGGGCCACGCTCCCTCTGAAGACTCTGAAGAATCCCTCCTCACCGCCTCCTGTGGCTCCTGCATCCCTTGGCTCGGAGCAGCATCACTGCGGTCACCACCCCTGCCTTCTCCACGTCTCCGTCCTCTCCTTAGATAAGCGGGCGTCACTGGATATAAGCCACGCTACATCTAGGACGGTTTCCTCCCAAGACCTGCAATTGATTACATCTGCCAAGATCCTATTTCCAAATGAGGCCACATTCTGAGGTCCTGGGGACGGGTTGTGGGGACAGGAGAAGCTGGGCCCGGGACAGTCAGCTCCTTTTCCCAAGCTTCAGGAGGGAGCCATCTGGTCTGAGCCCTCAGAGCCCGAGGCCCTGTGGCTCAGACCCAGAATCCAGGGGCCTGGCCAGCCCCCTGTTCCTCAAAGGCTCAGGGAGCAGGACGGAGGGAGGGGCTTCAAGCACAGGAAGTACCCCCTGGACTCCAGCTGTGCTTGGGGTGTGACACCATGGGCGTCTGGGAAACACGGAGAGGCCGGCTGTGGAGGTGGGCAATGGGACTATTCCATGGCATGAAGCCCGGCCGGCCTGGTGTCGTGCAGTGCAGAGCTGTGCTCGCACCTGTGGCTGTCGACAGAGCCCCTGGGAAAGCTGCTGCCCAGTACACGGGACTGTAAGGACAGGTGGCCCCTGTACCTGTCCACGTCTGAAAAGTCTCCCTACCCTTACTGGAAAAGCTATCCAGACAGGCACCTGGACGGCAGGTAGGAGAGCTACGATCCTGGCTGTATTATGTCACCCTAGCAAGGCCTGTTACCTCCTCTATACAACTGGAGCACAAGGTAGCTTTTTGGAAAACAAAAAAACAGGTGAATCAAGTCAGACCACAGACTCGGTACTGCTTTGCAAAGTGTTTTAGAAATGCAAGGGTTCGGGGCTGGTGCTGAAGTGTAGCAGTCGCAGGCTCCCCCTGCAGTGCTGGCATCCCACACGGGCACTGGTTCGGTCCCGGCTGCTCCTCCTCTGATCCAGCTCCCTGGAGAGCAGTGGAAGTTGGTCCAAGTCCTTGGGCCCCTGCACTCATGCGGGAGACCCAGATGAAGCTCCTGGCTATTGCAGCCATTTGGGGAGTGAACCAGCAAATAGAAGCTCACTCTCACTCTCTCCCCCTCTCCCTCTCTCTCTCTCTGTAACTCTAACTTTCAAATAAATCTTTAAAGAGAGAGAGAGAGAAATGCAAGGGATTAATGCAGTGGCAGCCGAGCACTCAGCTTCACACATGCAGCTTATGAACTCTTTCCATGCTCACGTGGTCCTGCACACAGCAATCCCAACGTATCCAGGACACCTGCCAAGGACTCCTCGTCCCTTCCTGACCTCAGGCCGAAGAAGACAAGAAGACATCCCACAAATCCCAGACCATTCAACCAACACTCCGTGAGTACTTGCTCTGTGCCTGGGCCTGTCCTAACCTTGACTTCACCCTCTTAGGGTTTTTGACTGTGGCCACAAGGCCCTGATGTGGCCCAAGGGAGTAGGGTTGGGCTTGGGGCAGTGCCTCATCTGCACCCGGGTTCAGTTGAGGACAGAACTGTCAAACTGAAAGCAAACTCCACGGGCTAACCTTCTGGCAGCATTCCCAGGGCTGCTGCCACGATGTGCTGTCATGCGGGCTCGTCAGACATTAACCGAAACAGGACGGTGTCAAAAAGGACGTGTCCTGACCAGAAACACTGCCTCCCACTGCAGGCTTCCCTCCCCCGGCCTTTCCCAACTGGCTCTCCTGTGCTCGCTCTCCTCACCCGTTTTCTTTTTTTTAAGATTTATTTATTTCAAAGGCAGAGTTACACAGAGAGAGGAAGAGACAGAGAGAAAGATCTTCCATCTGCCGAGTCACTCCCCAAATGGCTGCAACAGCTAGAGCTCCACAGACCTGAAGCCAGGAGCTCGTTTGGGTCTCCCACGTGAGTGCAGGGCCCAAGCACTCAGGCCATCTTCCACTCTTTTCCCAGGTGCATTCGTAGGGAGCTGGGTCAGAAGAGGAGTAGCCGACACTCAGCCCAGTGCCCATATGCGATGCCACCGCTGCAGCCAGCCATTTAACCCTCGGTGCACAGAGCTGGCCCCCATTCTCATCCATTTTCACAAGCTCCACTCCTTTCATGCTTCCCCTTTTTTTCCCTCCCTCCTTCTCCTTTTCCCTCTCTATTAATGTGGCTCATAGAGCCTGGCAGAAATTGTGGTCTTGTAAAGGAAAAAATCCTTCTGAGGAAGGTGCTTTAGGCTTGAAGCCACCACCCACTCGGCACTATCAAGGCTGGGTCCCCAGGATCAACAACGTGTCTAACTTCCTCCTGAGCTTTGACACCAGAACCTAACGAGATCTTCACAGAGGATCGCCTTTAACAGATCATGGCCGCATCAGAGATAGGATGAGCAGGTTGTTGGCAAGTCAGACAATCATCATAAAAGCTCAGGTTGTATAGTTAATATGATGGATTATTTGACCGAGCTAAACACATAGAAGCAGTATGTATGATAGCTCAATAGATTCAATTAAAAGGACCAGTGTAGGTGGTACAATAGGTAGAGTTAAAAGATGTAGGTAGTTGTATTGTGATATTGTTGATGGGATATTGGTGAGGTGTATTATAACTAAGCTGATGAGGAAGAGGTAGGCACAGAGGGAGTGTTTAGTGCTCACAGGAAGTACTGTAATTGTCCTGAGGTTATTACAATGACATTCATCTGAAAGGACTGGATAGGAAGAGGCTCAGGCTAGAGAGAGAACAGACTATCATCAAGCAGGTCCAGGAGAAGCCAAAGGTACGTTTGTTGAAAGTAAGAGATAATGAGACCAAGGAGCAGGTCTCAGAAAAGACTTTGTTCACAAGGTAATATAGCAAAGTGATGGAGCCTCTGTGGAAGCTGCCTGGAGGTTCCTCCACAAATTAAACACAGAACCAGCACACACATACCCAGAAGAGTTACAAGCAGGAACTAGAAGAGGTATTTGTACATCGGGTTTGTAACAGAACCATTCGCAATGCTCAAGGGGAGAAGGCACCCCCAGTGTCCATCACCAAGTGAAGATGGCATAGACAGGCAGTGGAATATCACTCTGCCTGCACAAAGGGAAACCCTGGAGTATGCTACAACATCAATGGACCCTGAAGACAACACGTTAAATGACATCAGCCAGGAACAAAAAAATATTATGGTTCCACTTATCAGCAGTCCACTTCAGAGAGGCAGGAGGTAGAATGGTGGCTTCCAGGGCCTTCAGGAAGGAGGTGTGGGACATTAGGGTTTGATGGGTATACAGTGGCATTTTGGGAGGTTGTAGAAAGTTCCACAGATGGACCATGTTGATGGTTGCCCAACAGTGAGAATGTACTCACTGCCACCGAGTATGTACCTTAAAATGGTCAAAATGATACATTTAATGGAATATATAACTTGATTGAAAAAAAATTATGATGAAGGAAGACCTTGTAAAAATAATGCATCCTGCATGATCCCATTTATATAGAATTCAGACTACTTTATAGTTACAAAAAGCACACCAGTGGTTGCTGGGTGCTGGGCCAGGTGGATGGAGAGACTGCAAAGGGGCCCAAGGACTGTTCTGGGAAGAGGATGTTTTGCGTCTTGACTGTCAGGAAGGTTTCAAGGCTGCACACAATTGTCTAAATTCATCCAACTGTGTACCTTGAGTGGATGTATTTGATTGTGCATGAATTACTTCTCAATAAAGTTGACTCCAAAATATTTTGAAGGCAACATTGGGATATTAGCAAATCACAGACTTGTAGCATTGGCTTGCCATGTCCTAGGTTACAGATGCCCTAAGCTGTTCAAACAGAAGCTGCAGGAAAACACAACTTGGTTTTCCAATGATGATGCAGCTGCAGTCTATCTCCCTAGGCAGGGTGGGACTTGCCATGTGCAGGACAGAACCCAGGGCTCCCCTAGTCAGGCCTTCTTCCACCAGGGACTCGGGGAGCACTCTCTCAGCCAGGCAGAAGCATTCAGCAATGGGGCACCTGCTGCAGCTGAGTCAGCACAGATCCCTATCCTGGGGAAGAAACCGGTCCCTCCCAGTGGGGGAGGAGTTAACTGCTGGGTTGTGTGTGAACTGTCGAGGACCCCATCACAGGCTCACTCTGCTCTCAGGCTACTCCCCATCTCCCCATTCCCCCACCCCTGCCGAGGCCATGACCGCCATTTTGGCTCTACCAGGGTTTATTTCACTGTGAACTATTTTTAGGGGAAAAAATGGTTGATGACCAGTATATGAACAACTTTGCAGGGAAGTCTTCTTCCCACCCCCTAGCCAGCACCTTGTCCACGTGCAAACACTTTACAAAGACCATGGAATCTACTAAATAGCTTACAAGGCATTGACAATCCTAGATTATTCTCCCATAACTCACATGTAGCCACTACTATTTCAGTTTAAGAGGGAGAAACTGAGGCTCATGAAAGCAAAAATCTCATCACAAACCATGCAGCTAGAAGATTCTCAAGCTGTGATTTAAAATGTATTTTTGCTTCACGCCACACTGTCTCAAAAGGGCCCAGAGCACACATCCCAAGCCAAGGCTACGTGGTAGAATCCTCTCTCCAGGACGACAGCCTGGCCTGCGTTTCCTGTCTACCACAAACATCACCCTAGCTTCTTCCCTCCATCCATGCAAACAAGTTTTCTCTCCAGAGGAGGCTCAGAGCCCATGGCCCCCCCAACTCCCAGCTCATCCACCACTCCGTCATCACCCTGCTGGTTTTCATTTCTCCCAAATGAAGAACACTGGGACCCTCCCAGTTTGGCTCTTGGGTCCCTACAGCCAGACAGGTAGAGTCTCACTTTCTGGCCCCATGGAGCAACGTCACCACTGACTCAAAGCCATTCTAAGAAATGAAAAGGAAGGGTCTCCCATTCTTCCAAAGAGCAGCCAGCTGCAAAGGAGACAAGGATCGTCTCTGAGACAGGCCCCCCTTGGATAGAGCCCGAGTCCACGCATGTGCAGGAGGCGTGTGGTTACGAAACGTCCCCAACACATCCATCCCCGCAGACACACAAGCCTGTGTCACAGTCCACGCTGCCATCCTGGTTAAGACCAAGCAAGGCTGGTGGCTTCTGTCCTGCACAGAGGCCTTGCTAATGGGCTGACCCCGAGAAGGGTCTCGGTAGGGCAATGGCATGAGGAGGAGATCCCAGGAGATGGCGACTGACAGGCTGGAGGGCCAAAGAACATATTCCCTCTCGCTAATCCTGGTCATGGCCTCAGACAGCAGCCTGATGGCTGACATCCACATCAGAGACTACACAGGTGTTAAAGGACTGGTTTGCCGCCCTACGCGTTAGTAAAGCCGCAGTCCCAGCCTCTCCCTTGCGATTTGTCTTCTGCTATGACAGCAGACAGAGGAACAGAAGGGCGGACAGCCAGGGTTCTGCAGAAGCCCCAGGGGCTGCTCCCGTACTTGGCTGCCACCTCTTCAGATCGACTCAGCCATGCCCATGCCTTGGCATGTGTTAGGATTCTGAACGGTAGATCCCTCCCATGCACAAATCCAGATGCACACGTTTGTAATACACTCACCATGCTTGGGTGGCATTGTCTACTTTGAAGCCACTGGAGATGTTAGAAAACCAGCTCATGCATTAGACTTCCTAGGGTGCTGGCTCAGGACCTAGGAAACCCCACTGACCCCCTGCCAGTCGGGGGCTCTCTACACCCTCCCCCCATTGACTATGCAGAATGACCTGAAACACTGTCGCCTTCACTAAAAGAGCCGGCTCCTGATAGCACAGGATGCCTAAGGGTGTTCAGATCCAGTGGGAGGAAGTGATAAGGTGCTTGGCAGTCGTATATAGATCTCTCCTACTACAGTAGCCGCAGGCTGGAGAGATCGTGGAGCCATTCATCAAACACGCCTGAGCCTACCCACCCTCCTGCAAGGCTAGAGAGAGAGCTTCCGCCCTAACCAAGCTATGGACCAGGAGCCTCTCCTCTCAGAGAGGTGGTCTGGACACCTTGTGCAGGGCTACAGAGCAAGAATAAAGCTGCCAAGCTTCGAAGCCTATCGACCACCGGGGCAGGGACCGGGATTCTGGAGAGCATACCCTGGCTACCTCAGGGTTCTCGTAACATTTTTTTACTCTCATAGTTTACAAACCCGAGGCTCAAACCCAGGTTTCAGATCTCTGTTTTTCAAAAACAAACCACTCCACTGCCTCACTCACAGCCTCACATGTTACAACCCAGCCTGCAGGGCCCCAGCTCGGTTTCTGTCTTGGCTGGACTGGGGTGGGCCCGAGACTGGGCATTGCCAACCTGTTCCCAGGTGACATCACACTGCTGGTTCCTGGGGACCACGCTTCGGGGACTGATGTAGAGGAACTCTGCTGGAAGCTGGGGGAGGGGCTCCCCACTGGCAGAGCTGTTCATAAATACGAGGGGACTTCAAAATATTCATGGAAGATGGAATTTAAAGATGCTCCTCTTAGAGCCAAGAAATGTTGAAATCCATGAATAGCTTTTTGATAATCCACATTTTCCACGAACATTCTGAAGACCCCTCATAGGCAGGGATTTCTTTTTTTTTTTTTTTTTTTTTTTTGCACCAAAATAAGCTTATCTTTTAATTCCATTTTCCATGAACTTCTCAAAGCACCAAGACGGGGCATCCCTCCTGGCCTGGCCCAACACTGGCAGTTGTGGCCATCTGGGGAGTGAATCAGCAGATGGAAGACTTCTCTCTCTCTGTCACTCTAACCATTTCAAAATAGAAAAATAAATCTTAAAAAAACAAAAACAAAAACACCCGAGCTTCCTCACGGAGCAGAGGAGATACCGTTTTCTCAGTATCACCTGTTGCCGGGGCCTTCGCCAGCACATTTTTCATTCTGGCACATTTTTCATTCTCGCGACCACCTTACCAGGTAGGTATTAGCAGTCCCGATTCATAGACACGGCCTCTTTTCCTCTAAGTCACCAGCTTCCAAATCTCAACCCACCCAGTGCTCCAGGTACCCAAGGTCAGTGGGAGTGAGGTGGGGGGCGGGGTGGCAGGCAGCAGGTCAGTCATTTCCAACCTCAGCCCTCGCTAACCCGCTCGGCCACCCCAGTCCCCGGGGCATCCACTTCTCCATCTTTGCAAAGGGAGCAGAGGAAGAAGCATCGTGAGCACAGCTGACAGCCTGGGTCGCAGCTCGTCCCCAGTGCACACTGTGGGCGCTGAAGGGCACATCCTGGGGCCTGCGTGATCCTTTCCTGAACCGCCAAAGCCACCGACACTCGGCCCCTGCCGCGCGCCGAGCACCTGCAGAGGGTTTAACAGGGAGACGCAGAGGAAGGCAGGGGCTAGGACACCCTCGGGGGGCTTCAGGCCACCCCACCGCCGCGACACTGGCTGGCTATGTCTGGGTGCACATCTGAACCAGCACAATAGCAGCCGCTCGTAAATCATGTTGTTCACAGTCAATTTACATCCTGATGAAGCCAACCTCGGCCGCATTCCTCATCCTTTCCCGACTCCCGGTGCAAGCAAGCCCCACAGGCAGGCGCTTACCGAAGCACGCACTACGTGGATTCAACTCATTTCACGTGGAATGGAAGAAGCAGAAGCAGCAGCCAGGGCCACTGTTTCTCATGCTGACAGCACGAGCAGAAAGCGGGGCTGAGCAAACACACATCTTCTCCCTCCAGGGCCACGCAGATGGGGAACCTGCATCCCAGAAAGCCAGCCCCTCCCCTGGGTGCTACACTCGCCAGGGCCCCCGGGCCACAGGCTGCACAGTGGGAACATGCTTCCCCAGCTGTTGCACTATTTCCATAACCTGTGTTTTTAATCGAGCCTAATTAGGAGTGTGGCTCATTGTTAATTCATGACCACACAGCGGAGGCCGCCTCGCAAGCAAGCTGATGCGAGCTCCACTCACGGAACAAAGGGAGGGCACGCTGCGAGCGAGCCGGGCTCCTTGGCAGACGGGCCCACACTGTGTCCACGAAGCTCCTACTACGTGCTTGACCTTTAGACAGGCAGCCCTGCCTGTTGTCACGGGCATGGTCCACATCTTCATTTGAGGGCTCCGAAGCAAGGGGTCCACTCTGATCGCCAAGCTCTTCACCTACGCCTCAGGCTCAAGTTCAACAGCCCTGCGAACCAACTCACAGCTGGTGGACGGCTTGGGGAGAACACAGGGGCCAGCCATGAGTTCGTTCAGAGCAGAACTGGATGGATGGCCTGGCGGCCTGCCCCTAGCAAGCTGAAACTGAGCAAGGCACAAAGAGCTGACTCTGGCCGCGTCTGTGCTCTGATGCAACTGTGCGCTTCGGGGAGGCAGTGGTCTGGGAACCATGGTTTGGGGGAGCGGCTGACGGAACTGGCGAGGCTCAGGCGAAGAGGGAATGCCGCTGCAAATACAGAAACAGCGCCTTCACAGAACAAGGGCAAGAGGGCGCATGAGCACCCCGAGGACAGGGCTGGGGGCAGGGAGGAGGCACCAGGGAGGCTAAGGGGGCACCTTCACGGCCGGAGCCCCCGGTACTCAGGGGAACGCGGGCAGAAGCAGGATGACTGGGCCACCACGAGCAGACTTCTCAGGTTTCTGGGAGTCCACCCATCTGCGGCCCTCCCAGGCCACAGGGACGCGTGGTAAAATGGCCCGCGAGACTGAGGACACATGGATACGGCTTGTCGACCTCTGAGCGCTCACTCGCAGACTGCCCAATCTATGCTTCAGGGCACTGCAAACGACAGCTGTGCCACACCCTTGCACAGGGCACCACGCCCTGTCCACCGAGCTGGTCTCTGGATCCTGAGCCCGGGGGACCTGAAGCCCATTAATGGCAGAGCCCAGAGCCTCGGCACCATCGACACTCATGGGTGTGCCCGGGGGAGGGGCAGGGGCTGGAGGCGAGGTGCAGGGAACGCGCTGGCAGCGAACGCGCGCTTGCTGACTGGCACTGCACACACCCCCAGTCCCTGCACCACCAAACAAAAATGCCAGGAAGGGAGAGAATGCGAGCGAGACACAAAGCATACGCATATCTGAAAAGGCGATGTCGGCAAGTGCGGCAAGTGCATCTGCTGTGCTCTCTTCTCGAATCAGCTGTCAGACAAAGGACTCCGACTTGGATTGTGGAGTAAAGAACAGAGGGACGGAGCCAGGCTCTCGGTGGCTGCGGCAGCAGCAGCAGCAGCTCTTCCAGAGGAGCGACCCTGGGCCGTGAAGCCAAGGCAGCCGCTGAGTGGGAAGAGGAAGGAGGCGGTCCTGCCTGGCCCTGAGGGCTTTGTTCTCACCGCTGCTCCCACCTGCTGGGCCTGCAAGGTCCACTTTGCTCAGCAACATACTGAGGAAGGGGACAGGCGTGACACAGGCTGCTGTGTGTGGCTCCAGAGCTATCTTAGGCCGCTGCTTCTGGTAGAGTGGGGGCGGGCCAGGCAGATTCACCCTCTCTCCCTGCTCTGCTCCTGCTGCCTGGTCCCAGGCAGGCTGGCTGTGCCTGGGAGGCAGCCGGTGGCCATGTGACATTCCCCTGGGGGATGCTGGGTTTGCACGCCTTAGTGCTCATCTCAACCACCTAGGCTGCCTTGAAAGGAACCTGACGGAAGCACTGAACAGTTCGGAGATTTGTGCAGAGAAATGCAGCTCCCACATCTGTAAACGCATTTGGAAGAGGCGTCTCATCTTCTAGGTCCTGGTATAAGAAGGGATGTGGGAGACAGGTCAGCAGAGCGTCCAAGCTGGGGCACGACGGCATGGTGGCGGCAGTGTCCACAGCTGCAGCGGGAGCAGCTTGCTCATCCCTCGGGGCACAGAGCAGTTAGGTGGCCCTGGGCACCAGGAGGTAGCAGCACAGGGCCGGGGAGCAGGGAGCCCTCTCTGCCAGAGCAGCCTCGGAGCTGCCCAGGGATGAGGGGAGCTGTGCGTGCACGCTCTGAGAGCAGGAAAAGCCACGTGCACACGGCTACAGGCTTGAGCAGGGCTGCCCTATCCCAGGCACATAGAAGCCACTTCCAGGAAGTGCGGGCATGCGGATAAATCAACAAATAGCCTGGAGAAAGGCTGTGCGGTCACGCGGGAAGGCACTGGCCCTGTTCTGTGTCACCCCAGAAGACAGAGCAGGGCCAACAGAAGTTACAAGAGGCAGACTCTGGCTACTGCCAATAGGAGCCTAGAATACTGAGAGCCTCTCGACAAGCAAAGGACATCCGGGTTCCCAGGACCCAGCACCCAGGCGGGCTGGGAACCGGAGGCGGAGCTCCGGCAAGCCACGGCAAGCCATGGCACCACCAGGGGATGCGCCTTAGGAGGCTATTTCCCTCACCTGCAAAGTGTCAGGCACTCTTGTGCCTGGAAGACATGGGGGAACAGTGTGTTCCCCTCGCACTCCCAGCCTGGCAGACCGGCCCTGAAGGTGCACCCCAGGGAAAGTAGGCAAGGACGGCTGGATGCTCGGAGCCCAGGCTGAGCACTGCACACTCCCCATCCCCAGAGTCCCTCCGGGCACCCTGCTCCCGGGGGCAGCTGGGATGTCCCGACCCTGTGTTCAGCCTTTGCAGGAGCAAGCATCTGGCCATCTGGGAAGCACACGCAGAGAAACGCAACTTCTTCACCTGCTTGAACCGAACGCCTTAAAGCAACTGGGTGCCAAGGTGGAGAAGACAGGACAGGGCGCTGGCGAGGTGGGCAGCAGGAAGCAGAGCCAGCCAGCATCTCTCAGGTGGGCTGCAAGATAATGAACGCTCACCGTCGTTACCAACAAGGTGTTCATACCTTCCCCGCCGCCTCTGTGCTTCCTGGTCAGGGAGCAGCAATGCCAGGGAGCCTGGGATCCTTTGGGAAACTTTTCCCAGCTGCTCACTCTCTTCCTGGTTCTCTTTCCACGGGGTTAATTGGTGGCCTCCAGGGAAGGCGGCCCTGCTGCTGCAGCTCCGTCTGGCTGGTGTCACTGGCGGCCTCAGAGCGCAGGATTTACATCATGCGCCTCTTGTAGAGTCTCCAGATGCTCCCTGCGCTGTGGGTCAACTCAGGGCGTGGAACCAGCCCTCCATGGGCTTTCTGCAATTCTTCAACAGTGACAGAGCAGCGTCTATGAGCGTCAGTTCTGTGGCCTGAGTCTCGGCCTCCCCCATCCAACTGCTCACATCTACCCAGGTCTTCCCAAAACCTAGCAACTGCAGCTTGAGGCGGTGGCCAAAGGACATGTGACAGCCCCCACAGGGCACTCGTGGTCATCTCTGAGGACACCCCAGCAGTGAAGGACACCCCAGGCTTTGGGAACCTCATACTGAAGGAGGCCATCTGAAGATAAACTAATCATTATTGCAACTCATCACTCAGCACTGATTGAGCTACTGTATACAGAGCACTGAACTCAGTGCTGGGGATGCCAGAGGGATGACAAGGCAGGCACCTCACTGTGAAGATGCTAGCTAGGACATCTGTATCCTATGCCAGAGCACCTATGTTTGAGTCCTAGATCCACTCCCAATTCCAGCTTCCTACCAAGGTACACCCTGGGAAAGCAGGTGATGGCGCAGGCAGTGGGGTCCCTGCAACCCAGACTCTAGGCTTTAGCCTGGACCAGACCTAGCTGCTGAGGGCATCTGGGGACTGACTCAGTAGATGGGAATGTGTTCTATCTCTCTGCCTCTCAAATAAGTAATTTAAAAACAGAGAGATGAAAATCCTGACTTACAATTAGGGAGACAGGAATCAAGATACAAAGAGGAGGGGCCGGCGCCGTGGCACAGGTTAATCCTCCACCTGTGGCACCAGCACCCCATATGGGCACCGGTTCTAGTCCCAGCTGCTCCCCTTCCAATCCAGCTCTCTGCTGTGGCCTGGGAAAGCAGAAGATGGCCAAAGTCCTTGGGCCCTGCACCCGCATGGGAGACCAAGAAGCAGCACCTGGCTCCTGGCTTCAGATTGGTGCAGCTCCAGCCGTTGCAGCCATTTGGGGAGTGAACCAATGGATGGAAGACCTTTCTGTTTCTCCCTCTCATTGCCTGTAACTCTACCTCTCAAATAAATAAATAAAATCTAAAAAAAAAAGAAGATGCAAAGAGGAAATCCTGATCTTAAGTTATTCCCCAGTGTGAATGAATGAATGAATACATGAGCATTCAACATTTGCTAAGCTTTGTCTGTGTGTTGCACTTTGCCAAGATGTGAGGCACATGGGATGGGAAAAGGTGGCCTCCGCCCTTGGAGAGTAGCAGGCCAGAAGAGGAGGGAGACAACTACAGACACTCTTTGTGCAGGTTCCCTGGTCACCAGGGTTGGGGTGCACATGGTGCAGACTGGGCTAAGGGGATGTGGAAAGGGGGCCTTCCTGATGTGGGGGCAGGGAGGGCCAGCATGCCAGTGCCACTCTGGTGGGCACACACCTCCAGGCCGCTATCCTCGGGCCTGACCGCCAGCATCGCTGAGACTGGTTTTCTCCCCAAATGTGTCATTTATTGGTCTGCTGGCCAGGAATGCATGATGCAAAATTCTAAACATATCAAAGGGTGAGCAGGGAAAGTCCCTTCCCTCCTGTGTCCAGTCACTTGCTTCCTCTCTCCCTATAGACGTCTCCTGTTCCTAGTCCATTGTGTATTATGCATATGGAAACAAACATATTTTCAAAACAGTATTTAACTTTTCATTCTGAAATATGTATTTAATTTTTTTTTCTGACTTGAGAGGCTAAGCCATCTGTGGGTTCACTCCTCAAAGACCCACAATGGCTGGGACTGGGCTGGGGCAAAAGACAGGAGTCAGGAACTCCCATGTGGATGGTGGGTGGCGGGTGGCAGGGGTCCAAATATTTGAGCCATCACCTCCTACGTCCCAGGGTCTGAAGTAGCAGGAAGCTAGAGTTAGGAGCTAGAGCTGGCTATGGAACCCAGCTAACTCCTATGTGAGACATGGCTATCTTAACTGCTAGGCCAAATGCTTGCTAATTTTTTAATGCAAATACCACACACACACCGTTCCTTCCTTATTTGGTTAAGGTTCTGTATCTTGGGGTTTGTTCCATATGCGTACATTTACTGCTTCTTGCAAAGGCTGTGATAAATTCTGCCTAAATGGACGTGCTGTAATTGCCTGCCTGGTGGCTCCTGCTGTTACAAACAGAGCCTCACGTGAATCCCTGTGTGTAGTTCATTTCACATGTGAGAAATTCCACGCAACAAAGCTCTAGAAGTAGAGGGAACGGGTCAGTGTGGGGAGACCCTGCCGAGCCGCTCTCTGCACAGGAGACTGCCGAGCCTGTAAGGGGACACTGGTCCAAGCCAACGCGAGAGGGAAGCCCAGGGCACGGAGTCCGAGCGGAGCTGCCACAGACAGGGCCGGGCCTGGGGACGCCCTGCCTAGTTGGCAGCAGCTTACGGTGGCCGGTCACCCCGAGCACCCCACACGCCCTCTGGAGCAGTACAGTCTCACACTGTTTCTGAATCTTCATTAAGTGAAGACATCAAACCACGTCCTTCCTCCGGACATTAGAACCTCTGCAAGGGGCTCATAGCGAGCCAGGCGACAGAGCCTGTGTGCCACTCTTCCACTTTCTATCAGACCCGTCAGCCGGAGCGCTAGGGGCGAGAGCTCATTTCCATGCCACCCTCGCTCCTTCCCTCCCTCCCCGCATGCCGCCCACCCACCTATTTAACTCTGATGGATAGCGCAGGTGGGGCCTTGCTCCCTGAGCCTTCTCTCTGGGCAGTTCAGAGTAACCCACTGATGGGGACGGAGCATCCATTCCAGTTACTTCCCCACCTCTGAATCTCAGGTTTTCCTGGCGTTCAGAACCAATCATGATGCAAAGCAGCAGGTGTGACGCCATTAGCCTCAGCCACACCGTTCGAGGGCTTCCCAGAGCCAGGGCTCAGGGCTGCTGTGGGCCTCCCACCTCCAACTCCACCAGCCCCTTCACCCAGGTCCTGGCCTTGAGTCCCCCAGGTGCCTGCTCTGTCTACTGAGGCCCCAGTTGTCCACGTTCCTCTCCAAGATGGTCCGGACCCCACCCCTACACTTATTACGCCCCTCGATTCTGAACGATTCCTATTGAAACGCAGCAGGAGGAGGGGAAGAACAGACTCCCTTCTTGCTTCCATTCTTGTCGGTGTCTGTGCAGCACCAGAGCACAGAGGTGGCCCCTGCCTCCAGCCTCTGTTGACTTTCTCCCACCTGGCACCAGTGCCCACCCGGCCACCTGAGAACCAGCTACCCCGGCATGTCCTGCTCCCAGGTTCAAGCACAAGCCACAGGGCACCCCTTGGAGGTCTGAGCACAGCCTCTAGGTGCCTCGTCTCTGAGCTCTTGGGTCGCCCCATCTTCCTTTGTGCTTCCCAAGCCCTATAGGGAGTAACTCTCTTTACAGCTCCTAATACCTGCCTGGCCTCAGTAGCCCTGTTACTCCTCCAGCCTTGAAATGCTCATGTCTTCCCTTCTTCTGAAATACGCGGTATGCTCTGTGTTACAAACTTGACCTTGACAGACACCTCCTACGAAGACGACTCCCAGCAATAGACCAGAGACTGACCAGTGACCCCGTTGGTAGTAGGGAGGACCAGGAAACGAGAGACAAAAATTATGGAGAGACGAGCAAAGGAGATGACCATGCGCAGGGCAGCCCCCAGAACTTTGGGGTTCAGCCTTTCTAGAGATTCCACTGGGGACGTTATCATCAAAGTGTTTTCCTTCTCCCATAATCAGAGTCATGATCTGATGTCAGAAACTTAGTCCAGGCTCCATGGTGAGCTGGTCCCCCAACCCCAGGCAGACACTTGCTCAGCGTTTTTCAATATGACATTTAATCAGTGAACTTTCATATAGCTGATGGCTTTCTCCTTCCCTTTCTGAATTTAGCATATGAAAATACCTAAAAAATTATATTTTGTCCTCTCAAACTAAGGAAGGAGTGTGCACGTGCTATGTAGCAAATAAGTTCACACAGGGCAGGGCTGTCCAGCGCCCACAACTCAAGCATTGCCCGCCCTCCCCATCACCTTGCAAGGCTTATCGTGTCTAAATTAATAGCTGCACAGGGATATCCAGCTAACCCAGAGAGAGATTAAAAATGCCTCCTATGCAGGAGCTTTCCAAACGTTCTGATGAAGAGCCTGAGCTGTATGTGAGTCCCCTGAAGTGTGTTTATGGTTGGCTCAATCCCAGGGCTGCAAATAAAAGGCCCCCGCATGATGTGTATCCTTTTAATGAAGAGAAAACAAGAGCCAGCCTGCTCCCCTCTGTGAAGTCCAGGAGTGCACTTACAGTGCAGCCCTTTCTGTGGGACCTTCACAAGGGAACTTTGGGAAATCCTCTGTCTATACTTTTGGGTGAAGAGCTAGAGAAGAAAGGATTATTGTTTCCTACCTCCATGGCTGTGGCCAGTTTCAGGAATGAGAACTGTCAGCCCTATCCCATGGCTACACGACTTTGGAGCTCTGTACATGAACCTCTCTGAGCCTCTCGCTTTTTTGATCCTTAAAATCAGAATGATCAATTCCTATTTCTAAGATCATTGAGGATTGCAGCCATTTGATTCTGCTGTCATTCAGCCAGATGCACGCACAGTAGGCGGTAAGAAACCCAAAGCCCGAGCAGTGAATGAGCTATTCCCAAGCCCAGTGTCCCAGCCCGCAGCATCACGCAGGACTGGCAGCGTTCCGTCCCCTTTCTGTGGGGGAGCCAAGGGACAAACTCTGACAACAACGTACTGGGACACGTCATGGCTACAAACCAAAAACATTCCCCGGGGCTGGGGTTGTGGCACAGTGGGTTAAGCCGCCTGTGAAGGTGATGCCAACATCCAGTACTGGAGTATGGTTTGAGTCCTACTGGCTCTGCTTCTGATCCAGCTCCCTGCTAATGCACCTGAGGGATCAGCGGAAGATGGCCCCAGCAGAGGCCTCTCCCACGTGGCCGACCTAATGGAGATCCAGGTTCCTGGCTGCCGCCTGGTCCAACCCCCGCTGGTGTAGCCAGTTAGGGAACAAACCAGCAAGCAGATGGGGGATCTCTCCTCCTTTCTCACTTTAAGTCTTTAAAATAAATGAAATAAATCTTTTAAAAAATCTACAAAAAAAAGTTTACTTAATCCTAATCTTTGCCATTGAATAAGCCCATTTCTGACTCAGCATTATCAGCGCCCTCTAGAGGTTGGCAGACACACACCCTGAATATACTGTCCTGCGGTCCTACCGTTCTGAATGACCACCTATCTACAGCCACAGGGAACCTCCATTCCTCCAGCATTGCAGGGTCTAGGGTAGCACAATTTCTGTAACACCTCACCGACTGGGAAACCCATCTACTTTCCCATTGTCCAGGAGTCAGGCAAGCTGGGGGACACCACCATGCCAGGTCAAGTTCATTCTTCACTCGGAGCCCCACACAGCCCCTGCAGAGACGAAGCAAAGCTCGGGCAGATATCTCTCAGACAGCGTGGACAGTGAGGTGAGCACCATCCTTCTAAGTGGGAAAATACTGTTACTGCCCTCCCCCCCCACGTGAGGGCCCCATCTGCATACGACGTCACGGCGATACTTGGGCCCAGCATAGCAGCCATTGCTGTTTCAGCGTGAGCAGCACTGCGGTAGGGCTCCCTGGTACTCAGCCTGCTCTTCAGGAGCTCATGGGGAGCTCATGCCACGTGGCTTACTGTGCAAATCCCTTTGCAACTATGCTATGCTGCATTCCTTAAAATGAGTCTCTGCACCTGGGCTCACGAAGACATGGGGAGGAGAGGGGCTCTGGGGTGCACTGGGTGGTCAGCGCAGAGCCACAGTGTGATTCCAAAGCCTCCCTGCAGACAGTGGGTATCTGAGGGTGACCCCACACATTGGCACTGGAGGTGAACATACAGCCATTAAATACATGCTAAGTATCTCTTCTACCTCGCAAGTATTTGCTGCGACCAAGATTATACAGTTGGGCTGATTCCAAGGACTTGAATTACAGGATGTTGTTTTCATATACACCAATTGGGTTATTTAACACAAAATTCAACAGGGCTGGAAGTCTGAGTCTGAATAAATTAGAGAATCATTATGCTGAGAGTGGTCTGTTCGAAAAAGGCTCAATCCTGGTGTCACTTAAACTGAGCCACAAATTCCCTGAGCATTTCTGCAAGCAGGCATATGAATGCAAACATTCCTAATATAACCAGTTTCTGCATTTTGCATAATGCATTTAGACCTTTGTGCAATTTTCAAATTAATCTTGCAGTATGTATTAGCATAGGAACAGCACATACAGCTACTAATTTCAATACAGAACAAATCCTCACCTGGAGGAAAAATTAACAGCTGGAGGATGTATGTGGTGCTGTGCATTATCAATCAACTGTGGTGCAGTGAGCTGAAGCCCTGGCCTGAAGCACCAGCATCCCATATGGATGCCGGTTCTAGTCCCGGCTGCTCCTCTTCTGATCCAGCTCTCTGCTATGGCCTGGGAATGCAGTGGAAGATGGTCCAAGTGCTTGGGCCCCTGCACCCACGTGGGAGACCAGGAGGAAGCTCCTGGCTCCTGGATTCAGATCGGCGCAGCACTGGCCGTTGTGGCCTTCTGAGGAGTGAACCAGCGGATGGAAGATCTGTCTCTACCTCTCTCTGTAACTGTCTTTAAAAAAATCAGCTTTAACACTAAGTGTATATGGATTTAGAGTTTGAGGATAACAACCAAATGGCACGGAATAAGCACACAGGATAGTAAGGGCAAGACTGAAGACCCCCGCCAATGAATGTATAACGGGCCCAGAGCTGTGCGACAGCAAAACAAAAGCAACAGTGCTGCCGAGACTGCTCCTGGAGAATAGAGCTGGGGAGGAAGGGCCCGGGCGACACACGCATGGCTCCCAGTGCCCCTTGGCCACACACACACTGACTGCACCTCCACACTGGTCCCTCCGAGGGGCCGCAAAGCCCTCAATTGACTTCTGTATTTTCACGTGTGCTGGTCCTGCAGGCCCCCCTTCCCCACGTGGGTCAGATGTTGGGATGGATGGCATTGCGTGTGCACTAACAAAGCCTGAAAAGGTGAGCGCTCACACCATGAGGCACTCTGGAGACAGCAGGTGCCCACGCCAATCCAAAGCATCTCCAGCGAAGGGAGAGACGAGCGCCTTTGGTTTGTATTGTGGTCAGGGGTGGGGCCAGCGTGAGCAATGGCTGGGTTTACACGGCCTTGAACTTCCTGCCAAAGCCAGGGGAGGAGAAAGTCCGTTTTCTCCTTGACACAAGAGGATGGGGCTCAGAAGCTGCCGGCAGCCAAACACCAAACATGGAGCTGGGCTCTTTCACCTTCTCACCTTTCAGCAACCACTGGAGACTTAAAACCCTACTGTGAAATTTCCCTGTGGTGTGACTCAACCTACCTGAAACTGTCTCCTCGTCGGGAGAAGCCGTGTAACACTGAACACAAACAATGCTACACAGACACAAGGACACTGGCCCGGTGCCTGTACATGCCGGATGTTCGATAATGGTTTTTTTTTTTTTTTTTTTTTGACAGGCAGAGTTAGACAGTGAGAGAGAGAGAGACAGAGAGAAAGGTCTTCCTTTACCATTGGTTCACCCTCCAATGGCCGCTGCGTCCAGCGCACTGCGCTGATCCGAAGCCAGGAGCCAGGTGCTTCTCCTGGTCTCCCATGCGGGTGCAGGGCCCAAGCACTTGGGCCATCCTCCACTGCCTTCCCGGGCCATAGCAGAGAGCTGGCCTGGAAGAGGGGCAACCGGGACAGAATCCGGTGCCCCAACTGGGACTAGAACCCGGTGTGCCGGCACCGCAGGCGAAGGATTAGCCTATTGAGCTGCAGTGCTGGCCTGGTAATGGTTTCTGAACCCAAATCCAGAACTTTCAGAAGAAAAGTGTTTCCTCCGCACGGTTCCGCATTCACCCTTGGCTTTTTGTTCTTGTGAAAACCAGAGAGCGGCCACTGCCTCCGACAAGGCTCTGAGTCTTATTGACAAGAGTTGCTAGGATGAGGGGGTGGGGGAAGAGAAAGGGAGTGGAGGGGGCTCTAAGGCTGGCGGGGGTGGGGAGACAGGTGGTGGTGGTGGTGGTCAGGGCACTGCTCTAGGTGACACCCCAAGATGTGCGGCACGGCCACTCTGTGTGAGGCAGCGTGGTCACAGTGGCCAGGGAGCTGTCCTGGCTGGAGGGAAATGGCCCTAGAGGGGTCGGGGAGAGGACAGGAAATGGAGGGCGCTGTGTGTTGAACTGCGGCCACTACATAAAAAATAGAAATATATGTAAGTCATAAACCTTAGTGCCTTGCAGTGGAGCCATAGTTGGGACTAGACTCCATGTGGAAGTAATTGAGTTAAGATTAAATCGTACTCAAGTAGGGCAGGCCTTTAATTCAATAAAACAGTGTCTCTTATTTATTTATTTTATTTGGGGTGGGGGAGAGTGGAGAGAGAGGGAGAGAGAAAGAGATTGATTGATTCCATTTGGTTAACTCCCCAAATGCCTGCGATGACTAGGGCAGAAACCAGGATCCAGGAGCTCAAATCAGGTCTCCCCTGCGGGTGGCAGGAGTCCAGCTACTTGAATCACCCCTGGCTGTCTCCCACGATGCACATCAGTGGGAAGGTGGAGTCTGGAGACAGAGGCGGGCACTGGACCCAAGCATTCTAATGTGTGCGTCTTTCACTGCTAGGCTAAATGCCAACCCCTAGACTGGTGTCCTTTATAGCAAGAGAAAATAAAGACAGAGGCAGGCAGGCAGGCAGGAAGAATCCCAGGTAACCACAGAGACAGCCTGGAGTGACGCAGCGGCAAGCCAAGCAGTGCTGTGGATTGAGGGGAAAGACGGCGACCTCCTGAGAATCCTGTCTCAAGGACAGGCTGCCCCGCGTATGCATGGGTGGTGGCCTCCCAGCCTCCAGAACGCGAGGGGAACAAAACTCCATGTCCACGCCATCCCGTGTGCACTTTGTCATGACAACTCTAGGAAACTGTTACAGCAGGAGGAAATCAATTACTTTCATCTTTCTTATAAAGACTGTAGTGTGTAACTGTCATTAAATTCCTCAAAGTTGGCCGGCACCGCAGCTCACTAGGCTAATCCTCCACCTTGCAGCGCCGGCACACCGGGTTCTAGTCCCGGTCAGGGCACCGATCCTGTCCCGGTTGCCCCTCTTCCAGGCCAGCTCTCTGCTGTGGCCAGGGAGTGCAGTGGAGGATGGCCCAAGTGCTTGGGCCCTGCACCCGCATGGGAGACCAGGAGAAGCACCTGGCTCCTGCCATCGGATCAGCGCGGTGCGCCGGCCGCAGTGCGCCTACCGCGGTGGCCATTGGAGGGTGAACCAATGGCAAAAGGAAGACCTTTCTCTCTGTCTCTCTCTCACTGTCCACTCTGCCTGTCAAAAAAAAAAAAAATTCCTCAAAGTCATTGGAAAAACACAGTGAGAAGATATTTTCTATGAAACAACTCGTCTTATGGCTCACCACCAGGGTCATATTCCACAGTTGGTATTATCAGCAAATTTACAAACAGAAGACAAAAAGATACATTTCTGTAAGATGTGCAAGAAAAAATGGGAGCTGTGATTATCTCTGGGTTATGGGAATATAGGTCCTTTTTCTTTTTCTGTGTTGTTGCTTTCAAATTTTCTGCATTGTGGGGGCAGTGTTGGGATGTAGCTGCCTGTGGCACTGGTTTGAGTCCCGGCTGTTCCACTTCTGATCCAGCTCTCTGTTGGTGGCTTGGGAAAGGCAGCAGAGGATGCTCTGGGTGTTTGATCCCTGGCGCCCACGTGGGAGACCTGCATGGAGCTCTGGACTCCTGCCTTCAGCCTGTGGAAGGCTGGAGCTCTGTGGGCCATGAGGCAGTGAATGAAAGATTCCTTCCTTCCTTCCTTCCTTCCTTCCTTCCTTCCTTCCTTCCTTCCTTCCTTCCTTCCTTCCTTCCTTCTTCCCTCCCTCCCCTTCCCCTCTTCCTCTCTTCCTCTCTCTCTGCCCCTTTCTCTGTAACTCTTCCAAACAAATAAATGAATCTTTAAAAAAACTTCCACATTGCAGTGATAAAAAATAATTTAGAAAGGAACAAAGCCTTACTTTCCAAGAGCTGCTGTTTTCATCAAAGCAAGGAATAGGATATTCAGTGACTTCTCGTCCTGGGGGCTCCTGGTGTGCGCCCAGCCTCTTAGGATAGAGCACACGGCTGAGGGGCACCCACATGTTCCCCTAGAAACTGGGGAAGATGAACCTCTCCTGCCAGGGCCAGAGGCTCAGGTTGGGGAACCTGTAAGTAGTTTTTTTTTTTTTCCTGATTTAGCATACTAAGATAGATAGCTACTCTTATTCCCAGTTTTCACAAATACAAGTGGACCTTCAAGTCCAGTGAATGAGTCTCTTGTCACGTTTACAATGACATAGACAGCTGTGGCTCTGCTATGCAGGCACACACAACAGCAACCTCCATCCCCTGCTACTCACAGCTAAAATTTGCACAAAATATGCAAACAGCCTGCACGCTCAGAAAGGTAATTTGAACTCTGGACTTTGGAGGAGTCAAAATTTGGTGACGGAGTGAGCTCCCGGGCCAGCAGGTGAGACGTCTGCGGCTCACACTGGAGTGCCTGGGTTCTGTGCCCAGTGCCAGCTCCTAACTCCAGCCTCCTGCTGATGCAGACCCTGGGAGGCAGCAGTGATGGCTCATATAAGTGGGTTCCTGCCACCCACATGTGAGACCTAGATTAAGGTCCTGGCTCCCAGCTTTGGCTCCGGCCTGGCCCAAGTCATTGCTGCTATTTGGGAAGTGGATAGGAGTATGCATTCCCTCTGTGTCTCCGCCTTTCAAACAAATGAAAAAAATTAAACATCTTGGTGAAGCACAGGCACGAGTGTCCCACTTTATCTTTCCTCTTTGCCCACAGAGCAGGTCGCAATTGTGGAACTGCAGGGTGGAGGCAGTATAGGGGCTAAGACTGCTAAGAATCTTGCCTTTCTGTCCAGAACAACCCAAAAAGGGGAGGAGGGGCTACAGGCTGGAGAGTGGAGAGAATTCCAGAGGGGAGCAAGCCAGGGAAGCAGCTCTGAGTGGACAAACCCCAATCTCAGACCTCAGCCATCTCGGGATGGCTCAGGCAACTGAACTCATAGCTCAGTCATGGCCGAGTCCTGGACTCAGCCTTGAGTGGCCCAAAGCAGGTCCGAAGCAACACAAGAAAGGGTTTGAAGACTGAACTAGGGATCAAAGCATAGAGCTTGGATATGGAGCCTCACCGGGTTTATTGTTCTCTATTTTGATGTTGGCAGTGATGGTCTAGATGTACACACTTGTCAAGACCCATCGAATACAAAACCGCACTTTAGATAAAGTTGCTTTTGAGCGAAAGAACAGTGACACCTACTAGTGTCTTCACAGTGATGAATGCAGAATCGGGGAAGAAGGCAGCAGGTACGAGGGGAGACACATCCACCTGCTAAGCTGGGTGGCCTTCAGCGAACGGACCTTTTGGACTGTTTCTGCATCTGTCAAGCAGGGATTATAACTACTCCTCTGATGGATTCTGGGAGGACTACATGGTTAACATAAGCACCGGCCCAGGGAGGTCCAATCAGCAGATGTTAGAGGAGCTCACCTCCAGATGACCACTCTGCACGCAAGGCCATGAACGTTCCTGGGAGAGACGTTCCCTGTGGCAAGGCTGCAGGCAGAGCCTTAGCACCTGCTACAGCCCCCTGCCTCAGAACAACTTTGCACAAGTGCCACCCTTGCTCATCAATTTCCCTGAGAGGACAAGCAATGGAAAAGGTCACCGACTAATTCTGCCAAGGATCCCTTTTCACAGGAACACCTCACTCTCCCAAGACATAGTTTCCTGGATTACACTCCGAGAATGTATTGGAAAACGCTGACCTCTTGAAATAAACCCGGGACTGGGAGTCGGGAGACCAAGCCTCTAGTTCAGGTTGTGTACAAGTACTTTTACCTCTCTGGACCTCAGAGTCCCTGTTCTGCAAACTGGGGGTGTGAGGACAGACTCTCTCCTCTAAGATGTTTTTGGATCTAACTGTCCACAATTGCATGGCTTCTGCACTGGGAGGGAAGTGGACCTGAGGATCTCTAAATTTCCAAGTAATTCTTCCAAAAAGGTCCATTTTTTGCAACTCTAAAATCTCAAAAAAAACAGAACAAAAAATTAATTTCCCCATGGAATGAAAATTTCCAGAAGCGTCACATCTCAATTCTTGGCATACAAATGCATCATTTTCCACCAGCTCTAAACACCACTGGTTCATCTGTGTAATGTTTCCAGATGCTTCTGCAATTAGCTGTGTTGTATTTAAATTCTGTCCATTAAATTGATTAAGATGTTCCCTCTTCTCTTCCAACAAAGCCGTCTATTGGCAAAAAATAATGGCATAATAAAGGGCAATATGATAGCCACTCTGTGGGCAGGTGGTTCACACAAAACCGGTTAAGTGATTTATTTTCCAATGCTAAGTCATGATCTTTCTCTACCTCTGCATCTCCAATTTCAACTGGGATGGCTATAACAATGCCTTACGTAAGATGAAGGAGTAATAGATTCACCTCCCTTATGAGTGGTGTACACCAGAACATTCTGGAATATATCCGCTATTTTCCCACACATACACATTCTCGATTTCACTTGTGATTGATCAACAACTAGTATTGACAACTAATTACTTCCTAAATAAATCATGAGATGTGCCAATATTGTAGAAATATCAATTCATATCACATTTGCATGCATATTCAACAAAATCACAATCTAATCAAGTTATTGTTTTTAATAGAAATTGGCAGGATGTTTGGCAAGTCAAAGATCCAAGAATAACCCAAGACAATCTTGGCAAATGAAGCTGGAGGAGTTACATTAGCAGTCACAAGAATTATAAAACTTCACTAAGATAGTATGGCATTTGCCCCATAAGAAACAAATAGACCACTGGACATTTGATTTATGACCAACACTGCAATGTACATCTGAGCAGAAATTATGGTCTTTTCAATGAAGGTTGCTGAGTCCATTGGATATCCAATTAGACTACCCCAAAATCTTGATCCCTGTCTTGAACCATACACAAAAATGAATCTCAAATTTGTTAAATATCTAAAAGGAATAAACAATTTTTTCTTAACCAGGGCACAGGAAGTGCTAATCATGATGGCAATGATATAGGACTTGATGAAAAGTAAATCTTCCGTTCATCAAAGTGGAGCATAAAAAGAATAAAAAGTGGAAACCACAGAGGGGGAGAATATATTTATACTCCATAGAACCACACAAGGCTTACACAGACTCTGGTAAAGCATAGCTCTACATCAAGAAGAAAAAGGCATTTTTTAATGGTCAAAAGGCTTCTAAAGATGTTTCACAAAAGAGTACAAAAAATGCCGAATAAACAAAGATACTTAAACTTTAGTCATCAAGATAATGCAAATGAGATGCAAACACACCTACCAGAATAGCTAAAAATTAAGAAGACTGACAATTTCAAGTGTTGGGAAGTATTCAGTCACTGGAATGCTGTGTGCTCTTGCGAGAGGATGAATTCATGCAACCACTTTGGAAAATGGGCAACTTTCAGTGGAACTGAACCTACGCATACCCAGAGACCCAGCAAGTCTGCTCCTGGGTATACACCCAATAGAAATGTGGACACGCATGCTCAAAACACTGGATACAAGATTCTGAACAGCCTCAGTTGAAAAACAACCTATACATCCATCAGTAGTGTGTGGTAGGGTAGCTGTCTGGTGCAGCAGTGAAAATGCTGCTTGCAATGCCCTCATTCCAAACTGAAATGCCTGGGTCCGAATGCCAGCTCCACTCCCAATTTCAGCTTCCTGCTAATGTGCACCTGGGAAGGCAGCAGGTGGTGGTCCAAGTACTTGGGTCCCTGCCACCCATATAGGAGACCTGGATTGAGTTCCAGGCTCCTCACTTTGGCCGGGCCAGCCCTCACGATTGTGGGAATTTGGGAAGTGAACTAGCTGATCGAAGATCCTTCTCTCTCTCTGCCTTTCAAATAAATAAATAAATAAATATTTAAAAATCTAAAAATATTTGTGTCACATGTTCAATGAAATGCTATATAGCCATGAAAAACAAATGAACCATTTCTATATATAAGGATATTAACTCTCAAAAACATTGAAAGACATCAGAAACAAACAAGGCAAATACAGTTGGTACCACTGCAATGTGATTACAGCAGAATGTGCTCCTAAAATCACTCTGATATACAAATGCATGCAACTAAAATCACAGGGCATATGAGGTGCAGGGTTAGGGACATAACCCTCAAAGGCTGTGCTAATGACACATTAAAAAAAAGAAATCTAATAAAAATGGCAGGACAATTTTACATACATGAAATAGCTAAGAAAGCATAAAAACTAAAATACACAGCAATTTATGTTGAAAAAGAGCTGATGTTTCAGGGGCTGGCACTGTGGCACAGCAGGTTAATGCCCTGGCCTGAAGTGCTGGCATCCCATATGGGCACCAGTTCAAGACTCGACTACCCAACTTCCGATCCAGCTCTCTGCTATGGCCTGGGAAAGCAGTAGAAGATGGCCCAAGTCCTTGGACCCGTGCACCAGCATGGGAGACCCAGAGGAGGTTCCTGGCTCCTGATCAGCGCAGCTCTAGCCTTTGTGGCCAACTGGGGAGTGAACCATCGGATGGAAGACCTCTCTCTGTCTCTCTGCCTCTCCTCTCTGTAACTCTTTCAAATAAAAAATAAATCTTTAAAAAAAAAAAAGAGCTGATGTTCCTCTGTAGAAGGGTTTCAGCTTGGGAGCTATGGTAAAGTGGGTGGAAGTGGGGTTACATGCGGTTGGATGGAGTGTGGAACGCCAGCTGTGGGTGGGTGCGGTTCCTAGCACACTCAATGGACTCCAGGGACCAGTAGAGGTTTGAGAGGTGTGTGTGCGTGTGCATGTGTGTTTATTCCTATGGGGCTCAGTTCAGCTGGCTACAGCTTTCTGCATTCATTTAAGAGTTTCTTGAGGACAAAATTGCAAATCAGCAAACACTAAATTACATTATGCTCAAATTGTTCCCTAATGGATCAATCATGATGGAAATTTGCATTTTCAAAATAAGCATTATAGCAGAATTGATAGTACCTTGCTACTCTATTCAAACAAAGTTTAAACACAGGCAAAATGTATCAATGTTGCTGGATAACAAGATGTTGGTTACCCCAGAAGGGGTAAGAACAGAGATCTCAAGGAAACACTTCCAAGTGAGTGCTAGGGCTGGCTAAACAGATAGGTTCAGTTGGTAAAACTTCATCAATCAGGCCACACTCTTAAAACCAAGCAGTTTCTATGTACACTGCCTTTAAGTTCAAAAATGGAATTCTACTTTTAAAATTGAAAAATAAAGTGTCTCTTTTAGGAAGGCTTCCTTGGCTTTTAAGACACATGCGATTGTCTTGCCTCTGTGCCCTACACACACTGAGACATTCAGTTCTCCCCCAAAATGCATGCTGATCACCAATACTCTTGTCACACATATTTATATAGCTCTTTCATGTAGCATTCAGTATCTTATCAACCGATCCTAAAAGTCCAGCGTTTTCTTAGTGGTGTGATGTAGTAACTATATCAGGAAAGAAGAAATTAGATGACATGGGTTCAAACCCCAGCTCTCCCATTTATGCTCTGTGTGGGTTTGACAGGTCACTTAACTTATGTTCTAGTTTGATCTGTATCGTAGGACTATAATGCAATTGAAAGTGCTTGTGACCTGTCAAGAGAGACATATACATGGAAAATGCTACTGCAATATTCTCACGTTTAAGCCCCCATATTCTCTTGTCTGTCTGAGTCGGTGATGTCTTGGATATCGTGATCCCCAACAAGAAACATGGCTAGTATTCACCTAAATGTTTATTGGTGCTATTTTAAATACAGCCCCATATGTAATTAAGGCTTCCACAGACACATTTTACCAGTGAGGAATTTGATGCTCTGATAGATTTATTTTCATCAGGAGACCGCACAACCTCTTGAGGTAGGTGCAGATCTACAGACATTGCAAAATCTGCATAGTCAACTTGAGTCAGAACCCTGCCATCTGTGCTCAGAGAAGAGTTTAAGCACAGCTCACTTTCTCCCTATAACACCCGGTAGCCGCCATCAATTCTCTTCCTAAGGCCCCTTCTCCAAAAATTCTACTTATTTTTTGTTTCAAATTAAAGAACGGCAGAAACTTGGTAGGCTTCTAAACCCTGATGCTGATTATTTTGATAACTTCATCCAGATTACCTGTATATAGTACAGTGGCCTAGAGTCATTGAATTGCATCTATATGCTAAACTCAGTGGGAGAGAGGTTCCTGCTCAGAACAATGCTTGTTCCTTCTTAGCAATGGATCATCTTTTCAGCATGAAGAGACGGGCACTAAGGCAGTGCACTGGAAGGGAGATTCATAGTTTCCCAGAGTGTTCACTAAAACTGGCATTAACAGATCAACCATGGTAGAGTATCTCAGAGACAGATAACAAGCATTGCAATCAGAGCCACCAGTGCCATTTAAAAAATTGTTTTATTTATTTATTTGAAAGGCAAGGAGAGAGATCTTCTACCCACTGGTTTACTCTCCAAATGCCTGCAACAGGTAGATCTTGGCCAGAGTGAAGTCAGCAGCTCTACCTTGGTCTCCCACATGGGTGGCAGGGATCAAAGAACTTAAACCATCACATGCTGCCTCCCAGGTGCAACAGCAGGAAGCTTGATGAGAAGCTGAGGTGGACCTTGATTCCAGGCACCCTGTGTGAGATGTGGGCATCTCAAGTGGTGGCTTAACCCACAACACCGTAATACCTGCCCAACTACTGGTGCTCTTTAAAATACAGAGTCCTGGGTGCCACTCAAGACTCTCAGAATCCCTTTCCGCTAGGGGCTCAGGAGTTTGCATTTTAAATAAGCATTCCAGGTGACTCTGATGGAAAATAGTTAGGAAACAACTGTACTGGAGGTTGAACAGAAGCATAGCTGGTACACTGATTAAAGATGACACCAAGGGGAGCATTCTCATTAAGAAAGCTGTTTTAGGCCAGCAAAACCCTGGAGTCACTTAACATTGTGTTCCTAACGGGAAGTGCAGCTAGCGGACGTCGACTCTGCATTAAGCCACAGACAGGAGGCAGAAGCAAGTGCCATGCATATTTAACACTGAGTTGTCCCAGCAAATAAACAGAATCAGAACACTTCCTGCGTGCCATTCTGTGGACTCATCGGGGCTCACGACCCAGGTGTTCCTGCCATTTCAGCAAGCCCCCACTTCTCAGCATTCATCTGCTGACTGGATACATTGATCAAGAACTTCCTCGGGACAGCCTGGGAAAGTCACCTTATGCTAAGCTGCAAATATAAGGACACCAGAAATGCCAAGCTAGCATTATGGAAAGCAGGGACTAGCGTGGTTTCTAAAAGATGAGCAGTGAACTACTTCTTTGGATTGATAAAGTGGTGGAGGAAGGAGAAAATGGAATGGGATAAGACAGGAGGATGGAAGGAAGGGCAAATGGATAAATGAATGGACTGATGGAAGTAAGAGCGGTTAGGCAGATGGGGGGATGATGAACAGGTGGATGGAAGAACAGGTAGAAGAACAATTATCTTTTAGCTCTAAACTATTTGTAGCAGTTTATTGGGATACAACTCACATACCACCTAATTCACCCATTTAAAGCATACAACTCAATGGCTTTGCATAAATTCACAGGACTGTGCAACCCCCACCACCACCAATTTTATGGTATTTCACCCCTTCCAATAAGATACCCATGCCCATTAATCATCACCCTACAAACCTCTAGCCCTCTCAGTTCTCAGCAATTCCTAATCTATTCCTTGTGTCCATGGTATATTCCCAAAATTTTCATAGAAATAAAATCATATGACTGATTTCTTTCATGTGTAGGATGTTTCAAGCCTTGCCCATTCTGCAGCACTCAGTATTTTTAATTACTGAATGGTGTCCATGGCATGGATATTTCAAATATTATTCAGCCATTCATCAGTTGGTGGACTTATGAGTTGCTTCTACTTTCTGACTATTTTGCATAATGACACCATGAACATTCATGTACCAGCTTTTTCATTTTTCTTGAGTATATGCCTGAAGTGAAACTGTTAAGCTCAGAGGGTAGCTCTGTTTAACTATTTAAGGATTACCAGAGAGTACTCCAAAGTGTCTGTCTCTCTTGTTCCATTCTCACCAGCAGTGTATTAGGGTTCTGATTTCTTCACATCCTTGCCAACATTTATTACCTTATACTTTTTTCAATGATAGCCTTCTTAGTGGTTGTGAAATGCTATCTCATTTGATTTGCATTTTGCTGGTGGCTAATTATGTTGAATTTCTTTCCATGACTTTGTTGGTCATTTGCATATCTTCTTTGGATGAATATTTATGTAGAGCTCTTTGCCCGTTTTAAATTGGTCTGTTTTTCTTTTCATTTTTGAGTTATATATTCTAGATACAAGTTCCTTAATAGATAGATGATTTATAAAACTTTTCTCATACTGGCTTTATTTTTACTTTCTTGATGGTCTCCTTTGAAACACAGAAGTTTTTGTTTGTTTGGTGTGTTTATTTTTATCTACTTGGAAGGCAGAATACCAGAGAGACAGAAACAGAGAGAAAGATTTTTTCCTCCACCTGCTATTTCACTCCCCAAATGCCTGCAATAGCCAGTTTGGGCCAGGCTGAAGCCAGGAGCCTAGAACTCTAACCAGGGGGCAGAGACCCAAGCAGTTGATTCATCAACTGTGCCTCCCAGGATCCATTAGCAGAAGACTGGAAACAGAATAGACAGGACTCAAACTGGCACTCTGATACGGGATGCAGACAGGCATCCCAGGTGGCGGCTCAACCTGCTGGGCCACAAGGCCCAACCCCACTAAAGATTTTAATTTTGATGATGTCCAACTGATCTATATTTTGATATTTATGCCCTTGGTGTCATATCTAAAAAACCATTGCCTACTTAAAAGCCATGATGATTTATGTTTATATTTTCTTAAGAGAGTCTTATATTTAGCTCTGAAATCTAGGTCTTTAATCCATTTTGAATTAACCTTTGTATATGATATGAGGTGTGGGTTCCACTTTATTATTTTTTTGATAAAGGAGCTGTGTGGCATCCTCATAATGTTAGTATGATAATACTGCCAATAACAAACTACCAATAGTAAGGGTTTCCATGTGCCATAGACTGTGAAAACCACCCAGGAGATGGGTAATCTTCTCAGTTTACAAGAGATTCTCTGTGTTGGAGAGGTTGTATAACTTGTAAAGGGCTCCATTGTGTCTGACTCTTGAGGCCTTTACTATCATCCTACACTGTCAACATGACACAGCCCTCAGAAATTAGGGAAGGTTTCAAATTTACTCAACTTCTAGTAGCTGCCAAACAGGAATTCACTAATAAAGAACTCACCTAACACATTCTATATATATTTGAAGCACACTGTCTCTTCTTAGATTCAACTAAAGTATTTGAGTCTAAGGAAAAATCAGGATTTCTATAGAATCTAAGAAAGATGTCTGCTTCTGGCAGTGTAAGGTAAGTTATTTGGATCAATTCTCCAACTGAAAGGAAAAGAAAACCCACAACTGCCAGATAAATGTAAGAAAAGGCTGGAGATGTAAACAGCGTCTGGCAAGACAGGAAGGAACTACCAGGCCAAAACCTAAGACAAATTGAAAAAAAAAAGAAGGCAAGCGAAGGTCTTAAAGCTGCCTTGATGGTGAAGACATCTACGTGTCCAAACCATACTGCAACCTTTGGGGAAAGGAACAGAAATAAAATCCTAGAGCCTATTAAAAACAAATCTGATGACATACACAAGCACCTTAAGCTGAGATCCAGAAATCAATCAGGTTAAAGATGAACCAGAAGTAAACCTAGCTCCCTTCGTCCAGAGGAGAAAGGCAGGGGAGTGAAAGCCTCCTTAAGGGATGCAACCATGGGCCAGTTCTTGTCTGGCAGATAGAAGCTCAGAATTTGTCTGGAGGAAGGTACCTCCACACTAGGCCCAAAACATATCTCATGTGCAATTATGCAAGATGATGAGCAGCACACAGTCAAAAATAACCAAGTATACAGAGAAAGAGACATGGTTAAGATTCAGCAGGAATAGAATAAAGAAGATATAACACAGAGATTAAAAATACAGAAACTACCACACATAGATTACAAAGCAATTATGCTTAACACTGTGTTAAAAAAAAAAAAAGACAAATCTGAAAATCTTTATAGAGAACAAGAAATTCTAAAAATGTGTCCCTTTCAGAACAAACCAGGCCTTGGAAAAAGTATTAATTCAGTTTATTGTGCAAGCTATCTCTACAAAGGATCTCTCTTTATTGTAGCATTTTTCTTGGCACTTGTACACCCCGTTAAATTTGAAGGGCAATGGTAAGGAAGCAGTGTAGAAGTTTGTAGTGGTCATTCTCTTTTGCAAACTTCAGAAATTAATCTCTGGTGAACTACTTCCCATCCTCCAAAAAAAAAAAAAAAAAAAGGACAAGAGGACAAGCCATAAGTATGGAACATGGGTATCCACCTCAGGTAGCAAAACCATGAAACTGTACCAGTTACGAAGATGTAGGTGATTCCCTAAAGTCCACAACAGAAAAAGTCTGAAGATTTCTTCTACCATTCCCATCGTTGACATCAGGTAGCCATGGCTGAGGCCCTGGTCATCGCCACACACACGCACAGAGCCTCCTCACTGTCCCCCTGCTCCTAGTCCTCTTCTCTTCCCAATCAGCCCCCACATTGTTTCTAGACAAGCATTCAATCATGAGAACCGGGTCAGCTCTCCTGCAAAAATCCCTGCCTGCTAAGGAGGAAGTCCACACCATTTACTGTGGCGAACAGAGCCTTTCCCTGGTCTCCAGGTTACACTTCTGGTGTGCACGGGTGCCTCCAGCCTATTCACCAGTGTCACACCTTCCTCTCCTGCCATGACAGCATGGTGCTCATGGTCTCCCAATACACTACTTTATGGTCCCACGCCTCTATGTACACTACGTCTGGTCCCTACCCTGGAATCTCAGGGGAAATCAAGTGGTAGCTGGTTATTTAGATTTGTTTTAAAATAAACTTATGGATGCATCCCTAAATCATTTGCCTTTTTGTTCCCACAGTACCTGTCAAAGCATTCTCTCCCAAAGCACTGTGGCACATCTGGCCTGGCTTTTATACCACATCTGATTATCACAGTACCCAATGCACTCAGTACAATGGCAGCAGAACCATAGGCAATCTCTCTCCTTCTAGCAATTTTCTCTGTAAAAAACCTTAGCCTCATAGCCAGACCTCTTTCCTGGCTCAGATAGTCTCAGATGCTTCGTACACTTCTTATTTCCCAGCTGTGTACTTTCACTTCTTTTAGTAAAATCCTTGCAGATAATAGCAATTTTGTACAGCGATGTAAAAGTTACAGCCCAACCCTCCATTAATCTTGCTGGGGCAGCCATGAGATGAGAAAAGTAATCAAGAATCAGGCTTCCAATACGAGAAAACTAAGTTATGGGTAACGGCAGACACAAACCAAATTTTAAAACCGGATCAAGAATGGTTTTGTGAAGTTCTCTGGTTTCCTCTAGGCTCAGCAACAAATACCTTTCTGAGAAAAGCACAGCTCCACACACGGGGCTGTGCGGCCAGCAGACGTTCAAGCGCAGTCTGGCTGCGATGTCCTTTATGCTGTCCAACATCTTCCAAGTTTTCTGCGATGGACAAATGGCAGGATGCAAATGGTCCCCTCCTGTACCTGACTCAAAAATGCATTAAAAGAACTTCTCATTGAAAAGACTCAACTTAGAACCAAAACAAATCAGAATGGCCTACCCATTCAATATGCAAAAAAAAGGGGGAATTGGGTATCAAGCAAAAATCCACATTCTTGGGCATAAACTGAGTGGGCCGTGACTTCCTATCAGCTGGCCAGAGACATCTTCCTGATGCACTCTGGGCAGAGTTCTATTCCTCTTCTAGCTCTCCACTGTCTGTTTTCCTCTCCTGTTAAAAGCCATAGGTTACAGGTAACTCTCTTGAGTGCATGACCCTAACTCCTAGGTGACTTCTAACAGCAAAGGGACACAATTGCTTTTTAAAACAAAATATTGAATTTCCTCTTTTCATTTGACTGATAGGTGAGTCTTGCCATTCCCTGTCCCCCGCCAAGGTCACATGAAAATGCAACCCCTCCCCGCTCCTGCCCGCCAAAAAACTCCCGAGTCGAGTTGCCTGGAGACTGAACTAGAGCTAAAATTAGCAGCTGCCTCCTTCTCTGGGCAAGAGTGGGCAGCAGCCGGAGCGTAGCAGCCACCACAGGAGAACAAAGGCGGGCAGAGGCACGTGGGCATGGCATGTAGCTCAGGCTGGCCCCAGGGACACGGGCTCTGGGGCCTGGGGTCAGCAGGACACCGGGAAGCTCCCACATGGAGCTGGCTCAGCCCTACCTGCCCTCCCAGGAAGCCTTGGCCTGCCAGCCCAAGGTGGGAGAGAAGCAGGGGTAAGGGCAGTGACAGAGGCTGTCAGACACTTGTTTCTATCTGCTGCTTCCCGTAGAATCAGTCACTGGCGACAAAAGGATCCAAAGGCAGTGACGGGCATACAGGCAGGGGGTGGCTGGAAGTCTTTAACAAGCAGCTTATTGGTGAAGGACTGGAGGGTCCCTGGGGGTCCATATTTCTGCTCTCCCACCTTTCCCACTTGCATCACCACTCTATGAAGGGACGGGCATCACCCAGGTAACACAGGCGCCCTCTGTGTTTTCCTGGTTCTGCAGCTCCTTGGGACCCTCACTGGGCCTCCCCTAGCTCTAGGGTGGCCACAGGACATTGGTGTGACTGGGGATGTGATTACTCCTGCCATTACTCCACGTGTTGGGACCTCAGTCCCCTGGCCCTGTCCAGATGGCACAGCTGAGTCTACCCACTACAGTGTGGAACTGCAATACCACAAAGGGGAGTCTCGGACCCTTTAGCTGCTGGACTCACACTCTGACTGCGTTTCTTAAAGTGGAGAAGCAGCCAGTACCTTGTCCCACCTCCACCTTCCCACCCCACGCAACAGAAAGTCCCCTATGTGGGCTTCCTAGGACTTCCACACAGAAGACCCCAAAATGTAGTTGGCACAGTGGGGTAGCAGCTAAGACCACCATCTACAGTACCGGCATCCCATTTGGGTGCCAGTTCCAGTCCCAGCTGCTCCACTTCCAATCCAGCTCCCTGCTAACGTGCCTGGGAAAGCAACAGCAGATGGCCATGTCCTTGGACCCCTGCACCCAACTGAAGAGCCTGGCTTTGGCCTGGCCCAGCCCTGGGTGTTGCCACCACTTGAGGAGTGAAACAGCAGAAGACCTCTCTCTGTCTCTGCCACACCCTCTTTCTAACTCTGACTTTCAAATAAATACATCAATCTTTAAAAAAAAAAAAATTTAAAAAGACAGCAGAGCCGCTCGGAGTTTTGGAGCCAGAGTGAGAGGCTGAGGTGTGGGCAGGCCCAGGCTCCCTCGCAGGGCAGCCCCTTCTGTCCTATGCCAGCCTCTGGGTGGCCCCAGGACTTCCTGGACGCTCCAGACCCTGCCTCCATCGTCACACGGCTCTTCCCCGCCATGACTGCCCATCATCTCTGGGAGTGTCTGCTGTTAAATTTCCCCTTTGTATAAGGACACCAGTCACATTGGATTAGGGCCCACCCTAAGGCCCTCATTTTAACTTGTCACCTGAGGAAAACCCTACTTCCAAATGAGGCCACATTTTGAGGTGCTGGGGTGAGGACTTCAACACAATTCACCCCATCATGGCCCCTCTGCCATGCTTTACCCTTCTGGGGGTTTCCTTTGCAAAGAACACTCCACAGAGCAGGTGACGGGCTCAAGGCAGCAGCTGACAGGCTGCAAGAAGCCTAAGTCAGTGCAGAGAAAACCCGTCCAGATGAGGCTCCACTGCCTGGCGATGTGACCCTCGGACCCCCTGAGCAGTCCCATGTGACACTGAACAGATGCTGAGCACACAAAATTCATTCTCCCCTGACTTTAAGACACAGAGTTATGTTTCTCTACAGTTTCCCTCCCATTCGCGGAACAGTCACTGAAAAATTTGAGTGCCTTAATTATACCCAAGAGAGGTGACCACAATGCCCGACAGAATTCCTGAGGCAAGGACAAGTCCCTCTGGATCCCTCTTTCTGGTCTTTACTGCAAACAGAAGAGACACTAGCAGCTCACGTCGCTGCCTCCGGCCACCCCTGCAGCACTGCCTGGCATAGGACGTCACGGCCACGGGCTTTGAGCCCCACGGCAGCCACCGGGAGGTCATTTTGTTTCTCTGGGCATTCAAACAGCAGGGCAAAACAAGGTGACCTCCACAATCCTCTGTTTTCTTGAGCTACATAAGGGTGATTTTTTTTTTTTTAATTTTTAATTTTTTTATTTTTTTGACAGGTAGAATGGACAGTAGAGAGAGACAGAGAGAAAGGTCTTCCCTTTTTTGCCGTTGGTTCACCCTCCAATGGCCGCCGCGGTAGGCACGCTGTGGCCGGCGCACCGCGCTGATCCGATGGCAGGAGCCAGGTGCTTCTCCTGGTCTCCCATGGGGTGCAGGGCCCAAGCACTTGGGCCTTCCTCCACTGCACTCCCAGGCCACAGCAGAGAGCTGGCCTGGAAGAGGGGCAACCGGGACAGGATCGGTGCCCCGACCGGGACTAGAACCCGCTGTGCCGGCGCCGCAAGGCGGAGGATTAACCTGTTAAGCCACGGCGCCGGCCTTACATAAGGGTGATTTTATTAGAAGCAAGGCTTATGAGCGACACAACCCAATGTCTCAGTAAACCCAAGGAGAAAGTTCAACACCCTGTGCACCTGCCAGGGGAGTGAGACACCCGCCTCCCCCTCCCCCCACACACATCGACTGAGCAGGCTCAGGATAAAACAACTGTAGGGATGCAGACCAGCCAGCAGTGAACTTGGCTTGCAGGCTGCGGGCTAGGCTGTCGACCCCAGGAACCATGCGTCCTGATTCTTGTCACCCTCCCAGTGCCCTGCAGAGACGGAGTAAGGATCAGAACAAAGTGTGTATCACAGTCTCTCTGACAGTGACACCAGGGATGGTTGGCAGTACAAACAGAGGGGCCTGTTCTGAGTTAGGCCTACCGAGCAGGGAGGGAAGAGTGGAACGATATAAAGAACCTGGCGGTTGGAGTCCATAGGCTTGTTGTCATATCATTCTGGACAAGTTTGCTCACCTCTCTGAGCCGCACAGGGATTAGGCATACTTTGATGACGTCTGCCCAAGCTGTCTCACAAGGCTGTGGAGATTGACTAACCAAATGGGAAATTACTTTTAAAAAAAAAGATTTATTTACTTGAAAGGCAGCATTATAGGGAGAGAAGGAGAGACTGAACTTTCATCTGCTGATTCACTCCCCAGATGGCCACACAGACATGGCTGGGCCTGGCCAAAGCCAGGAGCTTCATCTGGGTCTTCCACATGGGCAGCAGGGGTCCAGACACTTGGCCCTCGTTGCTGCTTTTCCCAGCCCATTAGCAGGGAGGTGAATTGGAAAAGGAGCAACCCAGACATGAACTGGTACCCATATGGTACGCCAGCTTCACAGGTAGTAGCTCTACCCACTATGCCACAATGCCAGCCCCAGGGAAGTCACTTAATAAATAAAGAGTTTTTTTTTTTTTAAAAAAAAATAGGGGATGCTACTAAGGGGCATTAAATTATATACCATTAGAGGAGTCAGGAAAATCTCAATGCCAAGTCGAGACATCTATGCAAAGTGAAGCAAGAGCACAGTTGGTGGACAGCTGGGGCTCTGGCTGGCCTTGCAGCCTATGCAGAATTTCACTTGGTCAGGCTGGACCAGAGGCAAGCTCCTTTAAGCTAGCTCAGCCTGAGGTCCCAAGGTCCCATATTTTATGTATGAATCACACACAGCACACATGCACACACATAAGAGTGTCTTTGATCATGTCACTGCCCTGGGTAGAACTGACATAGGCCTAAACTACAAGACCATCTCTTGACCTTCCCTAACCAAAACAACATAGAAGTCCAATTTACCATGTGGGGAGGCGAGAAAGTCTCTAGAGGGAGAAGGAGAGATGGCCAGAACAGAGAGAGTAAGGAGAGAGAACCAAATGGGGCCAGCTTCATGGGAGTCACCTACGCCTGGTGACTTGCTCATGGAGACAAAGGCACACTCGTGTGCAGCTCCTCCGCCTCCTCCCCGGGCACAGACTGCATCAAGTGAGCACATCCTGCACTCCTACCTGTGTCAACACCCTTCGCACCGTGACTCTGAGGCTCCTTCCATCAGGGGATGGAGTCAGTCTCCCCTGCCCTCGAGCTTGGGCTGCCCTGTGGCATGCTTCGGCCACGACAAGGCTGCAGAAGTAACAGCGGCGCCAGTTCTGAGATGTTACAAGATTTTCTTGGTGGGTCCAACATAAGCACACAGGTCCTTCCAATCGAGACGTAGGAGGGGCCAGAGTAAGATAAAGAGGATGTGGTGACAGAAGCAGAGTAGCAGGGAGAACGAGATTTGAAGATGCTCCCCTGCTGGCTTTGCAGATGGAGCCGAGGGAAGCCAAACTCCGGAGGCCGGAAATGGCAAAGAAACAGATTTTCCCCAAGAGTCCACAGAAGGAACAGCTGCCAACACCTTGACTGCAGCTCAGGGAGACTCATTTCAGACTTCTGGCCTCTCTGTTCCATGAAAGAATATTCCACGTACTCCACAGAGGAGTAAATGCACATGGTCTTAAGCTGTTCAAGCGTGCAATCATGTTACAGTGGCCATGGGACACTACGTGTGTGATAACTCAGAGCGAGTGGTCAGTCCCCAGGGCGCCTGAGAAAGAAACTCAACAGCGGGCCCTGCTACCCAGAAGATTTTCCTGCCAGGGCTGAGACACCGCACGCCAGCAACTCTTGCTAGATGTATCCTTCTGCTACAGGAACGTTACTGAGTCCTTTATGGAGTATTCCTAATTTCTAACACTTTTTAGAATGTTCAATAGTGAAAGGCGAAAGATTTATATAATCTGAAAAGAAACACTCCCTGGAATATAGTCAAAGAGAATGAAATCAGCATACAAAAAATTACCTGACCTCCCGTGTTTACAGCAGCTCCATTCCAAATAGCTAAGACATGAAATGTACCTAGATGACCGCCGGCTGATGACTAGGTAAAGGAAACGTGGCGTACACACAGGATGGAGCACTACTCAGCCACAAAAAGGAGTGAAATCTTGACATTTGCAACAAAATGGATGCAACTGGAGAACATTATGCTAAGTGAAATAAGCCACACTCAAAGACAAAAATCATGTTGTCTCTTATTTGTAGTAGTTACTATACAGACTATGAAAATTGTGTGGGTAGCATATCATTTGGTACATCAAGAGTGTTTCACTGGGGCCGGTGCTGCGGCACAGCGGGTTAAAACCCTGGCCTGCAGCACCGGAATCCCATATGGGGCGCTGGTTCTAGTCCCAGCTGCTCCTCTTCCGATGCAGCTCTCTGCTATGGCCTGAGATAGCAGAAGATAGCCCAGGTCCTTGGGGCCCTGCACCCATGTGGGAGACCCAGAATAAGCTCCTGATCGGTGCAGCTCCAGCTGTTGCGGCCAACTGGGGAGTGAACCAGTGGATGGAAAACCTCTCTCTCTCTCTCTTTCTCTCTGCCTCTCCTCTGTGTAACTCTGACTTTCAAATAAAATAAATAAATCTTTAAAAAAAAGAGCGCTTCACTGAATCATTCCATGTGAATGACAATATACTCATTTCACACATTGCAAACAAAGAAATGGGGAACAGTGAGGACTTTTGGGGTACTAGTAGTATTTTGTTCTTAATTTAGCCACTGATTATAAGTGTGATCAGATGACAAAAACTCATTTATTTGTACACATATGTGCATTTCTTGGTATTTATAGTATATTTCAATACATTTTTTAAAATGTTCAATAGTGATTTAAGAGACCAATAAAAATAATCTTCTGGTCACTGGTGCATGGGATAGAAATGAGAACAAGGTTACCATTTCACACTTCCTCCTATCTTCAGCTTCCAGTCCCAGAAGCAAGGGGCAGTGGGCTGGGGGTCCCCTTTGTATGCCCAGCTGGCCTCTCACTGGCATGGCAGGTGCTGAACTGGTTCTGTACTCACTAGTACAAAGCAGTAATAGTAACTGCAATAAGCAGTCAAATGAATTAGTAACATAGATGCTAGGATGTGTGGTGCATGTCAGAAAACACACATGTCCTGTAGTCCCAAGTACTCTGCCAACTTGTACCTTAGAGCGGAGATGAATCAGGCTGCAGCCACATCACTGGCTACGCAGCTCCGCTAGGCATAGTTCAGTTAGAGAATAAAGGAGACTTATTTACATTTATGCTCTGGTTTGACCTTGATGTTTATTACTCTATGTATAATAGGTTTCTAAGTCTATCAGTCTATCTATAATAGGCTTCTAAACCCATCAGTCCGCAGATTCACAACTGGGGAGCAGGTAAAATATGGTTCAATCAGAGATCCATGGTAAGTGGACGTGAAGAGATTTCAGATATTACATGCTCATAAATCCTAAAATACAACATGAATTCATTTGTATTTGAGTAACTGCATCGAAGCTACACTGGTTTTACTGGATTTTCTATTTAAGGAATCTTTAAAATGTTCCCACAGTCCACCAAACTCTTTTCAAAATGAATCATGGAAACTCCCAATTAGCAGGAAAAAGTTTCACATAACCTCCGAGAAAATGAGGTTTCAACACACTCTGGTGGGAAGCCCTTTCTAGAAGTTTTAAAAATCCCGTCAGCTGTAACACGACCCAAGGGCACTGGTGACCTGCCCTGAAATACTTTTAGGAAAACTGACGAACCAGACACCTGCGCAACCAACCACGTGGCATGGCAGAAACAAAGGCCTCCAAACGTCTTGAAATTGACATTCCAGAAATGGATGAATGTGTTCCCATGGATAAACACACGTATCGCTTAACTACGTGTATGTATCAACCTCATCACTAGACTAATGTGTGCAAGGTTCCTGCTTCCCAAAACCTTCTAGAACATTCTGAGGATCCTGTGGAGAAGAAGAATCAAGGATTGCAATGGAAGCTCCATTTAAAGGCCCAGGGACTAGCACAGATGGCGAAATGAGGAACTCACCAAGGATGACCTGAGACACTGCTGCCCGCCCTCC